>NC_062569.1:55864322-56182916 GCF_022837055.1 Prionailurus viverrinus
TTGTCACCACTAAACCAGCCCTACAAGAGATCCTAAGGGGGACCCTGTGAGACAAAGTCCCAGAGACATCACTACAAGCATAAATCATACAGACATCACAATGACTCTAAACCCGTATCTTTCTATAATAACACTGAATGTAAATGGATTAAATGCGCCAACCAAAAGACATAGGGTATCAGAATGGATAAAAAAACAAGACCCATCCATTTGCTGTCTACAAGAGACTCATTTTAGATCTGAGGACACCTTTAGATTGAGAGTGAGGGGATGGAGAACTATTTATCATGCGACTTGAAGCCAAAAGAAAGCTGGAGTAGCCATACTTCTATCAGATAAACTAGACTTTAAATTAAAGGCTGTAACAAGAGATGAAGAAGGACATTATATAATAGTTACAGGGTCTATCCAACAGGAAGAGCTAACAATTATAAATGTCTATGCGCCGAATACCGGAGCCCCCAAATATATAAAACAATTACTCATAAACACAAGCAACCTTATTGATAAGAATGTGGTCATTGCAGGGGACTTTAACACCCCACTTACAGAAATGGATAGATCATCTAGACACACAGTCAATAAAGAAACAAGGGCCCTGAATGAGACATTGGATCAGATGGACTTGACAGATATATTTAGAACTCTGCATCCCAAAGCAACAGAATATACTTTCTTCTCGAGTGTACATGGAACATTCTCCAAGATAGATCACATACTGGGTCACAAAACAGCCCTTCATAAGTGTACAAGAATTGAAATTATACCATGCATACTTTCAGACCACAATGCTATGAAGCTTGAAATCAACCACAGGAAAAAGTCTGGAAAACCTCCAAAAGCATGGAGGTTAAAGAACACCCTACTAACGAATGAGTGGGTCAACCAGGCAATTAGAGAAGAAATTAAAAAATATATGGAAGCAAACGAAAATGAAAATACAACAATCCAAACGCTTTGGGACGCAGCAAAGGCAGTCCTGAGAGGAAAATACATTGTAATCCAGGCCTGTCTCAAGAAACAAGAAAAATCCCAAATACAAAATCTAACAGCACACCTAAAGGAACTAGAAGCAGAACAGCAAAGGCAGCCTAAGCCCAGCAGAAGAAGAGTAATAATAAAGATCAGAGCAGAAATAAACAATATAGAATCTAAAAAAACTGTAGAGCAGATCAACGAAACCAAGAGTTGGTTTTTTGAAAAAATAAACAAAATTGACAGACCTCTAGCCAGGCTTCTCAAAAAGAAAAGGGAGATGACCCAAATAGATAAAATCATGAATGAAAATGGAATTATTACAACCAATCCCTCAGAGATACAAACAATTATCAGGGAATACTAAGAAAAATTATATGCCAACAAATTGGACAACCTGGAAGAAATGGACAAATTCCTGAACACCCACACACTTCCAAAACTCAATCAGGAGGAAATAGAAAGCTTGAACAGACCCATAACCAGCGAAGAAATTGTATCGGTTATCAAAAATCTCCCAACAAATAAGAGTCCAGGACCAGATGGCTTCCCAGGGGAGTGCTACCAGACGTTTAAAGCAGAGATAATACCTATCCTTCTCAAACTATTCCAAGGAATAGAAAGGGAAGGAAAACTTCCAGACTCATTCTATGAAGCCAGTATTACTTTGATTCCTAAACCAGACAGAGACCCAGTCAAAAAAGAGAACTACAGGCCAATATCCCTGATGAATATGGATGCAAAAATTCTCAATAAGATACTAGCAAATCGAATTCAACGGCATATAAAAAGAATTATTCACCATGATCAAGTGGGATTCATTCCTGGGATGCAGGGCTGGTTCAACATTCGCAAATCAATGATACATCACATTAACAAAAAAAAAGAGAAGAACCATATGATCCTGTCAATCGATGCAGAAAAGGCCTTTGACAAAATCCAGCACCCTTTCTTAATAAAAACCCTTGAGAAAGTCGGGATAGAAGGAACATACTTAAAGATCATAAAAGCCATTTATGAAAAGCCCACAGCTAACATCATCCCCAACGGGGAAAAACTAAGAGCTTTTTCCCTGAGATCAGGAACACGACAAGGATGCCCACTCTCACCGCTGCTGTTTAACATAGTGCTGGAAGTTCTAGCTTCAGCAATCAGACAACAAAAGGAAATCAAAGGCATCCAAATTGGCAAAGATGAAGTCAAGCTTTCGCTTTTTGCAGATGACATGATATTATACATGGAAAATCCGATAGACTCCAGCAAAAGTCTGCTAGAACTGATACATTAATTCAGCAAAGTTGCAGGATACAAAATCAATGTACAGAAATCAGTTGCATTCTTATACACTAACAATGAAGCAACAGAAAGACAAAGAAACTGATCCCATTCACAATTGCACCAAGAAGCATGAAATACCTAGGAATAAATCTAACCAAAGATGTAAAGGATCTGTATGCTGAAAACTATAGAAAGCTTATGAAGGAAATTGAAGAAGATTTAAAGAAATGGAAAGACATTCCCTGCTCATGGATTGGAAAAATAAATACTGTCAAAATGTCAATACTACCCAAAGCTATCTACACATTCAATGCAATCCCAATCAAAATTGCACCAGCATTCTTCTCGAAACTAGAACAAGCAATCCTAAAATTCATATGGAACCACAAAAGGCCCCGAATAGCCAAAGGAATTTTGAAGAAGAAGACCAAAGCAGGAGGCATCACAATCCCAGACTTTAGCCTCTACTACAATGCTGTCATCATCAAGACAGCATGGTATTGGCACCAAAACAGACACATAGACCAATGGAATAGAATAGAAACCCCAGAACTAGACCCACAAACGTATGGCCAACTCATCTTTGACAAAGCAGGAAAGAACATCCAATGGAAAAAAGACAGCCTCTTTAACAAATGGTGTTGGGAGAACTGGACAGCAACATGCAGAAGGTTGAAACTAGACCACTTTCTCACACCATTCACAAAAATAAACTCAAAATGGATAAAGGACCTAAATGTGAGACAGGAAACCATCAAAACCTTAGAGGAGAAAGCAGGAAAAGACCTCTCTGACCTCAGCCGTAGCAATCTCTTACTCGACACATCCCCAAAGGCAAGGGAATGAAAAGAAAAAGTGAATTACTGGGACCTTATGAAGATAAAAAGCTTCTGCACAGCAAAGGAAACAACCAACAAAACTAAAAGGCAACCAACGGAATGGGAAAAGATATTTGCAAATGACATATCGGACAAAGGGCTAGTATCCAAAATCAATAAAGAGCTCACCAAACTCCACACCCGAAAAACAAATAACCCAGTGAAGAAATGGGCAGAAAACATGAATAGACACTTCTGTAAAGAAGACATCCAGATGGCCAACAGGCACATGAAAAGATGTTCAGCGTCGCTCCTTATCAGGGAAATACAAATCAAAACCACACTCAGGTATCATCTCATGCCAGTCAGAGTGGCCAAAATGAACAAATCAGGAGACTATAGATGCTGGAGAGGATGTGGAGAAATGGGAACCCTCTTGCACTGTTGGTGGGAATGCAAATTGGTGCAGCCGCTCTGGAAGCAGTGTGGAGGTTCCTCAGAAAATTAAAAATAGACCTACCCTATGACCCAGCAATAGCACTGCTAGGAATTTATCCAAGGGATACAGGAGTACTGATGCATAGGGGCACTTGTACCCCAATGTTCATAGCAGCACTCTCAACAATAGCCAAATTATGGAAAGAGCCTAAATGTCCATCAACTGATGAATGGATAAAGAAATTGTGGTTTATATACACAATGGAATACTACGTGGCAATGAGAAAAAATGAAATATGGCCTTTTGTAGCAACGTGGATGGAACTGGAGAGTGTGATGCTAAGTGAAATAAGCCATACAGAGAAAGACAGATACCATATGGTTTCACTCTTATGTGCATCCTGAGAAACTTAATAGGAACCCATGGGGGAGGGGAAGGAAAAAAAAAGAGGTTAGACTGGGAGAGAGCCAAAGCATAAGAGACTGTTAAAAACTGAGAACAAACTGAGGGTTGATGGGGGGTGGGAGGGAGGAGAGGGTGGGTGATGGGTATTGAGGAGGGCACCTTTTGGGATGAGCACTGGGTGTTGTATGGAAACCAATTTGTCAATAAATTTCATTAAAAAAAAATTGAGAACTCCACATGTGAGCTCAGATAAGCTGAATTACATGCCCCATTTCTCCGCTGATTTTCACAGCATATTTCAAAAGTGCATAAGGAATTTTCTTGTAAAAGACACCTTTTAATTTATCCAATCATATCAAAGTTCTCCCTTTTTGTGAAATCATTTCCCTTTAACATTTATCCATTTATTACTCTTATTTCCTTCATTTCTCTAATTTCTTTCCAATTATTTTTGTACCTTACCTAAAAGGTAGCTTTGTAAAAGCCAGTTAAATGAAGAACATGCATACTGTGTTTTATGAATCTCCAGTGACTGACATGAGAGTTGTGGCCATGACAGTTGGTTCTCATCCTTATTTTCCTTTCTTTCTCTTGCCTATAAAGCCAAGCTAATCTCTTTCCAGCTTGCCTTTAAGCTAAAGTGGCCTCCTTATCTTGGTCAATGAGATATAAACAAAATTCTGGAAAGCTTCTGGTAAAGATTCTTATTTCCCGATAAAGAAGCACTTAGTGGTTGCTTGCTGGTACTGCCACTTCCCATTTCTTTTTTCCCTTCTTGAACAAGGATTTGATGCATGATCTACAGCAGCCTTCTCATCACCATGAGGTAACAAAAAGAATCATTATTGAAAACACAACAGTATAGGAGCCTGGGCATTTGATGACAGCATTATGTTGCTGAATCACTTCAGAGATCTACTAACGTCCACACTTCTTACTAAATAAATTATAATTATCTTTATGGTTTAAGTTCTTGGTAGTTGGGTTTTCTGTTACTTATAGCCTAGATCATCTCAAACTAATATAAGTATTGAATGCATAGAATAACATTTCTGGAGCTTACAACATTTTTGTGTCCTTTATTGTGAGAGGCACAAGAGTAAGAAAAAGTAAATTATGTTTCTGAGAAACATGCTATCCCATAGGGCAAAATCTTACATTGTTTAGACTTTAGCTTTGGTGACAAACTAGATAAAAAAAAAAAAGTAAAAATTTAAGGCTAAGTATAGGTTACACTAGAAGTTTTTAAGTAAGTTAACTATGTGAAAAAGAGTGAGATATAGGAATAAACCCAATGATCTTCCTCTCAGCTTTGTTCATCTGTGGCATTCATAAGATTGGTATATATTTATCAGTGTCTAGAATGTGGGCATCATTTTAATACTTGCTGCCATTCACAGGGATTACAAGGAACATACTCAAAGTAATATAGTATGATACCAAAACACTGGAGACACAGTAAAGATCACTATTCCTGGTTCTAAAATTGACTTGCCTACGGGGCCTCTGGTGAGACACTCAATCTCCCTGTCTCTGTTTTGTTAATCTGTAAAGACAGAATGATAATTCTTGTACAACATTTACCTTCAGAGGGCTATTGAAAGAATTATTAAAAGAACATTTTTGGTCCATTGGAGAAAAAAATGCCTTATAAAAGTAGAAAATTTTAGTTACTTTTTCATGGCTGCCTATGGCCTTACATGGCCTGTGATGGCATCTCAGAAAACAGGACTCTGGGAATGGAGTCAGTTACTGGTCTGCTCTTTGGTCACTCTTCCTTCTGTAGTGCAGGAAAGTGTTCACAATGTTCCCAACACCACACTGAGGGGCAGGTAAGACAGAGTTGCCATCTTAGGCTTTTCCATGAATATGTAGGAAAGAGAATATGATAAGGAGTTGCCATTCGTGAAAATAGAGATGTTCTGGGTATTTAATATGAATGTATCCATCCCCCTCAAAATTGTCAAGTACCTAATTGAACAAAGCTTTGTAATAGGTATTTTACCAGGTGAACTATGTTGTATCACCCAGGGGCTTATGGTTTGGGCCTTTGCTAATTATTTCCTAAAATAGGATTCTATTGAATCCCAGTATCTCTTTGTTCCTCATTATCATATTACCTTCACGTTGCTACAAGGTTCATCTCTTTAAAGCAATTTTTAAAAATCATATTATTTCCGCATTCAAACACTTTGAGTGTTTAACCATTGCTTACCATTTCATCACCAATTTCTACCAAAGCATTAAAGATCCTCTACAATATGATCTACAGCTATTAATCCCTATACATACATTGTCCTCTGCCTGAATTGTTGTCCTTCCTTTTATACCCATTCTTCCCCAGGCCAGCCCATTTTTTCCAATTTAAAGAAAGCCTAAGCGTACCTAAAGGCTTATACTAAATACTTCTTCATATAAGCTGTTTCTGGTCCCCTTAATATATGCAATTTCCTTAGGATTTAATTTTTCTCACATGGCACTTGTGCCATTTCACCTTCTAAGCCATTTGGGTATCATTTTATCTTACCCTCCTGAAATGAATGCACCCTCCTGGAAGGAAGAGGCTATGTTCTGATCTATTCTAGCACCTAACATATGCTGCATTGGTCATCATAGGTACTCAATTAAGAAAATAAGTGTTAAATTATACTCCAAAGCCACTAATGTGTATTATATTAGGATAGCAGAAGTGACATATTGAACTAAAACATGAGTGGCAATAAAGTATTTGATTTCTGATCAATATTTGGTTGGCTATGGTAGAGCCATGGGGTAGGGGACACTGGGGTGTGGACTTAAGAGTGAAACTATGTTCCACATGTCCATGTGCATCAATGTCACTTACCAAAGCCTCAGAGTTAAGACTTGGAAGCTGTTCACAGCTGAGTAGACATTAAATGCCACTGATCAACATTAAAAGGGATGGGGGGGGGGGGTGTAGGGAGAGAGGCAGTAACCTAGTAAATATTGCTATAATAGCCTAGATTTTTATGACATGACTATAAAGCTGATAACATTTTGGCAAATGAAAATATTTAATAGATGAATTAAGATAATTATTCCCAATCAAATAATAACCTCTAACCACTACTGAATTTTTCCAGCGTGCCATGCTCTATTTTAAGTGAATTTCATACCTTATAGTTCTTACTGCTCCCAAATGCCTATGAGGTAGGCATTAATTGCCTCCATTTTACAGAAAGGAAAACTGAGATTAGGAAACTTGCCCAAGGTCATCTAGCTGGTAAGTACTAGAACCATGATGCCCACCTAGCTCAGTTTCACTCCAAGCCCCATTTTTTTCCTAATTTGCCTTACTTTCCCAAATGAGTTTTCCATGCTTTGACAATTTTTGAAATTTCCATATTAGAAAAAATGAGAGGCATGCTTATACATTTGCCTGGTGAGGACAAGAGAGTGACTCCTTCCAGTTTAGGATGAGGCTCAGGTTCTCTTTGCACCGTGGGCAGACCAACATATTTGTCATATATTTAAGTTCCATCGCTTTCTTCTTGCCAGCCTAGATCTTGTAGGTGTCCACCATAAACATTAACGGTTTAGGAAGATAAGGCTGGAGTTCACAGCTTCAATTCAGGCAGGAAGAGGTAATTTGGAGTCCCCCCCCCCCCCCCCCCTGGTGTGTAAAGTAGATGAAAAGCAGGAGGAGAGGAAGTTCAGAGTCACTGTCAGTGTGATGGATTTTAAAATATGACCTCACTAGTCTGTTTTAGGGATGCAAAATGTGTCAAGGACTTACCTGTAAAGTCTGGAAGTATGAACCTCATAGGGAAACAAAAACGAATTTTAAAAAGTGACTGGAAACTTAAAACTACTAAAAAAAAAAAAAAAAAGAAAGAAATCAATCCCCTTCGGCCAGGATGACATCATTATGTAATCACTGAAATCAATTTGTTTTTATAGAATCAGAACAAACCCCTCAACTTGACTTCTAGTTCCCATCTTGAAAGAGATAAATTGGGCCTGGGAGCTGCCATGCTAATATTCAGCCAGATAAGAAGCGTGTCTGTCTTCTCGGCGACAGACCCCTTAAAATGGGGCTTGTGAAAATGAATGCACTCACTGCCTTCGCAGGAGCGGCAGCTGCCTGGTCCTGCTGACAATAAATCCAACAATTCGATTCTGACGGGGATGTGTATCATCTCTGCACTTCTGTGCACGGCCGATGCGAAGTGGGAGGGGAGCCGGCTGTAGTTCAGCGTGCGGGCTGCTGGTGTCATCCCATTACCGCAGGACGGAGATGGTGCGCGGTGTGTTTTTATTCAAGCATTCAATACATTAGTCTGTAATTTTTGTCTTGGAGGTAATGAGGCCTGACGGCTTTGGCTGGGGCACGATAACAGTCCCACATTGGTATCTTTGAAATTCTTCGTTGCCAAATTCATAAAGGAAGAAATGGCTTTTGCGAAATGACAGTAAACATGCTTCATTTTATAAGACATTGTGGTTAACAACCTGAAACAACGAAGTGTTTTTTGAGCTATAGCTAAACTAATTTGGGCTGTATTAAAAGTGCTGATGTGAATGCTAAGCCACGGTTTTATTTTTGTTTGTCTTGTTTATTTTTGTTGGCTTGTTGTTGGGGAAGGAGAGTGATCTTAGGAAAACACATGGACTGATTTTCAGAGATTGAGAAGAGTGATGATGGTAACAACAACAACAACAACAACAACAACAATAATCTCCCCCAATATTTTCCCTCTATAGAGCCTCATCTTGAAAAATAAAAAGACGTCGAGCTGGATGGTTCTTGGAAAGGCTGAGGTGGTGGCACAGCCTTGTCACTTGAGTGCACGGATCAGCTGCATCAGGAGACGGGAGACGTGACCTGATGCTGAGCGCCTCACTGGAGTGAGTATCACGGCTTTTCAGTGACAACAAAGTGCAGAGGAGCTTTAATACAAACCTTTGAAAAAAGTTATTTTTAACACCTTGCCGACAATTAACAAGTTCTTAAGCATAATTAATGGAAGAAATCACCATAGGAGTCATTTTGTAGCTGAAATTAGCTGACAGTCTCAGGCTCACAGGGAACGGCTGGCATATGAAGTGTGGACTGTTGCCAATTTCAAGAAGTACATTTGCTCCGTAAACTCCCTTTGAGTGCTCTTGGACCCTGTCAACCCCCGCATTAAAGAAAGGGGGCCCCTGTTTAGACACAGAGTGTCTCTTTTTGAAAGTTGCTCAGTCCTGAATGCAAACTTCTAAAGGAGAACACCAGAATAAAAATAATGAATATGGGCACATCTAAGAGGAATGCAACCAGTTATAGATAAAATTGTTCCCTCTGGTGAGAATGAAACGGACTATAGAGTGTGTGAAATTTGGGGGTGTGGAACAAAGAAACATTACTTTGAGTGCCTGTATCTTTGGTAACAACAAAATAAGTGATCCATTGTGTTTTATTTTATAGTAATTATATAAATGAATCCTTGCTGATCATTGTTGTTAATGGAGGAGAATTAATAACTTTAAAATTTCAAATTGACTTGGGCAATGGTTAAAAACCGTTGGGAGTTAAAGGATTATAACTACTCTTTAACACATACTTAATCATATCCCTGACAGTTTGCAGGTGAGGTTGTTTATAGCATAAAATAGAGGTCTTTTGAAAGACAGTAATAGAGTCACGCTGGTCATATAAGCAAAAGATCATGTCATTAGTGGGTAAATTTTTCTAATAAGAGATATATGTTTAAAATGGCTTTCTACTTATTCAGGTTTCTCTTTAGACAATATGTGAGTGTTGAGTAAATTGTCACTTTCAGAGCTGTAAATGTGTTAGGGAAGCACCTGATGTGTCAGACCATCAGCTGTTTCTAGGAGGCACAAAAATATTCACATCAAATGAGTAAAAGCTTATGCTTAAGAATGATTATTACATGTCAGAGTTGGCCAAACATTTTGACTAACAAAATTCTGAGCCTTCGCGAATCCAAATTGAAAGCCACAAGCCCCAAACTCTGAGATTTTAGGCAAACTTTTACTTTGGCTTTATTGTCCTTCTGTTAAAGAAAGACAAGTGTCCTTAAGTAATCTCCCTCCCCTCATAACATTCACTATTGCCTCAGGAGTTCACCTTGCAGAAATATATAACTTAAATGTTGAATCCGTATTTTAGTTTATTTTATGTGATCATATTTGAAGACTACTTGAAAGCAGATGTTAGGGCCTGCTTTCCCTCTCCTGAGACTCTGCTGTGACTCAAAATGCTATGGACCTCTTCCAGTAGTCTACAGGCAAGATTCCAAGACTGCCAAGGAATATAATAGGAGACATGCACAGTCAAAATTCTAGAAAGCTGAGGATAGGTTTTCAAGTTAATGCAGGTAGTCTAAGGAAGACCTAACGCCATGCCCGATCAACACAGAGACATAGAGAAAGGCACTTTTCCATATACTAATAAAAACATGTAAAGTTGGACTAAAGGACTGACATGTAATTTCTTATATTTTGGTTATGATTTTATTTTAAGGGCCTATTTTATGAAAGACATTGGCAAACTGGCATGCTAATGGAGAACTCTTATTAATGTGCTTAAGGGGATTGGTAATTAGCTTGAGGCTTGAGGAGTCTCAGGATGTTCAACCTGAAAAAGCAAAATCTTAGTAATAGCTGTTTTTTGCCAAATTGTCATATCTGTATTTATTTATTTTATTATGGCAGGAAATAAGAGGTTTCTGGCTCAGAGACAGACTTTTAATTACTCACGAACATTTTAATCAGTTCCCTACCTCCTAAACCCCCATGGGCTGACATAATGAGGAAAGATGTCATCTGCACATACAGCGGGGACAGGAACTCCAAAATTATGAATCTCAGAGTTTGTTTAGGGGTTGATGGCACAGCTGTTACTCCTCACCTCTGGGAGGATAGACAGAGAGAGACAGAGACAGAGGAAAGGAGGGAGGAGGATGAGACAGAGCTTTGTTCTGTAACGTGAATGATATAAATCATCTCTGGGAAGAAAAACTGCTGATCCCTGGGTCTATTACCTTTTGAACCATAAATAAATAGCTTCAGGGGAGATACCTCTGTCATTAACTTTCAAGACTTGTTTGCCATTCATACATCTTTTAACCCAAGTTGCCAGTAATATTTGCTCAATAAGCCCTGACGACGCCAAAGCACGAACATATTCATCTAGTTTGGCTTCCTTGACATGTTTAAGAGTCTGAAGAATATTAATAGAAGAGAAGTAGATCTGTTTTATATGGATTCAAATAATAGAAATTGGAAAAATGAACAGAAGTCCTCGGGAAACATATTCCCATTTGATTTAGAAACAAAGGTCCATTTGACAATGGAACTGATTTCCTCCTAAATTTGTAGATTCCTTATCCCTGGAGATATACAAATATACTATTTATGTTGGAGAAGCAATTTTTACCATGGACACATGGACTACATAATCTCTAAGGTTTCATTCCATTACTATGACTCAATAATTGATGGATTTCAGAATGGAGGCATTTTAGTAGCAACAAGACACCTCAAAAAACTGATTCTATGCCATATGAAATAAGAAATGTGGTTGTGTTTTTGTTTTTGTTTTTTTTTTTGGCTCTGGGTCTGAAGAATCATGGGATAGTGTTCCTTGGGCTGCTTCCCTCTCAGCATTCACACTTGGATGTTTCCAGCAAAATAAATTAGGAGCAAGATAAATGAGGATGAAAGACTTGTCCACATGCAGATCTGGCAAATCTGAATTTGAGATAAATGTATGGGGCAGATAAGTTATCATTCTATGCCTACCTCTTATACTAGATAGTAAGCTCTTAAGGACAGGTGATGTGTCTTTTATTCACTGTGGTAACTTTAGGGTACTACCCACAGTCCCGAACAAAATATCCACTGAATAAATAACTTGGTAATCATAAATAAATATATGGATAGATAGACAATAGATGTTAAATTTTCTGGAACTTCTTTTCACAGTCTTTTATCCCCCCAAAGTCTTTATTTTTTTATTTATTATTTTTTAATGGTTATTTTATTTTTGAGAGAGAGAGAGAGAGAGAGAGAGAGAGAGAGAGAGCACCAGCAGAGGAGGGATAGAGAGAGAGAGAAGACACAGAATCCGAAGGAGGCTTCAGGCTCTGAGCTGTCAGCACAGAGCCTGAAGTAGGGCTCGAACCCATGAGCCACAAGATCATGACCTGAGCTGAAGTTGGATGCATAACTGATTGAGCCACCCAGGCGCCCCTCCCCAAAGTCTTAAACTGAGTTTAAAAGTCCTTAGAAAACTCTAGGGAGAAAAGCCATACTGTTTATTAGCAAGAAAGACATTAGGATATATGCACTTATGTCTTTAGTTAGATTAAGAAGAGTGAGACTTTAAAGACTCAAAGTTGTAGTCAAAGAGATCTGTGTGTATATCTGCATTCTTTGGATACTTAATTTTTTTTTTAAACAATAAGGTTTTCATTACTTTTACAATTAAAAAAATGCTTAAGGGCTCAGAGGAGATAAGCAAGAGAGAACTGTCATAGGAAATTGGTAATTGATGGTGACTGGTCTGCCAAGTAGTACAATTGGTTAATAAGGGAAGGAGTCTCTTTGCAGATTACTAAGCCCCCTGGGGGTACAGGGGTTTCAGGAAAAGTTTTAGTTCTTAGGCATGTTGGAAAGGTCTCTTGTTTAAGGAGAGAAAATGGTCTAAAGTTCTTCGTAAATGGTAGACAAGATAACTTTAAAGGGCATAGGATATAAGTAAAATTAACAAAATTCTTGGTCTTAAATTATAATATTGATCATAATTTTCTGAGCTTTAGCTGAGATACCAAATTTGTCAGGGAGAAATATATGTATGCTAAAAGTGGGACAAAATTTAAAATCATACTGATTCAGAAATTTGGAAGCATGCTTATTACACTTGGCATTGTTTGGAATTGAGATAGTGGGATTGTATTTTGCCAAAACCTGGACAGTGATTCAAGGGCTCAGTTTATTTATTTTATTTTCTTCTTCTGGTTTTATTGAGATACAATTGACATATAATGTTATATTTATTTAGGGTGTACAACATACTGATTTTATGTATGTATGTATTATGGAATGGTTACCATAATAAATTTAGTTAACGTCCAGCATTTCACATAGTTACCTTTTTTCTTGTGATGAAAACATTTAAGATCCACTTATTAGCAACCTTCAAATATGTAATGCAGTGTTGTTAACTATTGTGACCTTGCTGTATACTATAGTCCCAGAATTTATTATAACTGGAAGTTTGTGCTTTTTGGCTACCTTCACACATTTACCCTCCCCCCAGCCCTTACCTTTGGTGACCACCAATCTGTTCTGTTTCAATGACTTTTTTTTTTCGGACTTCACATAAAAATGAGACATATAGTATTTGTCCTTCTCTATCTGACATATTTCCCCTAGCATAATGCCCTCAAGGCCTGTATGTATTGTTACAAATGACAGCATTTCCTTCCTTTTTAATGGCCACATAATATTCCATTATATGTATAATATATTATTTATCCATTCAAACTTTGACGGACACCTAGGTTGCTTCCATGCCCTAGTTTTTGTAAGTGATACTGCAGTGAATATGGGGGTGCAGATATCTTTCTGAGACTGTGGCTTTGTTTCCTTCAGACATATACCCGGGGGTGGGGTTAGTGGATCATATGGTAGTTCTATTTTTGATTTTTTGAGGAACACTCCTACTGTTTTCAATAGTGGCTGAATCAATTTACATTCCCACCAACAGTGCATAAGTGTTCCGTTTTCAACATATCCTTGCCAACACCTGTTATTTCTTTTTGGTAATAGCCATTTTAACAGGTATGAGGTGATGCTTCATTGTGCTTGCATTTGCTTGCATTTCCTTTATTAGTGATGTTGAGCTCCTTGTCATGTACTGTTGGCCATCTTCATGTATTCTTTGGAAAAATGTCTATTCAGATCCTCTGACCAGTTTTTGATCAGAATTTTGTTGTTTTTGCTATTGAGTTATGTGAATTCTTTATATATTTTGAATATTAACTCCTTATCATATATGTGGTTTGCAAACATTTTTCCCCCATTCTGTAGGTTGCCTTTTTGTTTTGTTGATGGTTCCTTTACTTTGCAGAGCTTTTTAGTTTGATTTAGTTCCACGTGTTTTTTGCTTTTGTTGCCTTTGCTTTTGGTGTCAAATCCAAAAAAAATCATTGTCAAGCCTGCGGTCAAGGAGCTTACCGCTTGTTTTCTTCCAGCATTTTCTGGTTTCAGGTCTTACATTCACATTTGTAATCTACTTTGAGTTGATTTTTGTGTGTGGTATAAGAGTGGTCCAGTTTCATTCTTTTGCATGTAATTATCCAGTTTTCCCAGCACCATTTCTTGCGAAGACTTTCATTTTACCGTTCTATATTTTTGACTATTTTTTGTCATAGATTGTGACCACATATGCATGGGTGTGTTTCTGAGTTATTAATTTTGTTCCAGTGATCTATGTCTGTTTTTATGCTGCTACAGTACTCTTGATTAATATAGCTTTGTAGCGTAGTTTGAAATAGGGAGTGTGATGCTTCTAGCTTTTTCTTCTTTCTCACAACTGCTTTGACTGTTGGGAAACTTTTGTGGTTTCACACAAACATTTTAGTATTGCTTTTCCTATTTCTGTGAAAAATTCCATTGAAATTTTGATAAGCTTTGCATTGAATCAGTAGTTCACGGTGGCAGTGTGGACATTTTAACAATATTAATTTTTCCAATCTGTGAGCATAGAATATCTTTCCACAAATACAGTTTTACTTTTTTCCCAGTTTGGATGCCTTTTATTTCTTTTTCTTGACTGATTGCTCTGGCTAGGACTTCCAGGACTATGTTAAATAAAAGTGGCAGAAGTGATCATCTTTTTCTTGTTTCTGATCATACATGGAGTATGATGTTAGTTGTGCGTTTGTCATTTATGAACTTTACTTTTGAAGTATATTCCCTCTGTACCTAGTTTGTTAAGAGTTTTTATTAAGAATGGGGGTTCAATTTTATAAGATGCTTTTTATGTATCTAAAGAGATGATCATATGATTTTTCGTTCCCATTTTGTTAATGCAGTCTATCACAATTAATTTGCAGATGTTGAACCGTCCTTATATTCCTGGAATAAATCCTACTTGTTCATGGTGTATGAGCCTTTTGATATAGTGGTTTTTTGTTTGTTTTTAATAATGGTTTCCTTTTCTAATTTTTTTAAAAAATATTTATTTATTTTTGAGAAAGAGAGACATTCAGAGTGTGAGTGGGGGAAGGGCAAAGAGAGAGGGAGACAGAATCCGAAGCAGGCTCCAGGCTCTGAGCTGCCAGCACAGCGCCTGATGCCAGGCCCAACCCATGAATTGTGAGATCATGACCTGAGCTGAAGTTGGATGCTTAACTTACTGAGACACCCAGGCACCCCTTGTTGAATTCAGTTTGCTAATATTTGGTTGAAGATTTTTGCATCTTTTTTGTTCTGGGAAATTTGCCTCATGGAATGAAATTTAAGGAATAGTGTGTGTGTGGTTATATTTTCAAACCTCACTTCCCCCCATTATCCATTTCCCTCGCTTCCTTCCTCCATCTGATTTTCCTCCCTGTCTTCCTTTTTTTTTTCTTTCATTTTCCCTTCATTCCTTCTGTCTTCCTTCACAGTGTATACATACTCATACATGTGCCACACACCATAGTTGGTACTGGGGTTAAGTAGTGAAAGGCCAAACATTTTTTTTTTTCCCCAGTAGTGAAATATAGTCTACTTGAGAAGTGAGACTCTAAAACAAATGAGTGTTTTATAAGGGTGTTAGGGGTGTATGTAGGACAAAATATTTTCCAAAAGATTGATGTACTTGTGCTTCCATAGTCAGTTCCTCTTGGTCTCCATTAATCCTATTAACAAGCATTTTTGAACACCAGTTATAAATATGTCACTGTTCTAGGCACTGATGATCTGCCTCCTTTCCTGCTGTTCCATACCCCCTCTCTCATTCATAAACATCCCTCTTTTTAGAATGTGCCCTTATTTCCCTGACTAAATACACATCAAACTCTTTTTGAGGGACTTCACTTTTCCTCCCTCCTGCCTCCCTTCCTTTTCCTTGTCTTTTTATTTTTTATTCTCTTGAGTATAGTTTTACTCTTCCATGCCTGGATATACTAGGAAGCAGTAGTGGTATTAACACTTTGATCTATTTCTTTTTTACTTTGCTTGTTTAACAAATATTTAATGAGTATGTAATCTTTGTCAGACACTGAATTAGGTCCTGCTTTTGATGCTCTCCTTGCTCTTGTGGTCACTTTTACACTTTTCTGCTTTCATGTATACATTACCTGATTGTCAACCCGATACCCCTCTGGTTGCTGTTTTCTTCTGAACTGCCAGGTAACCCACCTTCTTCTCTGAGGGCTTTGACATCTAACATGAGTCTTGTTTTTTATCGTGTCCTCTGACATCTTCTAGGATGATGGCAGCATCCTTATGGATAAATTCGTGCTGTCCAAAAACTATTGAGGAACTTATTTTCCAATTACTTATCTCTTCAAATAAATAGCTCTAAATTTATTTATTCTACACAGAGTGAAAGTAACTGGGTAAAAAATTCACTGTAGTTGGTGTTTGATAGATAATGTACCCATTTTTTTATTGGTATTCAGGAATATAGTATCTTGGGGCACCTGGGTGATTCAGTCAGTTAAGCATATGACTCAATTTCTGCTCAGGTCATAATCTCACGGTGCATGAGATTGAGCCCTGCATTGGTCTCTGTGATGACAGTGAAGTCTCCTTGGGATTCTCTCTTTCCCTCTCTCTCTCTCTCTGCCTCTCTCCTGCTCATGCGCGCTCTCTCTCTCTCTCTCTCTCTCTCTCTCTCTCTCTCTCTCAAAATAAATAAATAAGCATTAAATAATTAATATAGTATTGGGGCATGTAGGTAGCTTAGTTGGTTAAGCGTCTCACTTTGGCTGAGGTCATGATCTCACAATTTGTGAGTTTGAGCCCTGCGTCGAATTCTGTGCTGACAGCTCAGAGCCTGGAGCCTGCTTCAGATTCTGGGTCTCTCTCTCTTTCTAACCCTCCCTTGCTTGTGTTCTGTCTCTCTCTCAAAAATAAATGTTAATTAAAAAAAAAAAACTAACATAGTATCTTAATTATACACATTGTATTTCTGTACTTAACAATACATTACCCTAACTTTAATTTTTAATTTTTTTAGGTAACTAGAAAAATAAGATGCTTAAATATATTTACAGTATTGTGACTTTCCCAAGATGATTGAACAAATATTTCAAGTAAAAATATGAATTAGGTTTATGAACATTTTAAGGGGTAGCCTTAATACTTTATTATGACCAATAAAGAAAATAAAACTTGATTAACAACAGTATATGTAGCCATAAAACCCTCAGTTGGTTAGTTGCAAAGTTGCAAGTAATAGTTCATTGAAAATCTTAATGGGATGTAGTATTAAATTGATCTTAACTATAATTTATGACTTAAATACGATTTTGAAGACTCATATTTGAAATAAGCTCCTGGAAAATTTTAGTGACTATGTTAAAATTTGATTATATATCATTCAATTAATTAACTCGAGAGAGATGAAGTTTCCTTTATTAGAGAGGTGGTCTTTTTTTGAAGGTAATGAAATTCAGCATATAGCTAAATTAATTTCATGTCATATTTGCTTGAAATATAAACTCAGCATATTTCTAATGACAGAAATGTTTAAGCTACCTGATCTTAGCAGGTTTAAATTTGGTATTACCACTTTGAGAGATACGAAATTCTGGCTGTACAATAAGAAGTTGATGATATCTTGATTATTTACTGACACTGGACAAAAATTAGATGTATTGCTCTCAGGTAACGTGAAAGTGAATACATCTTTTTTTGTGTGCAATAGCCTAAAATAATGTTGTAATTGGAAATTTCTAAATTTTATTTATAAGGATGATCTGTAAACCATTGGCTTGAAAAGATGCATTTATAAGAAAAGATTTATAAGAAAAGAGAAATCATAGACTACTACTTCTGGGGAATAACATTAGTTACTTTAACTCCTTGATAAAAAACGAAACTGCAGAATCAAGTTAGACCTGAATTTGAGATTACTTGTTAGAGTAAGTTTTGGCTCAAGACCTTTGCACAATATTTTTGAGAGTATTTCAGAAATGCTTTTATGCCCTAGCGTTTTAATTTGGTTTTTATCAATAAAGTTTACTTTAAGTTGGTTCAAAAATAGAGATTTTTAAGATTTTAGAAAAAAATCACATTATAAATGTTGTAATTCTGAACCTTGGAATAAACTTCACTTGGTCACGTCTGATCCTTTTTAGGTTTGCTGAGTTATCTTTAATAATATCTTGCATGGGAGTTTTACAAATGTGTTTTTGAGAGAGACTAGTTTGTAATTCTAGTTTCTTTGGTCCTCATCAGCTTCTGTTGTCAAGATTGTGCTAGCTCCTTCCAAATGGTTGGGACAATTTTCTTTCTTTCTTTTTTTCCCCCTCTATTATTATAAAAGGGTTTATGTTAGATTGGTTAGGAAGAATTCATGGACAAAGGTGTGTGGGCCTGGAGTTATATTTTTGGGAAGGTTTTAAATAATGGATTCAACTAGATAACTGTATATTTTGATTTTCAGTTTTATCGTTGGTCTGTTTTACTAAGTGGTATTTTTAAAGGAATTTTCTATTTTATCCAAATTTTCCTATTTATTACTATAGTTATTAATATCTATTTACTTTCCTTTTGATGTCTACCATTCCCTTATTTAAGTTGTGATTTGTTTTCATTGTTGTTCTTGCTGAATCTTACTAGTGGTTTGTAAAGTTTATTAATATTTTTAAAAAAATGCTTATTTTTTAGGGCCATACCCTAATGATCTCATTTAACCTCAATTACCTTCTTGAAGGCCCTTTCTCCAAAAATAGTCATAGTTGAGGGTAGGACTTCAACATATTATTTTTTGGGGGACATGATTCAGTCCATAACATGTATCATTATATGTTTTTAGTATCACTATTTCCTAACTGCATCAACATTGCCCTATATGTAGTAATGCATTATAACTAGGTTGAAATACATATATTATCTATCTACCTACTGTTTGTTTTTTTTATTTTATTAATTTGAGAAGACAGCTAATATAAAAGCATAAGAATTACTCAAAGGGATTTGTTCATTTTTTATTGTAATCATAATAAAAGTATTTTAAAAATTCTTAGAAACATTAATTTTAGATTTCCCTTTTTGGTTGGATGGCAGAAGAGATGTATAAAATGGAATATTTTAGAGACATTTTAAATGTATTTTTGGGGAACATAAAAATAAGTAGTTATGAATTCAGAATACTACTAAGAATACTGAAAGTACTGAATCTAAGTATATCCTGAGAATCTCTGTTGCTCTCTGAGAACCTTTTCCTATTCTAATGTATTTAGAGACATCCTTTCCCCCTAGTATAAATCAGGATCCTCTGAGATGGTAAGCAAGTGGTGAACTACAGTGATAGTTGCCTTGCAGGAGGTATGGTCGGAATTGTATCTGTATCATTCTTGGCTTGGAGTGGAATGAGAAAAGAAAATGTAACTCCAGAGCATTTCTAGCCTAAGGTAAGGATTCTTTGTGAATATAGTTGAAAATTTAGTTGCAATTGGTCTCAGGTCAGATGTGCCCCAGAAGCCTGGAAGAACCAAATGCAAACATGTAAAAATTGGCAAGACAGTTTTAAAAAAAGAATCAAATCTTCAATATTAGAAAATATTTTACATAAGGGCACCTGGGTGACTCAGTTAAGCATCCAACTTTGGGCTCAGGTTATAATCTCACGGTTAGTGAGTTTGAGCCCCATGTAGGGCTCTGTGCTGACAGCTCAGACCCTGGAGCCTGCTTTGGATTCTGTGTCTCCCTCTCTCTCTCTGACCAGCCTGGACCTGTGTACACACGCACTCTCTCTCTTCCTCTCTCTCTCGAACACACACACAAAATAAATAAAATTTAAAAAATAAAATATTATACATAATAATTGAACTTTGAAAGTAAATGGATTGTTAAAATTCAGGATGGCACCAATGAAGAGATTATTAGTGGTTTGAAGACTAATATGAAACAATATTTCCAGGTAAGCACAGTAAAAAAAAAAAAAACAAACAACAAACCCAGAATATGTTAGAGAAAGATGTGGAAGACATATTGGGAAGATCTAAAATACATCTCTTAATTGTCCTAGAAAGGGAGAAGGGAGGAGATACAGTATTCAAAGAAAAAAAAAATCAGTGAACACTTTCCAGAACTGATGAAAAGCACCAGTCAAAAAGTTTAACAGATTTCAGAACAGCAAAACAAAGAGAATGTCCAAAGGTAATCAGGGAAAAAGAGAGATTGCTTATTAAGAAACTATTGATGAGCCTTATAACTGATTTCTTAGTAGTAATAATGGAAGACAGAAAACAATGGAAAAGCATTATCAATGTGCTTAAAAAAGTAATTATCATTTTGGTATTCTACATTTAGTAAAATTATCTTTCAAGAATAAAGATAAAATAGGTATACTTAAATGAAACTAAATGTATTTACAACCAATAGAACTTTATTAAGATACTTTTAAAATTTTTTTTTCAACGTTTATTTATTTTTGGGACAGAGAGAGACAGAGCATGAATGGGGGAGGGGCAGAGAGAGAGGGAGACACAGAATTGGAAACAGGCTCCAGGCTCTGAGCCATCAGCCCAGAGCCTGACGCGGGGCTCGAACTCCCAGACCGCGAGATCGTGACCTGGCTGAAGTCGGACGCTTAACCGACTGCGCCACCCAGGCGCCCCAAGATACTTTTAAAGAATGTGTTCCAGAGGAAGGAAAATCATAATAATAAGTTGATTGTTATTATTTTCTGCAGCTATGTTCTATTAAGTTGCTGTGTGAATTAGCAAGTAATGAACTATTTCACCTACTGGAAATAGAGTCATGATTCTTTGAATCTCTGGTTATAACGTTTTTGCCAGCCAATTAATATACAAGTTTTATGAGTGTCTTATGAGTGTTTATATTTAAAGATAGCTTATTTAATATATATTATTGATTCGCCAGTATTAAACTCCTGGCCAACAAAACTATAACCCATGCCTGAACAAAGCTTACCTAGCACACACATTTTCTTTGGAAGGGACATCACAGCTTCCTTGTATTTAAGAACACTAGGCAGAATCTCAGTGCTGTGCTTGGGGCTACTTCAACAGTACAATCACCAACAAAAATGAAAAAAACAAAGCAAAACATAGCACTAAATAGACCACAAAGGACACTGGTTTCTAGAATGAGAAATGAAGATAGTAATGTCATCTTGTTCAACTTCATCTGGGAGTGTGTGCAGAAAATGACTCAGTTTTTTTTTGTTTTTTGTTTTTTTTGCTGCTGTTGGCATGTGTATATATGCAAATGACTGCAAAAGTGCCACAATGGCTAATTTTGGGGTTACACATTTTATTAAATAGGCAAATTCACAAATATAGGCTCAACAAATAGCAAGGATTGACTATATAAAGAATACTTGAGGGGCACCTGGGTGGCTCAGTGTGCCCCTCTTGGGCAACGTCCAACTCTTGGTTTCAGCTCAGATCATGATGCCGTGGTTTGTGAGTTAGAACCTCACATCAGACTTTGTGCTGATAGCGTGGAGCCTACTTTGGATTCTCTGTTTCCTTTTTTTTCTCTGCCCATCCCTGGTTGCTCTCTTGCTCTCAAAAAAAATAAAAATAAAAATATAAATAAATAAATTAAATAAATAAATAAATAAATAAATAAATAAATAAATAAATAAATAAAATAAAAATAAATAAACTTCCAAAAAAGAACTCTTGAGCAGGAAGTCATAACAAACCTTTAGATTAAGCAAAAAGTCAATGTTTATGACATGAATATTGTCTAATTGAAGGAACATAAGCAAGACAAACTAAATTGTTAATTTGTGTCATATAGAGTAAATAATTGCTGTTTAAGCACTGTGGTATATTTGTTAAGGAGAATGGTAAATAAATTAATTAACCACAGATTTTTGTCAAGTATACATTTGAATATTTCTATGGTAATTAGGGTGCATTACTTTTTTTCTGCCAGAAAAAAAATCAAATGAGAATTAAAACTAAGTTTGAAATAAAAATTCAGCAGAAATGGTAGAAAAACAAGGTGTGTAATAAGATGATAGAAAGGAATCCAAACATATCAGTAACCAAAATAAATTTAAATAAGTACACTCTCCAGTTGAAATACTGTCAGATCTGCATATATTTGTAATAGTTCAGTTACCTTGTATTTATAGTGATTTGGTAAGGTTGAAAGTAAAGAAATGTAAAAAGATGAACTAGAAAAACACTAAATTAGATGAGTACTTCTATAGGTATACTAATATCAGAGATCATTTTGAAGTCAAAAAGCATTGCTAATCATAAGTGTACCATTTGTATTAAGTAAAGAGTCAGGTCACCAAGACGTATAGACATTCTAAACTTGTATGCAACTGATAATACAGTTTCAAGATACATAAAGGAAAAATAATTAGAAGTGCAAGGACAAATTGATAAATTTACCAGTGTTATGGGAGATATTAGCCCACATTTTTTAGTGGTTACTAGATCAATAAACGAATATCAATAAGGATGTAGATGACTTAAGCAAGCTGATTAAATAACTGGATCTAATGGATGTGAATAGAATCACACAACCAACATTTAAAGTATAAAGATTATTTTTAAGTGAACAGAGATAATGTAAAAATGTTGATCATGCTGTAAGTCATAAAGCAAATCTGGGATTCTATCAAATATTTTCCAAAAAGAAATTAAATTAGCATAAACAATGAAACAAAATACAAAATGACACTGATAATGATATTGAAAAAACACTTTAAGTAGTTTATAGGTCAAAATGAAATTATAATGGGAAATATAATTATTTATAATTAAATGATAATTAAAATACTATATAACAAAAATATAGGGGACACCTAAAGCATTCTTTTAATTAAGGACTAGATTTTTTTCCATAAGACCCAGAGTATAAATATTTTAGTATTTGTGAACTACAAATGGTCCCTGTCACATACTGTTTTTCATTTTGTACTTACAAGCCTTTAAAAATGTAAAGACCATTTTTAGTCTTAGGGGCATAGAACATGGCTGGATTTGGCCAGTTTCTGATTTAGAGTGTGCAAGTTTCTGGTTTAGAGGATTATATATATGGTCTTCATTTTTCTAGTTGAAAAGCAGAATGACTAGAAATTAATGAGCTCAACATTCAGCTTTAAAATTAATGAAAAATCAAACCAAATAAGATAGAATTAAATACACAGATAAGAGTAAATTAAACTGAAGATATATTCCATAAAAGGAGTGGTGTATTCTGAGGATGGTCCTTTTAATTGATGAATAAAATTGAATTAGTGCTTAACTGTTTAATTTGGTCAAAGTGACAAAGTAAGAAATAGCAGATAAAGATAATTTTTCTGTCAGGTGGAAACGTATACTGATGTGTGTTTAATGCTGGGTGTTTTATAATTGCAGAGTAGGTTCCATCTGGATATCATGACTGTGCATGAATTGTTTGGAGAAAGGATGCTCTACCTGATTCATAGTATAATCAAATCTGAAATGCTTCTAGTATCATTTGACAACATTATTATTACAAAAAAGAAATTACTGCTTTGTGTTTATTTTATTTTTATTTTACTTTTTCCAAGATTTTATTTAAATTCAAGTCAGTTAACATATAGTGTAGTAATGGTTTCAGAAGTAGAATTCAGTGATTCATCACTTATATATAAAACCCAGTGCTCATCACAAGTGCCCTCCTTAATGCCCATCACCCATTTAGCCCATCTTCCCACCTACCTCCCCTCCAACAACCCTCAGTTCTCTATTGTTAATAATCTCTTCTGCTGGTTTGCTTCCCTCTTTTTTTTTAATTTTTAACTTTTATTTATTTATTTTGAGAGAGAGTGGGCAGGGAAGGGGCAGAGAGAGGGAGAGATAAAGAATCGCAAAGAGGCTCTGCACTGTTAGCTTAGAGCCTGATGTGGGGCTCAAACTCATGAGCCTGAGATCATGACCTGAGCTGAAACCAAGTCAGATGCTTAACCCACTGAGCCACCCAGGTACCTCTTCCTCTTTTTTTTTCTGCACCCCTATGGTCATCTATTTTGTTTCTTAAATTCAACACATGAGTAAAATCATGGTATTTGTCTTTCTCTGACTTATTTCACTTAGCAGAATACATTCTAGTTTCATCCATGTTGTTGTAAATGGTAAGATTTCATTCTTCTTGATGGCTGAGTAATATTCCATTCCATATCTTCTTTATCTATACATCACTTGAACATTTGGACTTTTTCCATAATTTGGCTATTGTTGACAGTACTTGCTATAAACATTGGGGTGCAGAGGAACCATGTACCTCTTTGAATCAGTATTTTTGTATCCTTTGGATAAATACTGAAGTGCAATTGCTGGATTGTAGGTAGTTCTGTTTTCAACATTTTGAGCAACCTTGATCCTGTTTCCCAGATTGGTGGCACCAGCTGGCATTCCCACCAACAGTGTAAAAGGGTTCCCCTTTCACTGTATCCTCACCAGCCTCTATTGTTCCCTGAGTTGTTCATTTTAGCCATTCTTACAGGTATGAGAGTTATGTACCTAATTGTGTTTTTTTAATGTTTATTTATTTTTGAGAGAGAGAGAGAGGGGCACAGAGAGAGAGAGGGGAGAGAAAGGGAATCCCAAGCAAGCTCCTCACTGGCAGTGCAGAGCCCAACACAGGGCTCAAACTCACGAAACATTAGATGATGACCTGAGTCAAAATCAAGAGTCAGTGCAGTGTGGTGCTGGCATAAAAATAGACATAGAGATCAATGGAGAAGAAGAGAGAACCCAGAAAGGGACACACAACTATATGATCAGCTCCTCTTCAGCAAAGCAGGAAAGAATATCCAATGGAAAAAAGACATCTCTTTAAAATGGTGCTGGAAAAACTGGGTGACGACACGCAGAAGAATGAAACTGGACCACTTGCTCACACCATGCACAGAATTAATTCAAAATGGATGAAAGGTCTAAATGTAAGACAGGAAACCATCAAAATCCTGGAAGAGAAAATAGGCAGCAGCCTCTTTTTTTTTCCCAAGTAATTTAATGTTTATTTTTGACAGAAAGAGAGAGAGACAGAGTGTGAGCAGGGGAGGTGGAGAGAGAGAGGGAGACATAAAATCCAAAGTAGAATCCAGGCTCTGAGCTGTCAGCACAGAGCCTGACACAGGGCTCCAGCTCACGGACCCTGAGATCATGACCTGAGCCAAATTTGGACGCCCAACTGACTGAGCCACCCAGGCACCCCAGGCAGCAGCCTCTTTGACCTTGGCCACAGCAACTTCTTACTATAAGTGTCTCTGGAGGCAAGGGAAAAAAAAGCAAAAATGAACCATTGGGACTTCATCAACATAAAAAGCTTCTGCACATTAAAGGAAACAGTCAACAAAACTAAAAGGCAATTGACAGACTGGGAGGAGATTTTGGAAATCACATATTAGATAATTGATTAATTTAAAAAAATTGTTAGGAAGTGGGGCGCCTGGGTGGCTCAGTCGGTTGAGCGCCCAACTGCAGCTCAGGTCATGATCTCACGGTTCATGAGTTCGAGCCCCATGTCAGGCTCTGTGCTGACAGCCTGCTTTGGATTCTGTGTTTCTGTCTCTCTCTGCCTCTTCCCTGCTCACACTTTGTCTTGCTCTCTCTCAAAAATAAATAAAAACATTTAATAAATAAAAAAAAAACTTGTTAAGAAGTAATCCCCAAATTCCTAGAAAACAAACTTAAAGTGGTTTAAAATTTCTTTTTTCATTTCAATATAGCAGACGATTAGCCACTAGATACTACTTTTCTATCATGTGACAAGGGACGAGGGTAGCAGGGTAGGCATTTTGTACGTAGTGGAAATTTATTCGGTGTGGTTTCTGACCCCATAGAGTTTCTATTTATTAAATTTCTAAAGGTAAACTTAAAATATACTTTGTTAAAAAAAAGTGAGACGCATTCAGAAGGAAAACTCAGGATATTGTGAGGAAGGGATATAAGAGGGGACAGAATTTTACTGGGAAACAGAAAAGTTCTTTTCACAAAAATAGGCATTTACATGGAAAACCTGAATGTGAGTAGGAGTTAGCCAAGTTGAAGGCGGAGGTGGGAATGAGGGTAAGCCAGAGGTTGTCCTGTAAGCAACAGCGGTGGGAGGCTCCTGATTTGTGGAATGAAGGAGGCTAGTGTTTAATTATGTTGTGAGAGAAGAGACAATGAATGAGATTTTGTAGTTAAACAGGATAGATCTCACAGATATTGAAGGACTTGGCAAGGAGCTTGGATTAATTCTTAGAGGAGAAGCCATAGAGTGTTCTTAACATTCAAAAAATCCTCCGGATGCTGGGGGGGGGGGGGGAATGGTTTGTAGGGAACAGCATTAGGGAGGCTGTGAGAGGCTCCAGAAATCAGGTATACGACAGTGGTGGCTTGGACCAGGGTTAGAGCAGGGGAGATGGTGAGATGGAGACGAATCTGTGATAGTATATGGAGATAGAATTGGCAGGGTTTTGTGGATTTGCTGTGAAGTGAAGAAATTCTTACCTAATGGCTTCTATTTGAGACTCACAGCCTGAAACAGGCTCAGCAACCAAGAGTGCTATTTAATGTTGGCTGCCCATTAGAGTCATCCAAGCACTTCAAGGCACGTTAAACTTTGTCTAAACTTCAGAGGTTGGTTTAATTGGTCTGGGCTAGGGCTCAGGCATTTTTCAATGTTTTGAAATAGTTTACCTGGGGTTAGGGCAGACACTTGGGGCAGAAGTGGAATCGGAAGTGCAGTTGAAGTTGGTCCTCACAAATTTAAAGTGCAGAAGCTCTTCTCTAGTTTTAAGAACCAGGGACTGAAGAAGCAAATGGTTGAGTTCAGTCAGGGGCTTTCTAGTCCGGAGTGACAGAGAGAGGGGGGCTCACATGAGGTACTTCCAAGAGCCTGATTCTGGTAATGAGTCATGGAATCTAAGTTAGTGAGGAGGGAAGACCAGGATCAGTTGCCCATAGAAAAGAGGTGGAGTCACTAGGCAGGGGGTCTCCAGAATGTCACTTGATGACTTCAGGGGGAGTAGCAAGTGGGACTGAGGGAGAAGAAAAGAAATTTGGTTTGAGTGACTTGTGACTTAAAGTTTCCAGGTAGACATCTCTTTGGTCTCTGAGAAAGAATATAACAGCTGACGTGGCTAAAAAGAAAGAAGTGCCTTCGGGGAGTATCTGTGTGTCAAAGCAGAGAAGTGAAAGGGGACATTTGAGGGTAAAAGGTTTTTAGCGCATTACTTGTTATTATCACATCATTATCCTGAGGTGTTTCCTGAGGAAAATTTATGTGAGGCACCGGAGCACATCTAGCACGAATACACTTAATGTCCACCTAGAAGACTAACAAGTGGCATAAATTCTATATAAATTTTTTGGAACATACGATGGGGTACTGTTGGTAACCTTCAAGTGACTTGTCCCTCTGTTAATATCGCATACCATTGTTGGGGCGCCTGGGTGGCTCAGTCAGTTGAACGTCTTAGGGGCAGGTCATGAACTCACAGCTCGTGAGTTCGAGCCCCGCGTCGGGCTCTGTGCTGACAGCTCAGACCCTGGACCCTGCTTCAGACTCTGTGCCACCTCCTCTCTCTGTCCCTCCCCGTTCGTACTCTGTCTCTCTCTCTCTCTCAGAAATAAACATTAAAAAAAAATTTAAAAAATGTTATAGACCCTAGTGGCTAAAAAGCACAAGTGCTTCCATCAGACTGCTTGGGTACAAACCACAGCTCTGCCACTTGCAAGATGTAAACTTGGGCAAGTTACTTAACTTTCTGTCCTTAGCTTCCTTGGTTGTAAAGAGGGATTTGCAAACATACCAACTCACAGGGTACTATGCAAAGCCCTTAGAATATTATCTGGCACATAGTAAGCATTCAGTGGGCTAGCTATCATATGCACATATACAATTGATGGGTAATAACTTTAAAATATATATTTTTAAAAAAACATATTAGATCACATCGGACCCCCTCCTTAAAAACCTGGGCTGTCTTCTGATTACTTTTGGGATTAAATCAAACTCATTCTTGTGACTTGGGTCTTTCCTACTTCTTCAGTCTCATCCCTGTACATTCTCCCCCTCACCATCCCTGAAGGTCAGTGCTCCGATCTCTCCCAGTCGTTGGCATTTGCAAAGGTTTATGCTTCACAGAACTAACACTCCTCCTTGGGATCCATTTGTGTTCCAACATCCCTGGTGCATTCAATTGAGCTTCACTTGCCCTTTTTCTTAAGGCTCCACATTTGAAAATAAGAAGAAACACCCCTCAGACCCATATAAAGAATCACAGCTTGAAGCATGAAGCTCTCAAAAGCCGAATAAAACACTTCAGTATTTAAAAGTTAATCAGCATTTTAATTACTGAGCTTTAAGCTTTTCTTTTAAAAGGAGAGGCAAAGCACATCCATGCTGACAAACCGAGTTTGAGTCTGATGTTACTTGAAATGTCAATTAAAAACCTTTGAAAGGAAAATCAGAAGCCACACAATAATCCCCTGGCAAGAGGGGAAGAATCCCATGGGAGTGGAGTGCCCTTATCTGACAGCTTGTGAAGTTGTGTGGGGCTTGGGGTTACCAGCATCCCCAGGCACCGGAGGTGGGGTTTTACAGGATGCCTCGGAAGAGCAGCATATAGCCTGTATCAGGACTGTTCCTCTGCCAGCAGAGTGTTTGTTTCTGGCACGCTAGAAAGCTAAGCTGGCTGCAAAGGAAGAGTGACATGAGCTCATGGAAATGTGGGCTTTGGTTAAACCATGTTTCTAAATAAAGTTGCCTTTAGCTCCCTCGAAATCCAGTGCTGAAGTTCAAGGTAGGGAAGAACCCAAGTATTCCCCCTTTCCCTTGCCACCCTCAAATAATGGCTTGTTTCAAATACCCATTTTTGTGTGTGTGAGGTTTTGACAGTTCTCAGCCCAGCAGGTGGTTTGTTTCTTGTCCATTTCCCAGCCCTTTTCTGGCAATCTGAGCTGTTTCACTGTGAGGTCTGTTCTGCTGGGCAGTCCTGACTTGAAAATTCTTCGGGGTCATAGAGGCCTAAGTATTTTCAGTGTTAACGACAGCGCTGTTGAAATGAAAAATAATCTGTATTCTTTTCCCGAGGAGTGGAAATATCCTAGGGCTGTTCATTATTTTGTACTTTGTTGATCAATTTTTCATATGTAGCTGATTTAGCCGACTTGTTCATCTATTTCCCTTCAGGAAGCTCTGTTATGGCCCTTCATTTACATACTGTAATATTGGTGACGCTGTCATTTCACATAAACTAATCTGTTTCATAACCTTATAAAAATGCTTGACAGGGCTGAGGCATCTTCCAGAAAGCAGAAAAGCATAACGTGGGCAGGTTTTTGCTGGTTTTACAAAGGGTCAATTTGAAATCTCAGTTTCTGAACAGTGGTCTGTGAACTTCTCCTAGGACCTAATAATAGTGTTGGTTTTCCACAGTAAAAGAAAATAAATAATACATTTCTCTTCAAATGATTTAAAGACATGGGACTGAGGGGATGGAGGAAAAGATAAATTGTAAGAAATACAATACTAGAATGGTTTCATAAATGTGGAAGCTGGAGGGAATCTTAGCAATCACCTAACAAACCAATTCATTTTGTAAGTGATGAGATTAAGGCTCACCCAACTGAATAATGGTGGAAATGGGTCTGAGGCTTAAGTCTTCTAACTCCCAGGCTAGTATTCGTGGTTTCCCCACCTTTCACATGCTGGTCATTAAACGTTCCAAAGTCCCTCCAGCAGCTATAATTAGTTTGTGTGACGCTCATCAATTAAATCACGACAAATCAAAGGACAAATCAGTCACTTCCACTCTCACATTCCAATAACAACTTAAAAATAGTCAGCTGTAACAATTTCACATTTTAACTGTTGGTTTATGCATCTGTTTCCTAATCAGACTTTCCCTAAGGCAGGATCTATCATTCTGTTTTGAATATATTCTCAAGGCTGTGCATTCTATCTGGCAGAGAGTCTAGGCTCAACAAATGTTTATTGAATGGATACACATCTCATATGCCTATCATATTAGGAAAAAGAATTCTTAGTCTCTAGTTATGGTAGATATTTCAGAAGTTGTGCTATCTTGTGTGCTGTTGACTCTGAAGTTGTAGCAAGACCTTTCACTTAGGCAGCTCTTTCTTATATAAGTGAAAGGATAGAACAGGGAAAAAAAAGTTTCTGTAGAATAACCACTCCAGATCTCAGTGTCAAAATCAAAACCGAAACACAAGAACTTGTAAATTATTAAGTGATTGTACTTTGTGTTCATAGAGCATGTTTAATCTCAGGAACTCCCTGTGCTTTGGAGAATCAACTCCTTTATCTTGACAACACTTTAAAGGTGGATAGGGGGTAGTATTATTTTGCTAATGGAAAAAATGAGGCTCAGTGGGGTTAAATGATTTGCTTGGGGTCACACAGGCCTCATTCTGTGTTTGTTATTTGTTTAGAAGTTGCCTCTGAAAAGCATTGCTGCTCTACTGTAGAGAAGTTATTAGGTAGCCATGGGTCGGAACCTCTTCCCTGGGACTTCCTGTTTACAGAAAAAGTTAAGATGTTAGTTAGGGGTTAGGCTGGGCATTTTGCCTGCTACATCTTAATGAAGGTTTCATTTTGCAGAGGGATAGAAACCAGAATGATTTTGATTCTTTGACCCTGATCTACTCCATCTTTATCCTTTCCCCTAACGGCTGGGGCTCTTTGCCTTTCACCCTAAATTTCTTGGTTTTTTAAGCTGCTAAATAGATTCCTCCAGACAAAATCCAAGTTGAAAAATTATCATCCAGGGGCTCCTGGGTCATTCAGTCAGTTACGCATCTGACTTTTGGTCTTGATGTCAGGGTTGTGAGTTCACATCCTGTGTTGGGCTCCATCCTGGGTGTGGAGCCCATTAAAAAATAATAATGATTAAAATAAAATTGTTATCCAAGAACACTTTCTAAGTGTTTTTTTTTCCTAGGTGCTATTGTGATGAGAGATTATTTTGACCTTCAAACATTTTACTATTATAACAGATATTATTGCTATCTGAACATTTTTCACACAACCCAATTATCCTACACCTACTCAGTGATACATTAAAATTCTGTTGATTTCAATTGAAAGCTTAGTGAATGGTTCTGCACAGGCACAATACCATCAATTATGGCAATAAAAGATATTGGTACCTGAATTCACAGTAACGTAAAACGGTCATTTTATGACAGTGCTGTCATAAACATACCTTCCTTTGATCTTCTCAATAATCTTGGGATATGGACATCATCATCCCCATTTGTCTATGAAGAAAGTAAGGCTCAGAGACTTGATCAGTCTCACCCAGACAGCAAATTAGGAGGGCCAATATTTGAACCCCCGATTTTAGATTTAGTGTCTTCAGTATCGTGATTATGATCATGATCATTGTCACAGCACCAACAGTATCAAAATCTTTTGGGTAGTTATCGAGCTTTTCATATGTTCTAAGTACATTGCTAAATATTTTCCACAAATCCTCACTCATCTTTAAAAATAAGAGGATGCCGTTTATTGCATGTAACCAAGTGCCTGGCACAGTGCTTGGCACTTGATACACAGGCATACTTTCATTTAACCTTGACAGTCATCCCAGGAAATGGATGTCAGAAGGGTAACTTGCCTAAAGTCACATAGGTAATGGCAGGTGATCTGTATGTTCTCCATATGAGTTTATGTCCTTGACCCAATGAGTTTTGTATGAGGAGGTATGGGATATATGTCCCAGCCATGGCTTGTAAGGAAGAGAAGTATGTGAGCTCAGGAGCAGTGTTAGGTTGGAGAGGCTGTGGACTCCCTGAAGTGAGTGGAGGAAGGAGCAATCCTGCTCGCTCTGGTTTTCCTCATGCATGCCGAGAATCACTGTCAACTATGGAACTCAGTTCAGAAAGCAACAATCAGTATGGAAATAACAGGGGATAGGAACTTCCTTGTTGGGGACTTTTATCTTAACTCTAAGGAATGCCATTGTAATGAAATTTTAAGCGCCAGCACCAGAATAAAGAAAAAAGAATGGTCATGATGTGATTTCTGATATGACTTAAATCATACTTGGAAGTGAGAAGGAGATAAATGTCTTCTACACTTATGGTTTGTGAGAAATGCTGAGAACCCTCAAGCAAATTTATATGAATAATTACACATAGGGTAATTCTTTAAAAGGACTTTATGAAAAGTATGAGACAAAGAAATTAATGCTCTACAGAAAGCACACGTGTAAACAGTGGCTGTATGGGTGCATACATCTTTAACAAAATACCAGCAAACTGAATCTAGTCACATACAGAAGATTATACAATATAATCAAAAGGATTATATAATATAGCCTAGTCACATAAACAGGATTGTACAATCTAACCAAGTTATATTATACAATATCACAGGAATACAAATTGGATTCACATCCAAAATCAACCATTATAGTACTCCATTATCAATAAAACACAAAAATCACATGATCATCGTAAGAGATGTAGAAAAAGCATTTGAAAAAAAATCAAACACTCTTTCGTTAACAACAACAATAAAACCAAGAGACTAGGGATAGAAGGGAACTTCCCAACCTGATAGGCTATATCTATGAAAAATCCATAGTTAATATTATACTTAATGGTGAAGAAGACTGAATATTTATTTCTAACATCAGGAACAAGACAAAGATATCTGCTCTTGCCACTTTTATTCAACATTGTACTTAAGATTCTAGCAAGGACAGGACAAAAAAGTAAAAAGCAACCAGATTAGAATCAAAGAAATAAAACAGTTGATTTTTAGTCTTGTAGATGACATAGTTTGCGGACAACACAAACTTCTCTGTAGAAAATTCTATAGAATTTACTGAAAAATATTACAACCAGGAAGCGAGTTCAGCAACATTTCAATGCACGAGATTAATCTACAAAATCACTTGTATTTATAGATATTATATAAAATGAACAACCCCAAAATAAAATAATTCCATTGTTCAAAGCATCAAAAATAGGAATAAATTGCACAAAAGTGCAATTTTTATGCACTAAAAACTACAAAACTATTCAAAGAAATTAAGATCTAAATGGCAAGAAGGCTGTGCTCATGGATTAGAAGGCAATATTGTTGGGGCGCCTGGGTGGCGCAGTCGGTTAAGCGTCCGACTTCAGCCAGGTCATGATCTTGCGGTCCGTGAGTTCGAGCCCCGCGTCAGGCTCTGGGCTGATGGCTCAGAGCCTGGAGCCTGTTTCCGATTCTGTGTCTCCCTCTCTCTCTCTGCCCCTCCCCCGTTCATGCTCTGTCTCTCTCTGTCCCAAAAATAAATAAACGTTGAAAAAAAATTTTTTAAAAAAGAAGGCAATATTGTTAAGATAGCCATATTCCTTGTGGTAGACTAAGTTGTGCTCCCTTCAAATGTTCTCTTCCTAATCCTCTGAATCTCTGAATATTACCTTCTTTGGAAAAAAAGGTCTTTCCATATGCAATTATGGTAAAGATTTTGAGATGACGAGATCATCCTGGACTTGAACTATCCATGTTGGCTTAAAAATCCAATGACAATCGTTTTCTTTTTTCTTTTGTTTTCTTTTGTTTTCCCCTCCTCTCCTCTCTTCTCTTCTCTTTTTTTGAGACAGAGTGCGAGTGGGGAAAGAGCAGAGAGGGAGAGGGAGACACATAATCTGAAGCAGGCTCCAGGCTCTGAGCTGTCAGCACAGAGCCTGACACGGGGCTGGAACTCATCAACCCAGAGAGCATGACCTGAGCCACCCAGGCGCCCCTGACAATTGTTCTTACAAGAGTGAGGCAGAAGAAGAGTTGATACAAATGGAAGAAGGTACAGTGTGACCACAAGGGGAGTGATGACTATTAACTTATCATATGTTGCTAAGTGAAGCATACAGAATTGCAGACAGACCTATGAGGCAATGCCTATAGCTACCGGAAGCTAATAGAGCTAAAGAAATGATTTTTCCTTACACCTTCAGGTTGTGACCCAGCTGACCCCACCTGCCCTGTTTGAGAATTCTGGACTTCAGAACTGTGAGAGTATAATTTGTGGAGTTATAAGCCACCAAAGTTTTGGTAATTTGTTAAAGAAGACACAAGAAGTGAGAATATACTCCCCAAATTTATTTACAGATACAGATCCAACATTATCCCTATGAAAACATTCTCTCGCTTTTTTTTTTTTTTCTAAATTGACGAGCTGATCCTAATGCTCCTATGGAAATGCAATAGACCCAGAAGAGTTAAAATACTCTTGGAAAAAAAAGAACAAACATACTTCTTAATTTCAGTATTTACTATAAAACTATATTTTTCAAGAAAGTGTGGTACTAACATGAGCCTAGGGACGTGTATCAATGGAATAGAATTGAAACTCTAGAAATAAACTCTCAAATTTATGGTCAAGTGATTTTAGACAAAGGTTCTCAAATGATTCAGTAGGAAAACTAGACTTGTCTAAAATATGGTTCTGAGGTAACTGGATTACCCACATGTGAGAGAATGAATTTTTATCCCTACCTCATATCATGTGCAAAAATTAATTCTAAATGGATTATAGAACTAAATGTTAGAGCTAATGTATAAAATAATTTACATAAAACATAAGAATAGATCTTTGTGACCCTGGGTCAGGGCATGATTTCTTGGATATGACACCAAAATACAAGTGACAATGAGAAAATGAAAATCTGTAAAAATTAAAAATCTATATGCTTCAAAGGACACCATCAAGAAAGTAAGAATGACAGCCCTTAGAATGGGAGAAGATAGTTCTAATTTATGCAACTAATAAGGTATAGAATCCAGAACAAATAACATAACACAATAACAAAAAGACAACCTAAGTAAAACATGGGCCAAGAATCTGAATAAAATTTCCCCAAAGAATACATACAGTGGGCAATAAGGATGTGAAAAGATTCTCAACATCATTATTCATAAGGGTAATCAAAACCATAATAAGATACCACTTTATACTGATTAACAGGTCTATTATCAAAAGAGTTTGGCTGTTTTAAAAAGTTAAAGAGTTACCATGTGACCTAGAAATTCCACTCCTAGATATGTACCCAAGAGAACTGAAAACACATGTTTAAACAAAAATTTGTATATGAATATTCATGTTAACATTATTCATAATATCCTTCAAATGGAAACACCTCAAATGTCCATCAGTTGATGCAAAGGTAAACCAAATGTGATGTATTCATATAGTGGAATATAATTTGAACACAAAAACTGATGAACCTTGAAAGCACGTGCTAAGGGAAAGAAACCAGTAAGAAAAGACCACATGTAACATGATTTAATTTACTTGAAATGTTCAGCATAGGAAAATCTATAGAGACAGAAAGTAGATTAGAGATTGCTTAAGGGAAGGGGGTAGGTGTGGGGTTTGAGAAAATGGGAAGTGGATGCTAATTGGTATAGGGTTTCTTTTTGGAATCATGGAAATGTTCTAAAATTGTGATGTTTGCATAATTCTGTGAATATACTGAAAACCATTGAGTTGTGCCCTTTTGAACTAGTGAACTGTGTGGTACATAGATTGTATTGCAATCCACTTGTTAAAATGCTAAAACAACTATAATTATAATCCAAACCTAAAAGCCCCTTCTAAGAAAACCACCCTTGGCAGATCATGCAATTTTTTTTTCTTTTTGTTTGTAGTCTTAAAGAATAAAACTACTGTTTTGATGAATTTAGATACAGAACCTCAAAAATATATAGGTTGTTATTATAAGTTAGTAAGAGAAGCGTTCAGAAGTCAAGGCAGGCCTACAAATCAGATTTTCTTTCCCTGTCAATCTTGCATGCATGAATCACATGCCTGTGTGTATGTGTGTATATTTCATTATTTTCTTCTGTGTTTTTATATTTACTTTTTTAGTTATTTAGTTACCTTTTTAAGTTTTTATTTAAATTCCAGTAAATTCTCTCCCTCTCTGAAAATAAACATTAAAAAAAGAGGGGGTGCCTGGTTGCCTCAGTTGGTTAGGTTTCCGACTGTTTTTTTTTTTTTTTTCAAATGTTTGTTCATTTTTGAGAGAGAGAATGTGAGTAGGGGAGGGGCAGAGAGCGAGAGGGGACAGAGGATCCAAAGCTGGCTCTGTGCTGACAGCAGTAAGCCTGATGATTTGGGACTCAAACTCACACACCATGAGATCTTGAGCAGAAATCAAGAGTCAGATGACTGAGCCACCCAGGTGCCCCAAAGCATCTGACTCTTGATTTCAACTCATGTCATAATCTCATGAACCATGTGATAGAGCCTTCTTTAGGCTCTTCATTGACATCTGGGAGGCTGCTTGGGATTCTCTCTTGCTCTGTCTCTCTGCCCCCCCCCCCCCCCAGTCACTCATGCTGTCTCTCTCTCAAAATAAACATAAAAAAAATAAATTCCAGTAAGTTTACAGTGTAATATTAGTTTTAGGTGTACAATTTAGCGATCAACGCTTCCAAACAACATCTAGTGCTCAACACAACAAATGTACTCCTTAATCCCCATCACCTATTTAATGCATCCCCCTGCCCACCTCCTCTCTGGTAACCATCAGTTTGTTCTCTATAGTTTAGAGTCTGCTTTTTGGTTTGCTTCTCTCTCTTTTTTCCCCTCTTTGCTTGTTTTGTTTCTTAAATTCCACATATGAGTGAAACCATATGGTATTTGTTTTTCTTTGAATTTATTTCACTAAGCATGATACTCTCTAACTCCATCCATGTCATTGCAAATGGCAAGATTTCATTCTTTTTTATGGTTGAAAAATATTCATATATATATGTGTGTGTGTGTCTATGTGTGTATACACACATAGACACACACACGCCACTTCTTTATCCATTAATCAGTAAGTGAACGAAACTAATTGAGCTAAACTTGGGCTGTTTCCATAGTTTAGCTATTATAGATAATGCTGCTAAAACATTGGGGTGCATTCATTCCTTTGAGTTAGTATTTTTGTGTTTTTCAAATAAATACATTACATGTATTATGGATTATGTACATGTACAATACATGGATTATGGGGTAGTTCTATTTTGAATTTTCTGAGGAAACCCCATGATGTTTTTCAGAGTGTCAGCACCAGTTTGCATTCCCACCAGTAGCATAAGAGGGTTCTCCTTTCCTCATATCCTTGCCAACACCTCTTGTTTCTTGTGCTTTTGATTTTAACCATTCTGACAGGTGTGAGGTGATATCTCATTGTGGTTTTGATGTGTATTTCCCTAATGATCAGTGATGATGAGAATTTTTCATGTGTCTGTTGGCTATCTGTATGTCTTTGAAAAATGTCTATTCATGCTTTCTTCCCATTTTTAATTGGATTATGAATATTTTGGGTAATAAGTTCTTCATATATTTTGGATACTAATCCTTTGTCAAATATGTAATTTGTAAAGATATTCTCCCATTCTGTAGATTGCCTTTTAGTTTTGTTGATTATTTCCTTCACTGTGCAGAAGTTTTTTATTTGTATTTTTAAAGTTTACTTTTTTTGAGAGAGACAGAGACAGCGTGAGCAAGGGAGGGGCAGAGAAAGAGGGAGAGAATATCAAGCAGGCTCTTCACTGTCAGCACAGAGCCCAGTGTGGGTCTCAAACACATGAAACTGTGACATCATGACCTGAGCTGAAACCAGGAGCCAGATATTCAATTGACTGAACCACCCAGGCACCCCAGAAGCTTTTTATTTTATGCCAAAGTAACATTGAAAAAGAAAAGCAAAAGAGCCATCACAATTCTGGACTTCAAATTATATTAGAAAGCTATAGTGATCAAAACAGTATGCTACTGTCATAAAAGTAGATCAATAAAACAGGATTAAAAAAAAACAGAAATAAACCCACAACTATATGGGCAATAAATGTTTGACAAAGCAAGAAAGAATGTCCCATGGGAAAGTCTCTTCAACAAAGGGTGTTGCGAAAACTGGAAAGCTACATGCAAAAGAATGAAAATGGACCACTTTCTTACTCCATACACACACAAAAAAGTTCAAAATGATTAAAGAACTAAATATGAGACATGAAACCATTAAAATCCTAGAGGATAACATAGGCAGTAACTGCTTTGACCTTGGCCATAGAAACTTCTTACTAGGTATTTCTCCTGTGGCAAAGAAAACAAAAGCAAAAATAAACTGTTGGGGCTGCATCAAAATGTGATGTATTTTAGACTAAAGCTTACATGAAGTAGTAACACACTTTGGTTAAAGTTTCTTCTCAAAAGAAGTTTCTCTCTAACTGTGGAACTGTTTCAAAGGTTGAGGAGAAAATTAGGAGTGTTTTCTGATATCCTCACTTCCAATATATCTTGAGAGTCCTTGGTCAAGGAGGGGCAAATATGATTTAGTCCTTCCCCACCCTATGATACCCAAAATGATGGACAGCCATGACATCCAGTTAGAACTATATCATTCACATTAGGGCACTATGTGTGGGCTATTTCTGTTCTCTAACAGAGGAATTTCAAAGTAACAATAAGCAAGAGATGTCATGACATGCACAACAAAGTCTAGAGAATGGAACATCTATTTGGTCTCTTTTTATTATAACCTATATAAATTTTCTTGTTACAATCAACAGTCTTTTCCTATACCATGTTCTCCTATTGTCAATATAATAATTCCACAAGAGTCACAGATGAAGGAAGCATTATCCATAGGATTGCTCATTTATCCTTAAGGAAGCTATGTTTTCTGTTCCTCGGAATACTAATGCCAAACAAACTCAATTCCATGCATTGTTATACTCCTCAGAGAGTGCATTTTTAACATCAAGGACCTGGGGATAAGACCCATGAAGTAATCCTTGGTTCATCAGTGACTGAGATTTCATGGGCCCAGAAAACCTGATTCTACCTGACACCGGTGTGCTGAGATTGCTCACTTCCATATAAACAGAGTTTCAGCCTAGGAAAGATTTGCTTCTGTCCCGTAGCCTCCTTTTGACTATTTCTGTCCAATATACACATGCCACATGCTCACATATTTGCATGCACACACATCCATGGAGGTCTACTTCCTCCTTTTCAGTTTTTCTTGACTACCAGATGTTGTTGAACTTGCCAGAGACACGAAATTTCTAAAACCCAAAGAGAATATTGGGCTGTGCACTGAAGCTACCGAACTATCAAGCTTGAGTGTGCACTGTCCTCCAAGAACTTGTCAGGACTAACCATTTGGTCTCTTACCTCTGTTTTCCTTAGCTGATTCCTAAAGTGAAAACCAGCCCTTCCCACATTCCAGTGATTTAATAACTCCCATTATTGTTAGTCTGAACACCTGGGCAAGTCCTCCAGCCCTTACTAACTTTGAACCATATCAACTCTCTGGCACATTGATCCTGATAGTTTCTCTCTCACCATCTGTCCTCTCCTTTCTGCACTCCTGCACCTACACAGCTCATGTTCATAATGTTGATCAATTCACTTGTGGTAGTGCCCTGAATTCCCTAGCTTCCTGTCCTTTTGTTTTACTCTCTCAGAAGAAATAAGGTACTTGAGGAACTCCTTGAGGTATGTCATTTTTGTATCTGAACTCAAAATACCTGGGGATCTTGTTAAAATGCAAAGTCTGAATCCAGAGATCTGGGGTGGGCCTGAGTTTCTGTGTTTTTAACAAGTTCCCAGGTGAGATCATAGAAGACTGTGTGAGTTCTAAGACTGTAGGTGAGCCTTTTGGGAAAGACTCAAATAGGGTAGATTGACACAACTACAAAGTCAGTCCCCTTCTCTTTTGAGCCTAGAGTGCTGCCTGACCTCTGTTATCTCTGAGTTTCTACTTACTTTCTAGCATTCTGTAGTGCTTATTTGAAAGCTTCTTCATAATCTCTTTTCCCCATTTTTTTTCACTCATCTTTCTTTTAATACCTACCAAAAGAGTGGTTTTCAATCCTGTAGCACATTGGAATCACATGAGGAAATTAAAAAATAATCCAAAGCTTTTGCTATGTTCCAGAAAAAATAAATCAGCATATTTAACACAGGTATAGATTTTAAAACTCATTTTAATTCCAAAGTTGGAACCAAGTTTGAGATTCTCTGATCTAGAATGTCATCAACTTCCAGTCACTAAATATTAGAATTACATGCAACTATAGTCATGCTTAAAATTCCTTCCTATCTGTTAACACAGATTTCTCTGTATGTGCTCTTATTCATGTTCCCTCCCACTCTCTCAGCAATCATACCTTATGAATTCTGAAATATTCCCAGGTATTTTCCATCTTGAAATAAATAAACAAAAAGCTTTTAATGCATGAGGTATCGATGATTAAGAGTGAGACATTTCTTAAAACATGGAAAATCGCTTAGATATGAGACAGTTTTGTTTCTAGTTGATTGTGATCTTATTAGTGATTTTATTACAATTAACATTAGCAAGCAACCTGGTGTTGAGTTGAAAATTGCAGCTTTTCATTCTGTGGTTTGCATCAGGTAGATAAATTCTATGGGTTTGACATGTTTGTTTTCAGTGATGCTGACTGTGTTTGTTTATAGGGATAGCCTAGTTCTCATTGTGTAGTGCCCATTGTAGCATTTGCTGTACATAAGGGCACTTTTACTATTTTGAGCACATTTTTTACATCTTTTGTATCTCTCTATTTGAGTTTATTGGAGGGTAGAGTAAGTTAGATTGAACTAACCATCTTTATAAAAGTCCCTTACATTATATAAGAGGATGCACAGGTTGGAGAATGGGCATACAGCTTGGAGAATGTTCAGAAAAGAGCAATGTAACTCTGTACTTGTCTATCCATCTATTTTTACAGATGGAGGGAATTTTGAAAACCAGTGTGCCATTTAAATGCCTCCAAATATTTAGAGCTTTGTGCTATAGGACAGATATACAGGACCCCAGTTTTGCCCAAGGTTGACTGTGGCTGCATGAATAGAAAATTTGCAGGGTCTAGGGGTCCCCCATAAAATAGCTTTATCCTTCATCAACAGGTAGAATTGTTCTTAATATCAGAAGGAGTAGTATCAGGAAAGAAATTGGGTATTGCCGTTGTAGGTTTTTGGAATAGAAGTTGGGCCAAAATGGCAAGAAAGGCCACCCTTTTGCCTAAGCAATGTAATCAAACTCAGGGGAAAATAAGAACTTTCAGAGGAGGCTGTTTAATACTGAAACTTTTCATGGTGGCAGCACATTCCCCACTCCCCATAGGACATTGCATTCACAGGGTATAATAAAAATTTAAATTGCCTCTGCTTTAGATCCAAGAAGAACTCCTGATAAGTTTCAGTGAACAATGAAGGGAGTCAGTGGTAGTCCACCCACACTAGTTTTGGGCAAATTCCAGCTCTGCATAAATTCTTATTCAAGAAGGAGTAACAGTTTCCTCCTACGTGGAGCCTACTCAAAGTTTCAGCAACACAAATGGAAATAGACATAGCATTTAAGAGGAAGAAGAAGAGCATAATTTGAGGATTTTTTTTAACTACAAGAAACAGGAGTTTCAGTGATTTTTTTTACCCTTAAGAAAATGAATTAAAAATATATTTTATGAAATGATACAATAGATGATATAACAAGAAAATAGGCTGAGATAGACAAAATGGTGCAGACTCATGGAAAGGACAGGAAAAAAACACAAGGAAGAAAATATCTAAAAGAAAATTAAAAAATTGATCAATGAATTAATTGCTTTAGAAATAATGGCAAACTCAAAGATATAGAATGTAAGCTTATGAGATGTTCACTGAACCCTACAAAAAACATAGACTGAAAGAAGATTGATGAGTAGTGTTACCCGGAAAATATGAGTTTAATTTTTGAATACTGAGTTTGTGGTGTCTGTAAAACGCTTATGGTTGATTAATCAGTAGGCAGAGGAACATGAGATGACTGTTTGGTAGTGTGAATAGCCAAATCAATCTTGAGAAAGAAGAGTGAAGCTGGAGGTATCACACTTCATTTTTTTCAAACTATATTACAAAGCAATACTAATAAAAATAGTATGGTGTTGGTATAAAAAAGGACACAGAGACAAATGGAATAGAATCAAGCACCCAGAAATAACTGCACGCATATATGGTCAACTAATCTTTGACAGGGGTGCAAAGAACATACACAGGGAGTTGATAGTATCTGCAATAAATGGTATTGGGAAAATCAGATATTTATATGCAAAGGAATGAAACTGGACCCCTGCCTTAAGCCACTGCAAAAAATTAGCTCAAAATGTATTAAAGACTTAAGTATAATACCTGAAAACATGAAACATATAGGAGGGACATATATGTCCCATATATGGGACAATCTTGATACTGGTTTTGACAATGACTTTTGGAAATGACATCAGAAGCACAGGTGATGAAAGAAAACTAAGTGAGATGACAACACAGTAAAAAGTCAACAAAATGGAAAGACAGCCTATGGAATGGGAGAAACTATTTGTAAACCATATATACGATAAGGGATTGATATCTAAAAAATATATAAAACATATACAACTCAGTGGTCAAAAAGAAATAATTCAATTAAAAGTGGATAATGAAGGGCATCTGGATGGCTCAGTCAGTTAAGCACCCAACTCTTGATTTTCAGTCAAGTCATGATCTCATGGTTCATGAGTTTGAGCCCCATATTGGGCTCTGTGCTGATGGCACGGAGCCTGCTTGGAATTCTCTCTCTCCCCCTCTCTGCCCCTCCCCTGCTCATGCTGTCTATCTCTCTCTCTCAAAATAAGTAAATAAAACTTAGAAAAATTAAAAACCATAAAAGTGGATAAAGAGCCTGAATAGACATTTTCCCAAGAACATACAAATGGCCAGCAAGTATGTGAAAAGGTGCTCAATATCACTAGACATCCAGGAAATGCAGATCAAAACTATGATGAGATACCAACTCGTACCTGTCAGGAGGATGAGCTAAAAGGGGCAATAAGGAGGGCACTTGTTGGTATGAGCACTGGGTGTTATATGTAATGTGATAAATCATAAAGCCGATTCCTCAAATCAATATTATACCATATGTTAACTAACTTATTTCAATTCAAAAAATCCAAATAAATAAAAAGATTGGAGATAACGAATATTGGCAAGCATGTTGAGAAAACAGAACACTTTTACACTGTTGGCGGAAATGTTGAATCGGTACAGCAATCATGCAAAAATACTATGGAGGTTCCTCAAAATTAAAAATTGAACCATCGAAGAGGAGCCAAGATGGCAAAACAGCATGGAAGTTTTTTGTGTGTCTTGCGTCCATGAAATATAGCCAGACCAACACTAAACCATCCTACACACCTAGAAAACTGATTGAAGGATTAACACAACAATCTGCACAACCTGAACCACAGAACTCAACATGTAGGTGGCACAGAGAGGTGAACTTGGGGAGAGAGAAGCCGGTGGAGGGCAGGGAGCTTCCATGGAAGGTGGAGAGAGGATGGAGACTGGGGTGTGTGTGTGTGTGTGTGTGTGTGTGTGTGTAGAATATGGGAAAAGCACCCCTTCCCAAAAGCAGCTGGAGAGAAAGTGGAAAATTGCAAACAGCCACAGGGGTTAAACTGAAAAGGGAGAAAGGAGAGGATTTAAATTCCATTAAGACTGTAAACAAGGGGGGCACAAAGGCTGCAACTCTGCAGCTCCATACTGATGGTGCTCTGGTGGGAAGGGTGAATCCCCAGGAACAGAATGGGGTCCGGGAGGTTCTCAGGCCACATGGGGAAAAGCGGTTCCACTGCTGGAAGGACATTTGGTAGAGACTGTTGAAGCCACCCGGTCCCAGCAGACCCTAAAAATGGCCACATTCGTTGGTGCTGGAACAAGGTCATTAAGGGTGAAGCCTGGTGCCAGATGTGTGTTGTGATTTTCCATAGTCCCTGAAAAGATGCTGCTACATTATCTCGCGAACTTTTTCTGGGGCAGGCTGGCACCTGGCCACAGTCTTGGGGCACCAGCAGCACTAGGGGCCAGTGGGCATTCCTGGGTGTAGCTGGCATTCGGCCATTGCTCATTCAGCCATTGCTCGGTGAGACCCTCCCTCAGAGGGGTGGAGTGGGTCAAAGCAGCAGTCCTTCGGAAGTAAGGGGCTGGGGAAAATAGCTGCATCTGAGACAAGACTTGGGAGAGAGGTACTGCCTGGGGCTTGGTCACGGACAGTGAAGAAGCAGGGAGTGGACGAAAGCTGAAGACAGAGGATGGGTGTGCAATTGCTGATCGGAGAGAACAGAGTTCCCATACTAGAGACTGGGTAGCTGGGTGACACCATTTTCACCACTCCCACACATGGGCATACGTACCTACAAGCCAGATGGCTTTCCAGGGGAATTCTACCAAACATTTAAGGAAAAGTTCACACCTACTCTCTTGAAACTGTTCCAAAAAATAGAAATGGAAGGAAAACTTCCAAACTCTTTCTATGAAACCAGCATTACCTTGATACCAAAACCAGACAGAGACCCCACTAAAAAGAACTATAGACCAATTTCCCTGATGAACATGGATGCAAAAATCCTCAACAAGATATTAGCCAACTGGATCCAACAATACATTAAAAAAATTATTCACCAAGACCATGCAGGATTTATACCTGGGATGCAGGGCTGGTTCAATATCTGCAAAACAATCAGTGTGATTCATGACATCAATAAAACAAAGGACAGGAACCATATGATCCTCTCAGTAGATGCAGAGAAAGCATTTGACAAAACACAACATCCTTTCTTGATAAAAACCCTCAAGAAAGTAGGGATAGAAGGATCATACCTTGAGATCATAAAAGCCATATATGAACGACCCAATGCTAACATCATCCTCAATGGGGAAAAACAGAGCTTTCCCCCTAAGGTCAGGAACAAGACAGGAATGTCTACTTTCGCCACTGTTATGCAACATAGTATTGGAAGTCTTAGCCTCTGCAATCAGACAACGCAAATAAAAGGCATCCAAATCAGCCAGGAGAAGGAGGTCAAACTTTCACTCTTCACAGATGACAAGATACTCTATATGGTAAACCCAAAATGTTCCACAAAAAAACTGCTAGAATTGATTCATGAATTCAGCAAAGTTGCAGGATATAAAACCAATGCACAGAAATCGGTTGCATTCCTATACACCAATAATGAAGTGACAGAAAGAGAAATCAAGGAATCGATCCCATTTATAGTTGCACCAAAAACCATAACATACCTAGGAATAAATCTAACCAAAGAGGTGAAAAATCTATACGCTGAAAACTATAGAAAGCTTATGAAAGAAATTGAAGAAGACCCCCCTCTCCCCCCCCCGAAAAAAAATGGAAAAATATTCCATGCTCCTGGATAGGAAGAACAAATAATGTTAAAATGTCTATACTACCCAAAGCAATCTACATATTCAGTGCAATCCCCATCAAAATAACACCAGCATTCTTCACAGAGCTAGAAAAAATAATCCTAAAATTTGTATGGAACCAGAAAAGATCCTGAATAGCCGAAGCAATTTTGAAAAAGAAAACCAAAGCAGGAGGCATCACAATATCGGACTTTACGCTATACTACAAAGCTGTAATCATCAAGACAGTATGGTACTGGCACAAGAACAGACACTCAGATCAATGGAACAGAATAGAGAACCCAGAAATGGACCACAAACATATTGCCAACTAAGCTTTGACAAAGCAGGAAAGAATATCCAATGGAAAAAAGACAGTCTCTTCAGCAAGCGGTGCTGGGAAAACTGGACAGCGACATGCAGAAGAATTAACCTGGACCACTTTCTTACACCATACACAAAAATAAACTCAAGATGGATGAAAGGCCTCAATGTAAGACAGGAAGCCATCAAAATCCTTGAGGAGAAAGTAGGCAAAACCTCTTTGATTTTGGCCACAGCAACTTCTTACTCAACATGTCTCCATAGGCAAGGGAAACAAAAGCAAAAATGAACTACTGGGACCTCATCAAAATCAAAAGCTTCTGCACAGTGAAGGAAACAATCAGCAAAACTAAAAGGCAACCAACAGAATGGGAGAATATAGTTGCAAATGACATACCAGCTAAAGGGTTAGTGTCCAAAACCTATAAACAACTTCTCAAACTCAACACCCAAAAAATAAATAATTCAGTGAAGAAATGGGCAAAAGGCATGAATAGATACTTCTCCAAAGAAGACATCCAGATGGCCACCTGACACATGAAAAAATGCTCAACATCACTCATCATCAGGGAAATACAAATCAAAGCCACAATGAGATACCACCTTAACTTGTCAGAATAGCTAACATTAACAACTCAGGCAACAATAGATGTTGGCAAGGATGTGGAGAAGGAGGATCTCTTTGCATTGTTCGTGGGAATGCAATCTGGTGGCGCCACTCTGGAAAACGGTATGGAGGTTCCTCAAAAAACTAAAAATAGAACTATCCTACGACCCAGCAATTGCACTACTAGGCACTTATCCACGGGATACAGGTGTGCTGTGTTGAAGGGACACAGGCACCCCATGTTTATAGCAACACCATCAACAATAGCCAAAGTATAGAAAGAGCCCAAATGTCCCTCGATGGATGAATGGATAAAGAAGAAATGGTACATGTGTACAATGGAGCATTACTCGGCAATCAAAAAGAATGAAATCTTGCCATTTCCAACTACGTGGATGGAACTGGAAGGTATTATGCTAAGTGAAATTAGTCAGTCAGTGAAAGACAAAAATCATATGACTTCACTCATATGAGGACTTTAAGAGACAAAACAGATGAACCTAAGGGAAGGGAAACAAAAATAATATAAAAACAGGGAGGGGGACAAAACAGAAGAGACTCATAAATATGGAGAATAAACTGAGGGTTACTGGAGGGGCTGTGGGAAGGGGGATTGACTAAGTGGGTAAGGGGCCCTAAGGCATCTACTCCTGAAATCATTGTTGCACTATATGCTAATTGATTTGGATGTAAATTTAAAAAAATAAAACACATTAAAAAAATAAATATAAAAATATAACCATCATATGATCCAGCTTTCCTACTTTCAGGTATATATCCAAAGGAAGTGAAATTGATGTCTCAAAGAGATATCTGAACCCCGACTTCACTGAGCATTTTTCATAGTAGAGTGGCCAAGAGATGGAAACAACCTAAGTGTCTGTCAATGGATGAAAAGGTAAAGAAAATGTGAGAAAAAAACCCATATATCTTAAGAAAGAAGGAACTCTTGCCATGGGGTACAACATGAATGAACCTGGAAGGCATTTTGCTAAGTAAAATCATCTGGATAAAAACAAACACGGCATGGTATCTTAAATGAAACAAACAAACAAACAACAACCAAAGTAAGTTCATTACAAACAAAGAATAGAATGATGTTTGTCAAGGGTTATGGTGTGGGGGGAAAACTTGAGAGACAGACTTTTATACGATGAATAAATTCTTAGGTTCTAATGTATAGCACGGTGACTGTAGTTAATAAAACTGTATTGTATACTTGGAGTTTTTAAGAGATTCAATCTTGAGCATTCTCACCACAAAAATAAAAAATAAAGTAATTGTGAGGTTATGGATGTGTTAACTTGATTGTGGGAGCCCTTTTGCAGTGTATAGCAAGTCATCTCATGGTACACCCGTCACATGTACCATTTTATTTGTCAGTTACACCTCCATCATGTTGGGGGAAGACAAAAATAGTGTATATATCCTTTAAAAAATCTCAAAAGGGGAAAAAGAGTCGATTGGTGTCAAATAGATAAGAGATTGAGCTAGCCATGGAGAACTTGGGTGGTAGGCATAAGAAGAAGTGTTAAAAAAGAAAGAGCAGCCCAAGCTATAGCAGGAAATATAAGGAGGAAGTGCTATTGTAGAAGCCACAGGAATGAAACATCTCAAGAATAACAGCCGGTTTAGCAGTGTCAAACCCTACAAGAGGTCAAGAAAGAGGAGAATTTTAAAGAGGTCTTTGGACTGGCAAGAAAGAAGCCATCAGTGTATTCTGCATGCTTAGAATCTGTCAGAAACAGGGTTGGAAACGCTAAACAGTGGAGAGTTGCCGCTGTCTGAGAACAAAGAGGCTTTTTGTTTTTTGTTTTTGTTTTTTGGCAAGACATCTCAGTATAGAATTGGGAGGGGGCAGTGCAAAAGAGGATGGAAATTATCTTTTAAAATGATTCCTAGTGTCTACGAAAATAGAGAAAGGTATAACAAAATTTCATTCAACACTTCCTTGTAAGAATTTTCTAGTGTTTCTGTAAATTGTATATGGCTTATTTCCTTTTACCAACATGACAATCTTTTTGATGAGCATTTGGGGTGAGAAAACAGGCTCAGTTCATCATCATTTTGTTAGCGAGAGAGGCAGAGCTCAGGCTAGATATTGGGACTTGAGACTTCGGTCCTGTTTTTATTAGGTGTTATTTTCCCCGGCCAACTTCCCAGAAAGTTAACAGGAGAAGCCAACGTACTGCTTTCCCAGCAGCATGTACAGAAGGTTAGAATGTTAGAAAGATGATACTGTTGACTTACTGTGAGAAGAAGAAAATAAAAACAAAAAGTGTTATTATCTGTAAGAAGGCTGTGTGTTTTTTTCCAGCGTGGAAAGAAAAGGATGAGTGTGCACATTCTCTCTCTTTTTAAATCTCTGTTTACTGCTCTCACCTGCTTTTCTGCCTCCCTCCCCTGCTCCTACTATAGACATATTTCATCCATAATATAAGATTTTTCAATTTATAAGTCAGGGAACTAAAAACATGGTATAGTAAAAATAAACTGATGTAGAAGAAGCAAAAAAAAAAAAAAAGGAATGCAAATTATTTCTTTAGGTTTCCAAATCAGACAAGGTGTTGACAAACTGGAGATGATGAGAAAAGTGTCCATCAAATGCTAACAATCACTTGAATGATCTAAAACTTCCATTATCAAAAGATAGTCTTGTTATATCCCAGTAATGAAATGTAGCTCTTAACAAAACTAATCATATAAACAGGTTACAAAAAAAAATCCTGAAGAACATTTAGATGTTTGACATTTGAAAGGGATCAATTATAAGATATTTTAAGAAATCTACGGGTTTTGAATACTGTTTCACCAAATAGTTTGGCCCACATTATTATTTTTTTCTTACAAGTAGACAATGACGAAGACGCTTAGCAGTGTCATTTTTTGTTTGCCTGGTTGGCTCAGCTTCTGTTTGATAGGCTTGTCAATGATGTGGTCAAATGTGTGCTTTAGCAAAATTATAAATTACTGTAGCTCGTGAGTCTTAAAGGACAGTTGCAAGTAGTTGAACCTCACAATGTAAAATCCAGGAAAGCTGAATATCTGGTCTAACACATCTGGCTCGTTATTTAAGGGAAGCAAAACTAATATAAAAACAGGGAGGGGGACAAAACACAAGAGACTCTTAAATATGGAGAATAAACAGAGCGTTACTGGAGGGGTTGTGGGAGGGGGGATGGGCTAAATGGGTAAGGGGCATTAAGGAATCTACCCCTGAAATGATTGTTGCACTATATGCTAACTAATTTGAATGTAAGTTTAAAAATATTAAATTAAATTTAAAAAACAATTAAATTACTAGGTTTGTGAGTGAATTTCATAACATTTATAACATTTTTCCCCTACTGAACTTTAAAAAAAATGTAGACACTGGGACGTGAGTATGTTGATTCATCATACCTTTGTAGTCACACTGTGTTCTAGAACAATAGTGCCATAGTTGTTACACATTTTTCACAAAGAACTGGGGAAAGCAGTTGTGGTGCCTGGCTAAGTAAGGATGGAATCCACAGGGCCAGCCGGCAGAGAGGGAACATGCCAACCAAGCAGACTAAACCCCCCTTAGCATGAGCTGCAGCTTGGAGCCTCTTTGATTTCCAAGGTCCTGACCAAGTGTGTATGAATTACAACTTGAACAACTGGTTTTCTAATCTTTTTTATTCTTATTTATAGATTTTGTTACATTTCCCTAAATAAATTCTGAGTGAGTCTTACTGTAATTCATAGGGTTTAAAATATGGTGCTGGCATATTATGGCTACTTTGGAAGGGCAGCAAATAAACTTGTGAAATGAGACATTTGGCATAAAGAAAATGTATGCTAGCTCCCAGAAGAATGGGACTCTGTGCATCTACTATAATTGGCTGTTACTGTTGCCCTGTAAGGCGATACTGGATGGTCCCAAAGAAAGATGCCTTGAGTCTTTGAGAAAGTGAAAGCTGCAGTAGGGAACAACAGAGGGGTGGGCAAATTTGTACTGACAGCAGGCAAGTTCTGATCTGGCCACTAATGTGGAGTGGGGGAAGCAGTTCAGCTTTTCTGTTTCCTTGGTTATTTCTTTTCCCTAGACGAAGCCTGTTAGTTCTGAAATGATACAGTCTGGCTTAAAATACTTAGAATGCTTTCAAGACTCTGAAATATTAAAAATGATACTTAAAATTAGAAAAGCAGGGGTTGTGTTTTCAAAGAAAAAAAAAAGAAAAGACCTGTTTTGAGGTTGAAAGTCCTGCCTAAATGCTTTAACTTTCCATCAGCTTAAAGAGATATACATTTTTATTTCATTTATTAGAATTTAGAAAAGGTGATGAAAATAGTTCAAGGGGGAGATCCCAGGACAGTATCAGATGTGAATAGTCAAAAAGCATTTTGGCCAGAATATTAGAAGTTTAATGAAGAGAGAGCACACAGTTTTGTAGCCTAGTTAAATTTTTAGAGGATATGTTTCATACGAGTATTTCTGCTTTGAAGCTAAGAAATATTTTGGAATTAATATTTTAAACCCACGTTAAGAAATATATATATATATTAAGGACAGTATTTTAATATTTTAATATACCATATTAAGATCAAAGAGAAGTCTAGATGGATGTCTCCATAGGCAGATTACTCAGGTGTCATGTCAGGTAAGATCTAAAAGATAATTCATGAGGTTCATTCAGATGCAAAGTGATAACTAATTTACTAATACAAATGATTCACAGGCTATTTAAAATCCTACTGCTTTGAGTTTCAGTAAAGCAGTAAGATTAGTTTTAATTCTTTTTTAAAAGAAAAAAATTTGTGTTTATTTTTATTTTTGAGAGAGCGAGAGAGCATGAGTAGGGGAGGGGCTGAAAGAGAGAGAGAGAGGCACAGAATCTGAAGCAGTTTCCTCTGAGCTGTCAGCACAGAGCCCGACACTCATGAGCCATGAGATCATGACCTGAGCTTAGGTCGGACACTTAACTGACTGAGCCACCCAGGTACCCTTGGTTTTATATATTCTCGAATGAGATGGCCTGAAAATTATTTGAAAAAAAAAATACTGTGTTTTTCTCTTATGTTTATGTGCTTCATATAGGAGACTGATTACATATGTCATTTGCCACCTAAAGCAGGAGAATGGTGGCAAAATGGCTGAGATGTTATGTTTCCAAAGAAAGAAAGCATCCATACATACATTAAAGGAGCTTTGAAAATTCCCTGTGCAAATGAAATTAAATTTGATAAACTTTATTGCACGCCTATAATGTGCCAGGCAGCATGCTAAGCTCTGGAAATACAAGATGACTACCATTCAGACATCTTTAAAGAGTTCTCTGTTAAATAAGGGAGATAGACATGAAACCAAACGAATGGCAACATAGTGTGGTAAATCCTCTAACAAAGAGCTTCCTTCACAAGGTAGAGCATTCAAAGGAGTAAACTGACATGGGCAGGAAAGAGGATTTGAAGAGTGAGGCAGGTTCATTACAGAAACCACTGTCAGTCCTCCCAGCATTACTTCCTGATCACTGACGACACGCATGCCTGCTGGCAGGAAAAATTACCAATGATTTTTCTTGAATTGCAGTGTGGTTAACAGATGTGACCTTGTTTTCCTTAATAGAAGAAAAACGTACATTTTATCCATGAGCCACATGCACCTCGAAGTGAAAGTTAAGATTCACTTTGTCTTCCATGTTGTGTAAATCTGCATCTACTTAGTGACTGCATCACTGTTAAATGGTGAGTTTTTACATGCAACAGATCTCTTATTATTGTCTCAGCTAAGCACTGAAATAATGCTTATTATGATAAACAGGAATAATATCCATAATGCAACAAATAACATTTATCATGTACTTATTTTGTTTGGAGCTCTTAGAAAATCTCTTTATATGTGTTACCTTATTTCATTCCTATAAGAATTCTATGAAGTAGATAAAAATATTATCCTCCTTTGCCAGGTGAGGAAACAGAAGTAGAATGGTTATTTAATCTATTTAGAGTCTCACACTTAAGAAGTAATGATATTGGACAGAAATTCAGGTTTGCCTGATAACAGAGCCCGTGTCCTTAGCCACTTTACTAGATTTAATATAAATGAACTCCAAAGCAGAAGGCAAAGCATGAACTAAAATCAAAGCTGAATATAAAATCCCTGGTTAGGCAAATCATGGAATAAAAAATTTAAAAAACCAAATAGCTTAGCTTTCTAAAGAACACTCAAAAAATTATTTTGTATTTATAATGCATTTTTTCTTTGTTTTTTTTTTTTTATAGAACTTTATATAATTACCATAGATTTTCCTGCTGTCTGAGTGTCATATGAGAACACAGGGAATACTTTCCAAGTTTTCCAAAGAGTTGGAGAGAAAACCAAGACCAAGGCCTAATATTCTTGGCTTTGGCCCATATATATTCCATTATTCTATTTTAATTTAAATTAAAATTAAACTAAATGTAATTTTTTAAAGTTTATTTATTTTGAGAGAGGTAAAGACAGCATGAGTGGGGGAGGGGCAGAGAGAGAGGGAGAGAGGGAATCCCAAGTAGGCTTCGTTCGGTCAGCACAGAGCCGGATGCAGGGCTCAGTCTCACAAACCATGAGATCATGACGTGAGCTGAAATCAAGAGTTGGACGCTTAACCAACTGAGCCATCCAGGTGCCCTTCCATTATTCTATTTTTAGAAAAAGTTTTTAAACAATATATGCCCTCTAACCCATTGTGATGACTCATTGGTTTGTAGAAAAATAGTCTTTATGCTGAAACATTATAGTCAGAATGATAAAGTGAATATTTCTCTATAATAGTTTTAATATTTATTTGGAATTTCATTTCATTTCATCAAAGTTTTCATTGAAGTATATATTTTACACCCTTAGCTTTTATATTGCATTTTGTATCCTTTTCCTTTACTCACATTAAAAATGCTCAAAACTCTTGTGGTTTATTCCTCTACATTCAAGCAATTAGATGGTGTTTCTGTTTTGCCGGTAAGACCACTGAGGCCTTGGTGGTTGTGAAATTTTGCCGAGTTCATACAACTTGTAAGTGGTACCAAGGGGATTTTACATCAATCTGAATTTCCCAAATTTCTAGAGAGTTACTTCCTCATGGAGGATGACTTTAGAATGTAGAAACCACTCTGGCGCTATGTAGTATGATTTTTACAAAGAAAACACACATTTTTTTTCCCTAAAACCATATGGAGAAATTGTTCTATAACAATCAGTTTTAACTAGCACTAAATTTGAAAATAATTGTTAGCTTCACTTCTAGGTGAAATATCACACTGATTTCTGTAGAACCTGGCATTTAGCACAGCTCACATGCAATTATATGACACATTATTATCAGGCATCTCAACCTTCACTGGCCATAATGCGGGTTTCTTTTCCTGTGGGATCTGGCAAGGTCAGATTCTGTCTGTTGGGTTTGTTTCTTCTAGTCATGATACACGACACTGCTGCTGTATAAATTGTTTAATATAGTCCTCTGAGTTGATGATAAAAGTAATTATATACTCGGCAATCAAATACGATTTTTGAAAACAAATACAAAGTGGGCCCTAGGGGATAAAACGCGAAGTGGTGTATACCTAGGACGCTTTGAATGATGGCGATGAGGGGACGTAGTGGACATCTGTTGTTTTTGCCTGACTAGTATCCACTTTTCACTCTTCTCAAAACAACTGTTCTCTATTTTAAATTCAGTTTTGCCTCCAATCCGAGCCAGACCTTTTAAACCTTTCTAATGTGTATTATCCCTGGGGATTTTTTGGAAACCGCTGAAAAGTGAAAGTGCTCATTCTGCTGGGGTAGCTGATCTAGAGGGAAGAAAGCTTGGCCATCATTCTGCCACATGGAGAGACCATTCCTGAGAAAGCAGCCAACACAGAGGCAAGCTAAACAAAAAGTCAGTTTTCTGACATCACTCGAGTACATTAGTGTGTCCAAGCCTGAAGTCGGTTTATGTCTTGGATAATAAATTTCCTTGTGCCTAAACCTGTTTAGGTTGGGTTTCTCTACTTGTTGGTGAAAAAATTCTGGCCCTTTCATGTACTATTTCAGGGGATGAGTATAGTGATGCCTAGAAAACTCAGTGATTTAGAGCGGGTAGCGCTGGGTTCCCGGTAACGATGTAAACTTCGAGATTCATCAGCTTAACACTGAAAAACATCCTGCCTTGCCAACTGTGGAGGTTTTTTTTTTTTTAAATGTTTATGTATTTTTGGGAGAGAGAGAGAGTGAGCGAGTGAGCATGAGCAGGGGAGGGGCAGAGAGAGAGGGAGATACAGAATTCCAAGTAGGCTCCAGGTCCACAGCTGCCAGCAGAACCTGATGTGGGGCTTGAACTCACCAGTCACGAAATCATGACCTGAGCTGAAGGTCAGTTGCTTAACCAACTGAGCCACCCAGGTGCCACTTAAAAAAATGTTTTTTTTTTAACGTGTATTTATTTTTGAGAGAGAGTGCAAGCGTGAAATGAGCAGAAAGCCAACTGTGAAGTTCTTTAAACTGGAGTTGGCTTAGAGACAATGTCAGACATCCAGATGCAGAAGGCAGCTGCCAGTTTCTGTGACAAGGGGAAAGGCTCTCTGAGCCCCCAAACTACCCCATCTGTTAGTCTTTGACACTTCAGAAACGTGTGGACATTAATAATTGGAGAAAATATTGAATGTGCGGGGATAGTAAACTAAGTTAAATCTGTACTGGTGTATACATGGCTAATGCAATGTTGTACTACTTTACTATTTGTAATACTTCATCATATATATTACCTGTACAAATCCTCATAATAACCTAGTCTTTTTTATGTTTATTTATTTCAAGAGAGAGAGAGAAACGTGCACATGCAAGTGGGGGAGGAGCAGAGAGAGGGAGGGAGGGAGAGAGAGAATCCCAAGCAAGTTCTGCATTGTCAGACCAGAGCCTGATAGGGGGCTCAAAGTCATGAAGTGTGAGATCCTGACCTGAGCTGAAATCAAGAGTGGGGCACTTAACTGACTAAGCTACCCAGGCGCCCTAACCAGGTGAATAAGCCTTAACTGTGTTTCATAGGTTAAGAATCTAAGGGGCAAAGTAACTTCTTTAAGGTTACATGGAACCTTTGTTTTTTTGACTATTTGTTAAGAGTTGTTCCTGGGGTGCCTGGGCAGCTCAGTTGGTTAAGTGACTGACTTTGGCTCAGGTCGTGATCTCGCAGTTCATGGGTTCAAGCCCTGCAACGGGCTATGTGTTGACAGCTCAGAGCCTGGAGCCTGCTTGGATTAAGTCTCCCTCTCTCTCTGCCCCTCCCCCACTCAGGCTCTGTCTCTCTCTCTGTCTCTCTCTCTCTCAAAAATAAACATTAATGGGGCGCCTGAGTGGCGCAGTCGGTTAAGCGTCCGACTTCAGCCAGGTCACGATCTCGCGGTCCGTGAGTTCGAGCCCCGCGTCGGGCTCTGGGCTGATGGCTCAGAGCCTGGAGCCTGTTTCCGATTCTGTGTCTCCCTCTCTCTCTGCCCCTCCCCCGTTCATGCTCTGTCTCTCTCTGTCCCAAAAATAAATAAACGTTGAAAAAAAAATTTTTTTTAAAAAGAAAACAAACATTAAAAAAAAAAAGAAAGAAAACCTACACAGGCATCGCTGCTGGTATTGGAAGAGAGAAGTTTTGGGCAGTGAATTCTTGGTTACACAGGAAATTGGTGCCTTGAAATGAGGAAAACTCTTAGAAAGCAGAGCTGAATATTGCAAATAGAACATTATCTATTTCCTAAACAATTTCCTAAACTCAGCCATGACCTGAATGGATTTCTGAGGGTGAGGGTTTAGACTATATGGAGTTAGAATTTATGTGCCCATATAAATTCCCTTTTAGATATATATCAAGCCATCCTTCAGCTTTGAAGATAAATACTTCTTATGGGCATGTGAAATTTTCTGTTTACATTTGTAGACTCTAGAATTGAAAAAATCTGTCCTTTAGAATGCCTTATACTCTCTGTAGAAATAGGAAAAATCAAATCACTTTCGTTTGTTGAAGTTTTATGAGCTTTCCTGAGACAATTTCTGTTGTATACTCAGTTCTAAAATCAGGATCTTCCTGTGACAGGGAGGGAACATAATGGCAGCAAAGTCATGCCTTTTATGTAGGATGATTATAATAATTAGTGCCTGTCAACAAGGATAGCTCTCCTGGGGAAGAAGCTTCTGGAGATTGTGTTGCCTGAAAATTTGGACTAACAAATTTAGGTCTATGTGAAACGAAAAATACCTTTGTTAGGTATATGCGGATATTTTCACATTGATTATAGTACAGTAACTACTGTTGATTCATCTACAACATGTGTCCTTTATGGTTTTCCTTAATTAGTCAAGTTGGAACACAAGGGGAGAGACCTTAGTGAATGAAAATGCATCTTCCAGGTCCCGTCTCATGTAGCATTTAAGTATTTTGCAATGTTACTTTGATCATTGGGCGTAGTATAACTTCTGGAAGACTTGAAAATGATCTACTTATGGCTCATAAATTTGGATAACATTTTAGTGTCCTTCATTTTTCCTAATAGAATGAAGTTACAAAAAATACAAAATATACATGAAAATGTGAAGGTAGTTTGAAAAAGTAGGAAATAAGCTTTCTGTTTACACATCAAGAAATTAATGATGAGGCTGGGAATTTGGATTGGGGCAGTGAGAACAGTGTGGTACCATTTTGTATCTGTCTCATCTGATATAAATCTCTATTCTAGATCTTTGTTGTAGATGGCTCCTTGGTCTGCAGTGGGTTTTAGTGAGAGCTATATATTTTTTTTAAGATAAGGCAAAAAGACCTAAAATAAAATTAGAAGATTAGAGGAAGCACACCAGGATTTGAGACCCATTTATGTCAATTATTAGCTGGATAAACTAGACCAAGATAGTTTATTCTTTGAGGATTAATCTTCTCATCTGCAAACTTCGAGGGCACAAATAGATGATCTTTAGAATTTCTTCTGAGTATCTACATTTCTGTGAGTAAAAGAAGGAAAAGTGTTGTAAATAGCAGTTTGTAAAATGCCTGTAGGAATAAAGTGCAAGACCAGAGGAATGAGTGATATTTTTGCTTTTATTGTTACTGAGGAAGTGTTTGGGAGATTTTTAACTCTCAAATTGTGTTTTTATTAGATGAGTGGAATATATGTTATCTAATTTTTTTAACGTTTATTTATTTTTGAGACAGAGAGAGGCAGAGCATGAACAGGGGAGGGGCAGAGAGAGAGGGAGACACAGAATCTGAAACAGGCTCCAGGCTCCAAGCTGTCAGCACAGAGCCTGATGCGGGGCTTGAACTCACGGACCGTGAGATCATGACCTGAGCCGAAGTCGGACGCTTAACCGACCGAGCCACCCAGGCGCCCCATATGTTATCTATTTGTAAAAAGAAGTCATGATGTTTTGGACCACTAGGAGGAAAACCAGGTTTAAAGATTAGTATTAATGACCTAACTTTATTGAGTGTTTAATGTGTACCAGGCCTATGCTAGACACTTTGCTGCATTATCACATTTACTCTCACAACAAATCTATGAAGTATAATGCCTATTAATAGCCTCATGTGTTTGGACAAAATATTAAAGGGAAAGTATTCATGGCTCTCTCCTTCCCTTTGCTTTATAAGAGCATATCTTCTGGACAATATGGCTTAGTTAGTGTATACTCAGATTTATCTCTCCCTACTCTAAGCACATGGCAATGATAGGTAAATATAAAAATAAAAAGAATGTAATGAACAAATCAAGATAAGCATTTCCATGCACTAGAAACGAAACAGAATCACAAAGAATTGAGTAGGCAGAAGCCACAGGCTTGCTGGTATCTGAGTTCAGAAGAAGACAGGTGAGAAAGAAGCTCTTTAGGAGAAAAGAACATTGGAACAAGATATCTGTGAGACTCTAGACCATGGCCACTTTCACTGATGCAAGTCAGGAGTTGGGTGAAAACGTGTGGAAATAATGACTCAAAAATGTGTTGACTTGTTGGCTAGGGCTATGACTTTATAGACAGCAGAGGACCCACCTGTATCCTTGCATCCAGGTACCAGTTGCAAGGAGTGCTTCTTCTTTCACTCCCAGCATCTGGATCTGGGACAAACAAAAATAAAGGATGTGATAGTTTTAAGATTATAAAGACTAAGTTTTAATATCACAGGTCAAAAAACAATTGTTATAGGATGACATAAATCCTTAATTATTTAAAACATTTTTTTTAATGTTTATTTAGTTTTGAGACAGAAGGAGACAGAGCATGAGCGGGGGAGGGGCAGGGAGAGAGGCAGACACAGAATCCGAAGCAGGCTCTAGGCTCCGAGCTGTCAGCACAGAGCCCAATGCAGGGCTCGAATTCATGGACTGTCAGATCATGACCTGAGCCGAAGTTGGACACTTAACCGGCTGAGCATTCAGAGGCTCCAAATCCTTCATTATTTTTATTAAAATTTAAAAGGTCAAAGTCTGAGATTTTAATAAACTAAACGCTATATTGTGGTAATGAAAATTTTAAATGTAGACAGAAAATACTACCCTTTTTTAAAAATTATAGTTGACACACAATGTTACATTAGATTCAGGTATACAACATAGTGATTCAATGTCTCTGCATTATGCCATGCTCCCACACCTGTGGGGACCATCTTTCACCACACAACACTATGACAATACCATTATATATATATTATACTGGAATATATTATATTCCTTATGTTGTAGCTTTCATTCCTGTGGCTTATTCAATTTATAACCGGAAGCCTGTAATTCCCACTCCCCTTCACCCATTTTTGCCTATGCCCCACTCTCTTCCCTTCTGGCAACCACCAGCTTGTCCTCTGTATTTATGGGTCTGTTTCTTTTTTTTTGTTTGTTCTGTTTTTTAGATTCCACATATAAGTGAAATTGTATGGGATTTGGCTTTCTCTGTCTGATTTATTTCATTTAGCATAATATCCTCTAGTCTATGTTGTTACAAATAGCAAGATCTCATTCTTTTTTATGGCTGAGTAATAGTCCATTGTGTGTGCGTGTGTGTGTGTGTGTGTGTGTGTGTGTGTGTGTATGCATCTTAATCCATCTTTTGATTTAGTTGTATTCTTTACATATTTTGGATATTAACCCCTTATCCAGTATATCATTTGTGAATATCTTCCCTCATTCAGTAGGTTGCCTTTACATTTTGTTGATTAGGTTTCCTTCACTGTTCAAAAGTTTTTTATTTTGGTGTAGTACCAATTATTTATTTTTTCTTTCATTTCCCTTTCTTGAGGAAACATACCTAGAAAAATGTTGTTAAGGCTAATGTCAAAGAGATTAACGCCTATGTTTTCTTCTAGGCATTTTGTAGTTTCAGGACTCATAATTAGGTCTTTAGTGCATTTTGAATGTATTTTTTGCCTATGGTGTAAGAAAATGGTCCAGTTTCATTCTTTTTAATGTAGCTGTCCAGTTTTCCCAGTACCATTTGTTGAAGAGGCTGAAGAGATTTGTTTTCTAACCCTCGTATAGTCTTTCTTCCTTTGTTGTAGATTAATTGACCTTATAAGCATGAGCTTATTTCTGGGTTCTCTATTCTGTTCCATTGACTTATGTGTCTATTTGGTATCAGTACATACTGTTTTGATTATTATAGCTCTGTAGTATATCTTAAAATCTGAGATTGTGATACCCCCAGCTTTGTTCTGCTGTCTCAAGATTGCTTTGGTTACTTGGGATCTTTTGTAATTTCATACAAATTTTGGTCTTATTTGTTCTTGTTCTGTGAGAAATGCTATTGGTATTTTGATAGGGATTGCATTGATTCTATAGAATGGTTTGGGTAGTATGGAATTTTTAACAATATTAATTCTTCTAATCTATGAGCAGCACAGAGCCCAATGCAGGGCTTGAACTCACAAACCATGAGATCATGACCTGAGCCAAAGTCGGACACTCAACCAACTGAACCACCCAGGATCCCCTTTAAAAATAACAATATCTTGGGCTGCCTGGGTGGCTCAGTCAGCTGAGCATCTGACTCTTGATTTCAGCTCAGGTCATGATCCCAGGGTCATGGGATCGAACCCTGTGTTGGGCTCCATGCTGAGTGTGGAGCCTGCTTGACATTCTCCCTCTCTCGGTCTCTCTCTCTCTCTCTCTCTCTCCCTCTCCCTCTCCCTCTCCCTCTGTTTGACCCTCTCCCCCACTTGAGCTTGCTGTCCCCCAAAAAAGATTAAATAAATAAAAATAGCAAATATCTCAACATATAAGGGAAATGATAATAAATTTGGCTTTGTTAAATTTTTCTAAATGGAGAAATAAATGCTATAAGCAAATTAAAGAAAAGCAAGAACAACAACAACAACAGAAAAAACACGGGAGAAGATATTTATAGTACATTGAAAGAAAGCACAGTATTCCCAGTACATAAACAACTTCTAAAAAAATGGCAACACCTCAATAGAAAATGGACATACAGAAACAGACCTTCACAAAAAGGGAAAGCGAATGACCAGTAAGCATTACCAGTGTTCAACTTTAAGGGGATCAGGGGAATCTGAAGTAAAACAGTCAAGTATCTCAATTAAATTCTGTCAGAAAACTGAAAGCTTGGCAGTATGAATTGTTGCTGAGGACGCAGAGGACTGACAACTCCTGTAGGTGGCTATTTTCTGTGAAAATAGGTGTATTTCCTTTGTAGAACAGCATTAAGGAATGTTAGAAATCTGTATAAAATCCCAAATCCCCGCACCTTTGCCTTAGAGAGAAATTCTTGCCCTTTTGCAAGGATACATAACAACTGTGGCAGCTGTAACAGCAGAAGTAATAGTAGAACCTGTAGTTAAGAGTGGGATAGATCAGTGCAGTTGAAAATTTACATATAAACCATGGTGTCCCTTGTTAGACTGCATATTCTGATACAGTAGGTCTCGGGCCTTGAGAGTGTACCACTCCTCACAAGCTCCCAGTTTATGCCAGTGCCACTTGGCACTGTTCCTGCACCAGACCGTTCGGATAGGTCACATTTGAAAGCCTAACTGTGTGAGGCACTATTCTAAAACTCTCTACATCAGTGAGAAATGCTCATTGCAGCAAGTTGTATAATAGAGAAAAGGAGGAAGTAACTTATGTGTTAATGAGGAATGGGAATAATTTGGGGCATATGAAAAGTGGAACGTGGTCCAGTGCTGACGATGAATAAATTGTGAGGCAGAGGAGCAAGTTGCAGAATGGAATGAACGTCTTACCATTTATGATTGGAAAGTACGCAACACAATTCCGTATCTTATTTATTAATATACACATAGTGATAGCTTCCAAATTTCAGAGAGATGATTATCTCCATTGTAGATAGTGGTTACTACTGTGGAAGATGGGAGGTTGTAAGGAAAGACCATGGGAACAGTCAGAGTTAGGGGGCTTTCACAGTACCTGCAATGCCTTAGTTTTTTAAAATACGAAAATGTAAACATTGTAAATTATTAAGTGGTTTTGTGGCCATTCATTAATCTTTGAACTTTTCTGCATGTGCACTTTTTTTTTCTTTAACATTTATTTATTTTTGAGAGAGCACAAGCAGGGGAGGAGCAGATTGTGGGGACAGAGGATCCGAAGCAGGCTCAGCACCGATAGCACAGAGCCTGATGTGGGGCTCGAAACCACTAACTGTAATGTCATGACCTGAGCTGAAGTCAGATGCTCAACTGACTGAGCCACCCAGGCACTTAAGTCTCAGTCTGCATGTTTATTTCTAAGGAAGGTAGGAAGGAAGGATCAAGGGTGGGAAGCGAGGGATAGTTTTTCTTTCTTTTAAGAGACAGAGAAAGAGAGAGAGAGAGAGCATGGCACAAGTGGGAGAGAGGGGCAGTGAGAGAGAGAGAATCCCAAGCAGGTGCCACACTTAGCACGGAGCCTGACAGAGGGCTCAATTCCATGACCCTGGGACCATGATCTGAGCCAAAATCATTAGTTAGATGTTCAACTGACTGAGCCACCGAGGCACTCCAGGGAGGGATTTCTTAGGAAGGATGGCTATTCAGGGCTGGAGATTTCCAACATAGAAAGGGAAGGTTTTATGGAAGCAGTTTCTGGGATGAGCAGGAATTTGAAGAAAAATATGAAGGAAAATAATTCTTTAAAGGTTTTCCTTCTGTATTAAAAAATGCCACAGCTTAATTCAATAAATTTTTAGAACTGAGATATCCACAGACGGGTAATGTGATGAAATTTATGTCTATCAAAAGTTTATTGGACCTAAAATACCTCAAGAATCACTATAAAATAATTTTCTATAGAATGAGCAAAGAAAATTTCCATGATGTGACCAAAAACCTTTCACAATTTTCAAGTATAGTAGTTCTTGTAAATTCAGACCAAAACTTTTTGAGTGCTACTTTACATATTTAATGGAGGAGTTGAGAATAATTAAAAAAAAATTTTAATGTTTATTTGTTTTTGAGAGAGACAGTGTGAGTGGGGGCAGGGGCAGAGAGAGAGGGAGACACAGAATCCGAAACAGGCTCCAGGCTCTGAGCTGTCAGCACAGAGCCCAACATGGGGCTCAAGCCCATGAACTGTGAGATCGTGACCTGAGCCGAAGTTGGACACTCAACTGACTGAGCCACCCAGGTGCCCTGAAAAGAATAATTATCTCCAGAGGTTAGCTAAGCTAATATCTACAAAGATTATTTAAATATGTTACATTTAATATGTTCATATTTAAGTTGACATAAAAGAAAATAAGCATGGTTTCTCACAACCTTCTCTTAGCACTGCAATCAAAGATTAGAGCCAATTTGGCAATTTTTACTGTCTATAGGTGTTCAGGGAATTCTAGGCAACCCATTTAGTATTAATGGGTATAATTTATAAATACATCTGAAAAGGTTTTTTTTTTTATATTGCCCTTGCCATGTTGATCTTAGCTCCTTTAAACTCTAATTTTTTTGCCTAGAACAGATATATGTGTGTGTGTGCTTTATGTTTCACAAGGCCTTTATTTGTGTCTTTCTCTCAGTTGATCCCTATAAACTATGATGCTCAGTGGTTGCTCCAGAATTTCGGTGAGACCAAGTGTCACTTGATACTGGGCATAGAATGATCAGTGAGTATAGTTGGAGAGCTAGAGCAGATCTGAATGTGAACATATGTGAAGTGTGAGTGAATTAGTCAGGATTCTCCGGAGAAACAGAGCAGATTGTGTGTGTGTGTGTGTGTGTGTGTGTATGGAGGTTAATATGAAGAATTGGCTCACATGATTATGGAGGATGAAAAGCCCCACCAAGAAAGCAAGTAGTATAATTCAGTTCAATCTGAGTTCAAACGCAGGAGAAAATGAGATGTCCCAGCTCAAGCAATGAGACAGAAAAAAAGGGGCAAATTCCTTCTTTCTCTGCTGCAAGATGCCCACTTACATTGGGGAGGGCAGTTTACTGAGGGTACAAGTTCACATGCTACTCTTCTCCATAAACACCCTCACAGACACCCAGAAATAATGTTTACTCTGGACATCCTGTGGCCAGTCAAGTTGACACAAAAGATTCACCACCACAGTGAGTAATCCTGATCCTACCACATCACCCTGTGGTAGCCAGAGAGTTAGGGTTGAGAAGTAAGGAATATAAATAGGAAATCAATGAAAAGTAATGCACTTGGAAAAGAGGCCACAGATAAGAATGTTATACTGCTAATTAAAAAAATATATCAAATGGGATTAGCCTGGGTAAAATTTTGGAGAGTGCAAAGATTGTCTTCAATATCCTTACAATTTATGTAACTGTTTTTTGAAAATTCTTTCCAACGCCTATTCTAGACAACCAAAGCTTTCAAAACATTTCTGGCCAACTGGTAACTCCCTCCTATTCCACATACCACCCAGGGGATATCCCAAGCAGGTTTACTCTCTTAATGTATGAGCTATATTATTGAATTTTGCCAGGCCCCATAAGCAAGAAGATGTGTCTTTTTTTCCTCTTCTTTTTTCCTGTTCCTATTTTCCCTCCTACATTATTGACTAATAATTCTGACACCCGAATTCAGGGGGTGGTGAGAGGTTCCCCACACTGCCAAGAAATGCTCCGGCACCGGGTGTGTGTCCTACAGTTCAGCTGAATTCTGGCACTGTGCACCCAGAGACAACATCAGATTCCACATATTAAGAGCTCTTCCCATGAGACTGTCCCCACGTGAGATGCCAATCACTAATCCAGGTTGTCACCTGTGCTTCTGACCAAATGGCTATACATCAGAGGTTCCTATGACCCCCTTCTTGGGTTTGGAGGGGCTCACAGGACTCGGGAAACTAGTTTACTCACTAGAGTATCAATTAATTACAAAAAATATTAAGGGTGGAGAACGAACAGCTAGGTGAAGAGACCCATAGGGTGAGGTCCTGAGCAAAGGAGCTTTTGTCCACACGGAGTTTGGGGCCCAGCATGGTAGTACATGGAAGCGTTCCAGTTTTCCAGACTGGGAGCTCTGCAAAGCCCCCTTCTGTGGGGTTTCCATGGAGACTTCATCACATTCACACAATTGATTAAATAATTGGCTATTGGTAATTTGATTACCAGGGTGTGGGTCTAAAAGTTACAACCCTCTATTTATGGTTATTTCCCCTGGCAACCAGCCCCCTCAATCTTTAGAGGATTTCCAAAAGTCAGCTTATTAACATCAACTCAGTTGTGATAGGGGTTTGTTACAAATAACAGGACACCCATTTCACCTTTATGACTCTGAATTAATTTCAGGAACTGAGAACAAATATTATGGCAAAAGATGCTCCCATTGTTCTTATCATTCAGAAAATTCCAAAGGTTTTGGGAGCTGTAAGCCAGGAACCTTAGCAGAAGGCTAAATATATGACCATCTGAATGATCAACTATATATTTCTTATAATTCTCAATATTACACTCTGTTGAGGAACAAGAATTCTTGTCCTTTTCAAGGGTCCTTCTAGCTGGACTAAGAATCACATTGATATGAGACAGATTAACAAGAGGAAATAAAATTTAATAGCCTGTGTACAGGAAATCCACACAGACACGGAAATTCCAAAACTATATATGTGTCATTCTGAATTAAGGAGAAAGGGTAGCACAGACTTCAGAGGAAAGAAATGCACTTTACAGATGATTGGTAATTAGATGTTTGCCCTGCCATACACATGAGTCACTCAGATAAAATTTATCTCTGCTAGTAACCCTTATTCTGGGAAAGACCCCAATTTAGATTCTTCTATGTGGTTAAGAGAAGGGGAAGGGGGTCAAAGTTTCTGTTGAGCCTGCAGGGTCTCAACTGCCTTCAGCTCAAAATAATCCACATTGCCAAAGTGGCACATTCTGGGGTGTCCTGTCTTGAACCCCTTCAACTGGTTATGCATGCAAGCAAAACAGTGAGACAGCAAGGCAAGTTGAAAGGTCATGTTGGCTAGCCCAAGCTAACCATTGGGCTAAGTACTTCATCTCTCTGAACTTAGTTGCCTCATCACTAAACAAATCATGTCTGATGATATGAAGTGTTAAATGTGGACATGTAGTTGACAAGCACTTTATATTTAATCATCATAACAACCTATGAGATATGGTTATTAGCTACATTGTAAGTGTGGAGTTGTTTAAATTTCTGGACACAAGAGCCTCCCTTTTGAAGTTCCATTTTCCCTTCTAACTAACGAACTCTTGAATTAGACCAGAAGCAGCATTGTTTTATAAGCTGTTGCTCATAAAATTTCCACAGAGAAGTTGGCGTTTGGCTCATATGAGGACAGTAAAGTTAATTAATACTTGGTAGGAATAGTTTCGCTTGATAGCACCGATAAAATAATCAATAAGATAGTAATCAGAAGTGGATCAGCCTGTTGGCACCAAATTAGCAGTTTTGTTTTTCTCTTTATCTCAATTGTGTAGTTACCCCTTCCTTCTTTCTCAAAAACCCCGTACTCTCCCCACATGAGTGGGACACCTTTCTGGTTACTCCGGAATCTGCTTGACCTGACTTTTATTTGGGTTCTGCTTGACATTGATTTGGGTTCTGAGAACCCAAATAAAGGCCTTTGTTCCTTTCCCCCTTTACCTGCTTTTCGAAGTTGATATAAAGTAAGGAAGCTGATGCTTAGAAAAATCCAAGTAACTTATTGAAGGACAGAAATAGTTAGTGGCAGAACTGTCTGAAATCCAGACCCTGAAGTTTTCACCTTCACACTTTTCACCATCTGTATTTCTCCATTCTATAAGGCGCTTGGACTGGAGCAATGTGTCCTAGCATGTTTCCAGGAATCAGTCTGACTAAGGAAAGTTGAAAGAGATTGTTTTCAAATAATTTGGGGAAATAGGAAATTAAAGAAAATTAAGCCCTGCTCTTTACAAAGAGTCTTTTCCAATCCTTTATTATGGTGACATATATTATTTACCACTAGGAAGAAAATATTATGCATGAGATTTCCCAAAATCTTTTTGACAATATTATCCTTTTCCCCCCCCCAAATTAATTTGTGGGGCTTGTGTTCTGTGGAATGTGTTTTGTGAATCACTGTATTGGAAAATTTCTATGGTTTGTTCTAACCCTTCCGTTGTATACTTTATGATTGTTAAAGTGTTAGTGGGCCAAAGAAATTAACTCTGTCACACTTCTCTGATGACAATTGAATTTTAGTAAGCATGCAAAAATGAAATAATTATATCAGTTAAAGTAGCAAGACCTGAAAATTTTGCAGTGGGGAGGATTTTTGATGTTATTAAAATTGCAATAATTCAATTCATGGAGTGTTTATGGATCATCTGCTGTGTGAAAAATGTTAAATTAGTTCTATGAAAGAAATATAAAACACGATCCCTGTCTTCAGAGACACATCTGAGGTTTAAAAGTTGATATATCTGAAATGTGATTCCATATACTTATAAAATGCATGTAATACAACCAGTAATCAGAAATATGAATGGTGGGGTAGCTTGATTTTGACACTGGTCATGATCTCACGGTTTGTGAATTCGAGGAATTCGAGCCTCCACACTATCAGTGTGGAGCCTGCTTGGGATTCTGTCTCTCCCTTTCTCTTTGCCTCTCACCCAGTTGCATGCATATTCATTCTCTTTCTCTCTCTCTCCTCTCTGTCAAGAATAAATAAATAAACTTAAAAAAAGAAACAGGAATGGCTATCTATCAATAATTACTCCTTCATTCCACTTTTTTTTAAGCCTACACAGAAATGGCTTGCATCATTATTAGCTTTTATAATCATCTTCTACAATCATTGTGTATTTTGGGTCACTATTTCTCTTGTTCATCTAATTTTCTTTCAAATACTTCTGCTTTCAGAGGAGAAATGATTGCATGCTGACACTTTTTGCAAAAAGTTCTGTGCTTGCATTTTTTTTGTCAGCTCATTCATATGGGTGATAATCATGGAATTAACCCATTTTGAGAAATTCACCTAGGCAAATAATGTGGATTACAAGTGATGAATTTATATTATTAGAGATCTTTTTGTTTTCATTCCCAAGCTTAAGTTTCATTCGCTATATAGTTAATTGGAATCTTTTCAGAAATTTTCATTTTCTTTTTCTTTTTTTTCAAAGTTTTTATTTATTTTTGGGACAGAGAGAGACAGAGCATGAACGGGGGAGGGGCAGAGAGAGAGGGAGACACAGAATCAGAAACAGGCTCCAGGCTCCGAGCCATCAGCCCAGAGCCTGACGCGGGGCTCGAACTCACGGACCGCGAGATCGTGACCTGGCTGAAGCCGGACGCCTAACCGACTGCGCCACCCAGGCACCCAGAAATTTTCATTTTCTACAAAAAAAAAAAGTCTGATTTCTCCAAAGGAACAGGCTTTTTAGGTCTTTTCCCTCAATGGAGTAAACTTTTCAAGCATTCACAAATTTCCATAATCTACTTTTTAACTCCTATTTCCCTCTTTCATTTCCAAATTACTTTCTACAATTCACTTTCTCATACCACACGTTTGAGCCAATAATTATAGTCGTTTGTTCTTCCTCACACAGTGACAATTATTTACTCTCACTGCTCTTAAAAAATAAATTTCCATCTTGAATTATAATTCGTGTAGTGGTCATATATTCTTATAAACTAAAGCTCAGTGATGGTAATAGAATCTTTATTTATCTTTGCAACTCCTATAGCACCTAATAAGACTATAATGAATATATTGGAAGATATATAAATATATTTGAGTATATTCATAATATGAAAAAAGTCAGTAAGTTTTGTGTGCCTTTGTTAGATGAGGCAATTTAATGGTACCATAAAAGCTCTAAGGATTAGAGAATGTTTTTTATTTGTTAGAATTGCTAAGTGACTCCAATAAAACTAGTGATCTTTTAAAATAATTTCAACAGCTCTTTGATTAGATATTAGATGTAGAAATCCCATTGTGTGAAAATACTCATAATGATGCTGGGAGGTATTCATAATATACAATTAAACATTTTAATGGGTCCCATCTGCTGAAGCCTAGGTTATTAGTGGTTCTTTGGTATTTTGTTTTACTTGGTACTTTACAGCTTGTCTATTAGCAATTTCATACCGACTCTAAGTTATATGTACTTGAGCTTTCCAAAGCTAGATTTTAATTAAACAGAATGGCAAAGAAAGAAATTTCATTTTTAATATTTTATGAAAAGGATAGTTCTTTTCTAATATATGAAATTCATTTCTTAAGCAATATTCCAAGGGAAGAGAAAAATAAAATGTAAACTTGTATCTTTTGAATGCTTGCCAGGTAACATTCAGCTTGCAGTATACGCCTTCCAGAACTAATTAAAGAGCCGCATTATTATCTATACAAACAGAATAAAAGCTTTGTGCAAGCATACACTGTATGTGTGAAAATTCTGTCTGGACCAGCTGTCAATTTCTGGGTTCCCTTTTTTCCTTTGAAGACTATTCATAAAATGGAGATAAACACATTCCCTGCCTGCAATATAAGTGTACCTGAAAATGTTTAATGCATCAGGGCATTTGGGAGATTATTTTAATGGATTTTTACCAAATCATGTTTGACAGTCAATTTAAATACATTTAAGTTACCACTTTTTCCCTATGCTGAAATCCAGTGGGAGACAGGGAAGTTCTCTTGTGAAATGATGGAGGAAGCTGATGATAAAAGGCCCCGTGCAAAATAAAACACTCCGTAAAAGAAACATAAGTTAATCAAATTGTCATGGTTGAGAAAATATCCTTTGCTGTACAAGTGCCCAAGTCTAAGTCATGTAGATAGAGGAGGAGCTGCTCTTACAAAACTCACGTTTAACTCTCTTGATAACAGGTGAACTTTTGAACTGTCCTGTAATTGTGAATAAAAACAGTAAATAGAAAATTCTTTTTTTCTCTTTAAGTGGTAACATAACTGCTAGTTTCTGACAAAATTCTTCTTTGCTTTGGGAATACTGTTCTTGAATTTTTTTTTTACCCACCCAAGGTAAAAGTCACAGGCCTTTTTAGGATATTACCATTCTTTAAAAAAAAAAATTTTTTTTAACATTTATTTATTTTTGAGACAGAGAGAGACAGAGCATGAACGGGGGAGGGTCAGAGAGAGGAAGACACAGAATCTGAAACAGGCTCCAGGCTCTGAGCTGTCAGCACAGAGCCCGACACGGGGCTCGAACTCACAGACCGCGAGATCACGACCTGAGCTGAAGTTGGCCGCTTAATCGACTGAGCCACGCAGGTGCCCCTAGGATATTACCATTCTTATAACACCATATACTTTGTTCTAAAATTCAAGTATTTGTCTATTTCCCTTTGTGCTGTGATCAGTAACTAATTGTTAGGAGAAAGTTATTGACACTTTAAAGAATGGGAGCAGTTATCATAAAATGCTACTTCCTTGGCAGGTTAACCCCGTTAAAACAAAAACCCTGAGGACCATGAAGTGAAAAGCCATGAAAAAATGTAAAAGTGAACACAAAAAAGTTGTCTCTTCCTTAGGATAGTAAGGCTTTCAAAAATATTTCAGAATGCCTTACAAATATTAACTAATGATTCTTTGCCCTTTGTACTAAGTAACATTATTAACATTATAATTAATTACATGAAGAAGTTAAGGAGGTACTGAAATAATTGCACGGAGGATATCCCAGGCTGCTGGCCCAGATATAAATCAGGGCATGAAATGATCCTGCTCCTTATTGCCAGCTTTGGGAGTGTGTGTGTGTGTGTGTGTGTGTGTGTACTTATACTAATTCTTCACCGCTGTATGTAGGCAAAGGTATAATCAGAATGTACAACAACAAAATGCTGCTCAGATAAAATAATTTAATAGTCCTCTATTACATTGACAAATATCATCATGTAGAACTTATTTATATTTAGTTGTTTAAAAATAAAAATATGAAGAACATAAAATTGTGTACAACCATTGAGTTATTGATGGGCACTCGTCTCTATGCTACATACTTTAGGTATATTATTTAATTTATTCAGCTGTCGACAGTTTGGCATAATGGTTTTCATTTTATGGAATAGGAAACAGAGGCTTAGGTCTATAATTTGTTCAAGGTTGCCACACTGGTAAGTGAGCACAACTGAGATTTAGGCTTGGGACTGCCTGCTTCGGAGCCTTTGTATTTTTTTAATGTGCTGTGAATTTACCGTTACTTTACTTTGTACTTTACCTGCAATTTGCTGAAATAGGCTCCAGGTTGGTTTGTTTCTTTTTAGAAATTATGTTACTCATTGGTAAATAATATTTCTCTGCTCTCCTTGTACTAATCTGTGTTATTTTCCTGACAGGAAAACGGAGAAAAATAGTCATCAGTCTTGTTCTTGCTCTGCTGATGGGTTTATTTTTTTAATTTCTTTCCATGCTCATCCACATTAGGGAGGAATTTATAGCTATTGAGCTTACCTAGCGCTGTATGTATGTTTCTCCATTCCATCCCAAATGTGGGCTCACAGTGGATTTGCAGTAGCTGGTCCTCTGGGTCTCTGCAAAGCCCCTCACCAGTGGCAAACTTCACTAGCTCTTGTTCACAATTGACGTGATCAGCTTTTCTGCTAACAGGACTGTTTTGTGCCATTCTCAGCCCGTTTATAACTACTGTTGTGGCTGTACCAGCCCTTGTGGTTTTTATTATGACTGCAAGATGTCCTTTGGCAATAACTGTCAGAAAACTTAAAAAAAAGTTTTATTACTTATGGGACCTGGAAATTACATCACACACTTGGACCTACACAGCAAAGTCTCAGGTAGCAAGAATGAAAACAACATGTGGGTCCTGGGGTTCTGCTTTTACTGGGGTTGAGGGTAGGGGTCTAGGGTTTTACAGGCTTTTTTTTTTTTGGTAATTTCAACATAAGAGTGGGGATTTAAAGCCCAGGAAGAGAGAACAAGTAGCCCAAATACTCAGTTATCAAAATCAGCCAAGATCTGGAAAAGAAAGGAACCTCAGTGTGGGAGGTGGCCTGGCTCTTTATTTTGTTCTGTGTAGCTGGTGATATGTTTATTGGAGACAGGGATTTGTATGACAACAAAGAAGAAAAAAGTCTGTCTGGGTTTATAGTACAAGGACACAGATATTGTTCAGTTTATTTTTTTCAGAATATTCTCTTGAATATTCATGGTCATATTCTTACAGCTTCCAGGTAGCCTTTGACAATTTTCTCTGTCTTATTGTGGCCTCCATTCACAGTTTTCACTCCTGTGGCCTGTATTTTCTGTGAAGCTATAGGTATTAGTTCCTGTTCCCACTGTTTTAGGCAGAGTTCCTATTCCTACAGCACTGTGATTCCCCCACAGTGGTACAATTGAGGCTGAGGGCTGCCATTTTGTTACTTCACGACTGGAATGGGCCAAAACTGTGTTGTCAGCTATGTTGAAAAGAATGTCTCCCTCTTAAACAGAGATAGACTGTTATGTGAATAGTCTTACTTTTCAAAGTCTTGGAAGAAATGTCAAAGAAATGAGTCATGTATCTTTTCATCCTTATCGCACTCTTCCTCCAAGGGTTTAAATGAGACTACATGAGAAACTGGAACAAATATGAGTGAAAACCACTGTATGGTTATCAGAATATGATTTCTTGTTCAAGGATCGAGGCATTGCTATTGGTAATATTTGAGTACTCAACTCTCTTCCAATGCCTCATTCCAGGAAGTGGTTTTCATGCAAAGAAACACCCGGTGGGGAGATTCCATGTATCCACTCCTCACATTCAAATGTGTTTTGATTTCAGTGGTGAACACCCAGTAGACGTCAACTGAGACCCATGTCATATTTATTGTGATAGTTTATTTTGTGTCAAAATTGTGACAGAATCGTGAGATGCCCAGACACCTGGTTAAACATTCTTTTTTCCTGGGTTATGTCTGCGAGAGTATTTTTGGAAGAGACTAATATTTAAATTGATAGGCTGAGTAAATCAAATTGACTTTCCTAATGTATATGTGGGCATCACCTAATCTATTGAGGGTAGTAATAGAACAAAAAAGGCGGAAGAAAGGGAGACTTGCTCTCTTTGGCTGACTGTGAGAGCTGAACATGGATCTTTACCTGCCCTTGTAATGCCAGGTTCTCAGACTACAAGTCCTTCAAACTACACTACTGGCTTTCCAGTGGGCTGTATCTTGCAGACAACAGATTGTGGAAACTCTCAGTCTGCAGAGTAATGTGAGCCAATTCCTTATAATAAATCCTATATAAATATATATATATATATATATATATATATACATATATACATATACATGTATACATGTATACATATATACATATACATATATAATAAATCCTGTATACATATATATGTGTGTGTGTATATATATATATATATATACACACACACACACATTATGAGATATGTACGCATGTGTACAGGTATGTGTATATATATATATGTATTTCAAATATATGTATATCATATGTAAACATTGCATTTGGCAAAAACGTTGCACATGTATATATAATGGTAAAATCTCCAAAATCTTCATTTATTTTTCTTTGATCTAGAATTCACTATTGTATGCAATTTTTTTTTTTTTATAGAGGAAACTGTTTCTGGCAAAATATTTTGGGGTTAGATTGCTTTTATCATTCTACCCTCCATGGATAAAGATATGTCCTTTACTTCCAAATTCTTTTTAAAAAAATTTTTAGTTTATTTATTTATTTTGAGAGAGAGAGAGGTGGCGGGGGAGGGGGGGGGAAGAATCCCAGGCAGGTTCTGCACTGTCAGTGTTCAGAGTACTATGCAGAGCTTCAACTCATGAACCATGAGATTATGACTTGAGCTGAAATCAAGAGTCAGATACTCAATAAACTGAGTCATCCAGCCACCCCTATTTCTGAATTCTTAAAAGAAACTTTGTAAACCCCTTCGGACTGCCAACAGAGAGACCCACACAAGGGGAATAAAGTATTGTTAAGTCTCAAGGAATGTTCGGGGTAGGACAAATAGCTTGGTGTCAATGAAGTGGGTGTGATAGCTTGATTTCATTCACCAGCATGCAGGGTGTGTGCATCATGTTCCCTCTTACTGTTCATTTATACTATATTCTTTGTCTAGAGTCTTTAACCTTCTATCAGGGGCCCACATTTAGGGTATGTTTCTCTGTTAGTTGCTACTTTGATTCAACTCCTCCTATTATTTATATTTTATAATCATATGACCTGATGAAACACTGTATATGAAAAGTATCATACGTGAAATTGCAAAGGTTGACACTAGCAGTTAGTAATTTGCTACCTGCAGGTTCTGTGTTAGGTGTTCTTGGTATGAGACAATAATCCCATAGCAAGCCTGAGTAAGTAGAGGAAATGAACAATGAGCAATCCTAGCCTCTCCATCTTTTCTTTCTTCTCACAGAGTACTGTCTACTTTCCTTGTCCCAACTATACTTATTCTATGAGGGGTTCTGCCCAACCTCGCTCCTTCTTGGTGTTCTGTTTTATGAACAGAATAGTGAAAGTGGGGAGAAACTGGAAAACTCTTAAGGCCAGCTCAATTTGCATTTGAAAAGGCAGAGAGATACAGCAAGCAGGAGGAAATGATTAGATATTCATAAAGGAGGGTGCATGTATAAGATATTTTGACGGAGATACAAATGGAGGAAGAGATAGCTGTAATTTTGAAAAATAGTGTGTATTTTATGAATGTAATGTCAAGATACCATTTTTCAAATTGCCACAGAAAAGATTAAACAAAAGCAGAAAAGACACGTGTTCCCCCAGTACCTATCACCCAGCTAAAGCAACAATCAGTACACTTTCTGCTCCCCAGTTATTTTGATAAAATCTCAGATATATTTTATCTGTACATATTTTGGTATGTTTATCTACAGATTCTTGAAAAATATGTTCACATTTCTCTTATTATCTCTCTAAATAATCTTAACTCAGAGTTTTGAGATATAGTTTATTATGTATAATTGCCCATATATGTCAATTAATGCTTTTTCAATTCCCAAAATATGAAAACACTTTACAGTAGTTTCTTCCATTTATATCAGAATATGATTTCTTCATCCAGTTTTCATCCAGTGTTCTGTATTTTTAAAAATTTTAGCTTTATATGTGTCTTACACCAATGTCATCTTTATTGTTGTTTTAACTACTTTGTATCCATTTCCATTTATTCACATATTTACCATATCTAGTGTTTTTCATTTGCTTCACAATTAAAGAACTGTCTTTAATATATATATATATATATATATATATATATATATATATATATATTTTTTTTTTTTTTTGGCTGGTCTTCTAACAAAATTCTTTCAAGTTTTCTTTTCTGAAAATACTTTAATTTTGACTCTTTTTCTTTTTTTTTTTTTTTTGGTACGGTAATCATGCCTAGGCACAGAATTCTGTGCTTTCTTTTCACTGTCTTCTAGCTTCAATACTTATTTTGAAAAATTAGCTGCTGTTCTCATGTTTGCTCTCTTGGTATTAATATCTCTTTCTTTGCTTATGATGTGCTGGTGTGTGATTTTCTTCATATTTATTTTTCTTGGTTTTGCTAGCTGCATTGAATTTGAGATTTTTAATCTTTCACAAGATTTATAAATTCTGTCTTTTCCCTCAAATATAGTTTCCTTTTTTACTTTTTCTCTCTGTCCTCACTTCCTCAGATTTCAGCTAGACATACATAAGACCTTTGAACATGTCCTATGTGCTACTTATGCTTTGCTTCCTTTTTTTTTCCACCCTCTGAATTTCAGGTTTGATATTTTTTACCGAAATTTAATCATACCATCTTTTGCCAAATCCAGTCTGAGGTTAAACTCATCAAATAAACTCTTAATTTCAGAATCTTTATTTTACTGTTTTATAATGAACATTTTTTCCTATATAATAAAAAGAAAATATATTCTCTTTAACGTAATAATTATCTTAGTCTGCTTGAGCTTCTATAATAAAATATCACAGATTGCATGACTTACAAATGACAGAAATTTATTCCTCACAGTTCTGGGAATCAGAAGTCCAGGATCAGGGTGCTGCCATAATCAGTTCTGGTGAAAGACCTTTCCAGTTTGCAGATTGGCAACTTCTCCATGTCTCTCCCCATGTGGGAAGGGTTAGGGAGCCTTTGGAGTCTTATCTATAAGAGCTGCAGTACCATTCATTAGAGCTCCACCCTCATGGCCTACTCCCATCCCAAAGGCCCCACCTCTAATACTATCACATTGTGTGTTAGGATCCTAATGTGTGAATTTGGGGGGACATGCAATAATCATACATATATATGTATTTGTATGTGTGTGTATGTATGTGTGTGCGTGCGTGTGTGTGTGTGTGTGTGTGTGTGTATAGATATGATTTTTTTAAGCTGCTTTCTCCGGCTAACTCCAACATTTGGACTACTTCTGTCCTGTTTCTTGTCTATTTTATGTTTTTCTTACTGATCACTTTTTACTTCATTGTATCTAGTAATTTTGATTACATATGGGGTATTTCATGAATATATAGTGAAGTCTCTATGTTATCCTTTGAAGAGTATAAAGCTTTTTTGGTAGGCAAATACATTATAAGTGGGTCTCCTTGATATTGCTGAGGCATGCTTTTAGGTTTTATTAAGTCAGTGTAGTTTTGCCCTCCCTAGGGACTAGCCTTCACACTTAGTATGCGATTCTTATTCCTGTGGTGTATTACTCTTCTGGTTTCTGAGGGTATGAATTAAAAGGCCAAGATTTTAGGGGCACCTGGATGGCTCAGTCATTTAAGCGTTTGACTCTGGATTTCAGCTCAGGTCATGATCTCACAGTTTGTAGGTTCAGGCCCTGCGTCTGGCTCTCTGCTGATAGTGTTAAGCCTGCTTGGGATTCTCTCTCGCTTCCTCTCTCTCTGTGACCCACGCTCTCTGTCTCAAAAAAATAAACTTTAAAAAAATAAATAGAAAAGTTAGGGAAGATGGCGGCATAGAAGGACGCTGGGCTCACCGTGCGTCCTGCTGATCACTTAGATTCCACCTACACCTGCCTAAATAACCCAGAAAACCGCCAGAGGATTAGCAGAAAGGAGTCTCTGGAGCCAAGCGCAGACGAGAGGCCCATGGAAGAGGGTAGGAAGGGCGGAGAGGCGGTGCGCGCTCCACGGACTGGCAGGAGGGAGCCGGGGTGGAGGGGCAGCCTGCCGGCCAAGCAGAGCCCCCGAGTATGGCTGGCAAAAGCGGAGGGGCCGGACGGAGTGTGTTCCGACAGCAAGCGTGATTTAGCGTCTGGGAGGTCTTAAGTTAACAGCTCTGCTGGGAAAGCGGGAAGGCTGGAGGACAAAGGGAGGGAAAGTTGCTGAGCCCTGGGGCGACAGAGCTCAGTTTGGTGGGGAACAAAGGCGCTCGCCAGCGCCATCTCCCCCGCCCATCCCCCAGCCAAAATCCCAAAGGGAACCAGTTCCTGCCAGGGAACTTGCTTGCTCCACGCAAACACCCAACTCTGTGCTTCTGTGGAGCCACCCCTCCGGCAGCAGGTCTGACTCCCTCCTGCTGCCACAGGGCCCCTCCTGAAGTGGATCACCTAAGGAGAAGAGCTAAGCCTGCCCCTCCTGCCCCCATGCACCTTGCCTACCCACCCCAGCTAATACGCCAGATCCCCAGCTCCACAAGCCTGGCAGTGTGCAAGTAGCCCAGATGGGCCACACCACCCCACAGTGAATCCCGCCCCTAGGAGAGGGGAAGAGAAGGCACACACCAGTCTGACTGTGGCCCCAGCGGTGGGTTGGGGGCAGACATCAGGTCGGACTGCGGCCCCGCCCACCAACTCCAGTTATATACCACAGCACAGGGGAAGTGCCCTGCAGGTCCGCACCACTCCAGGGGCTATCCAAAATGACCAAACGGAAGAATTCCCCTCAGAAGAATCTCCAGGAAATAACAACAGCTAATGAGCTGATCAAAAAGGATTTAAATAATATAACAGAAAGTGAATTTAGAATAATAGTCCTAAAACTGTGCTTGAAAACAGTATAGAGGACAGCAGAGAATCTCTTGCTACAGAGATCAAGGGACTAAGGAACAGTCAGGAGGAGCTGAAAAACGCTTTAAACGAAATGCAAAACAAAATGGAAATGACGATGGCTCGGATTGAAGAGGCGGAGGAGAGAATCGGTGAACTAGAAGATAAAGTTATGGAAAAAGAGGAAGCTGAGAAAAAGAGAGATAAAAAAATCCAGGAGTATGAGGGGAAAATTAGAGAACTAAGTGATACACTAAAAAGAAATAATATACACATAATTGGTATCCCAAAGGAGGAAGAGAGAGGGAAAGGTGCTGAAGGGGTACTTGAAGAAATCATAGCTGAGAACTTCTCTGAACTGGGGAAGGAAAAAGGCATTGAAATCCAAGAGGCACAGAGAACTCCCTTCAGACGTAACTTGAATCGATCTTCTGCATGACATATCATAGTCAAACTGGCAAAATACAAGGATAAAGAGAAAATTCTGAAAGCAGCAAGGGGTACACGTGCCCTATCATATAAAGGGAGACCTATAAGACTCGTGACTGATCTCTCTTTTGAAACTTGGCAGGCCAGAAAGGATTGGCACGAGATCTTTAATGTGCTGAACAGGAAAAATATGCAGCCGAGAATCCTTTATCCAGCAAGTCTATCATTTAGAATAGAAGGGGAGATAGAGGTCTTTCCAAACAAACAAAAACTGAAGGAATTTGTCACCACTAAACCAGCCCTACAAGAGATCCTAAGGGGGATCCTGTGAGACAAAGTACCAGAGACATCACTACAAGCATAAATCATACAGACATCACAATGACTCTAAACCCGTATCTTTCTATAATAACACTGAATGTAAATGGATTAAATGTGCCAACCAAAAGACATAGGGTATCAGAATGGATAAAAAAACAAGACCCATCTATTTGCTGTCTACAAGAGACTCATTTTAGATCTGAGGACACCTTTAGATTGAGAGTGAGGGGATGGAGAACTATTTATCATGCTACTGCAAGTCAAAAGAAAGCTGGAGTAGCCATACTTATATCAGGCAAACTAGACTTTAAATTAAAGGCTGTAACAAGAGATGAAGAAGGGCATTATATAATAATGACAGGGTCTATCCATCAGGAAGAGCTAACAATTATAAATGTCTATGCGGCGAATACCGGAGCCCCCAAATATATAAAACAATTACTCACAAACTTAAGCAACCTTATTGATAAGAATGTGGTAATTGCAGGGGACTTTAACACTCCACTTACAGAAATGGGTAGATCATCTAGACACACGGTCAATAAAGAAACAAGGGCCCTGAATGGTACATTGAATCAGATTGACTTGACAGATATATTTAGAACTCTGCATCCCAAAGCAACAGAATATACTTTCTTCTCAAGTGCACATGGAACATTCTCCAAGATAGATCACATACTGGGTCACAAAACAGCCCTTCATAAGTGTACAAGAATTGAGATCATACCATGCATACTTTCAGACCACAATGCTATGAAGCTTGAAATCAACCACAGGAAAAAGTCTGGAAAACCTCCAAAAGCATGGAGGTTAAAGAACACCCTACTAAAGAATGAGTGGATCAACCAGGCAATTAGAGAAGAAATTAAAAAAAATAAATAAAAGACCATGATTTTAATTATGACCTTTTGACTCAGACCTAAATTCTGAGTCAGAACTGAGACCACTACCAGATAGCATCTCAAATCTCTGCTAAGCTCTCTCACTTCCTAGTGGCTCTTGTTCATTAGAACTCCTAAGTCTCAGTAGTTAGCAGTTGCCAAGAGCCAAATGAAAGTTTTTCACATATTTTTGGGGGGGATTTATTCCACATTTCTTTTCCCCTAAATATCAGTCAAGTAGACACCCCTGAGTTCCTATTTTTCTTCCCTTGGCTTAATTGCTTTGGGGAATTTATTCTGTGTTTCCTTTCCCCTAAATATTAGTCAACCAGACACCCCTGAGGTCTTATTTTTATTCCCTTGCCTTAGCTGCTTTCCGCCTGGGCTCTGTTTCCCTGTGCCATGATTTAGAAATACCATCAGGAAAAAAGCCAGCGTGACTAGAGAGCTAATTTTGTACGCTTCTTTTTTCTCAAAGATTGTAGCCCTGCCTTGGTTGTTATGTAATACCTGTAAGAATTGTTTTATAAATAAATTTGTTCTAGCTTTTTAAGGTGCTTTTACTGGGGTGATTGATCTGTACCCTCTTATGGTCAGAATCAGAAGACTCTAGCTCCTTGATTTTAATGTAGATTATGTGTTTAAATTTATTGCACGTATTTATTTCTTGCCCCTGTTAGTTCATCTTTGACCATTGCAAGATTAGTTGTTTTGAAGTTATTTTTCTAGGTAGATTAATGTTGCTTTGACTCTGACAGTCAAGGTGTTTTTTTAAGAAGTCAGGCTTTATACAGGTATAATCTCATGCTAAGATGAGGAAACCAAGGTTCTAGTACAACAGAGTAGGTCAATAGTAAAGAGGAGAATCACATATTTGTACTTGTTTTATTGGAGCATCCTGTTACTGTTTTGTCTAATCTACAGTTTGATAGGTGCCAATATATTTTAAATAGAATGGCTGTAAGGTAACTTGAAAATGGATAAAGAAAGTGCTGGTTAATAATTTAATATTTAAAGTGCATTAATTTTTGAGAAAATTGTCCATTCTATAATGTTATAGTCATGTTAAGGTGACCAAACTGATCGCTGCTATCATTTTTATTTTTTACATGAACTAATACATTTGACCTGCTGCCTGGTGAGCTTGCAGGTAGAACTTATTTAATAGATGTGTTAGTGGGAAGGGCAAGATAATCATACAAGTCAGAATTTGGTAAGCAGACTGTATGCTTGTGTATTTTTTCTGAGAAAGGAAGGAAAATAATATTTGTTGTCAACTATGTATTGGAATTTTCATGCAAACTGTTTCATAGCCTAATGATTATTTGAGTGACAGATATTATCCCAACTGATGTATTAAAGAAATTGAGACCCAGTTTGGTGAGATTGCTTAAGATGTTATAGAGTTGAGATTCAGCATAGTTTGCATTTTCAGGGCACAAGAATGTCTAAATGCCTACAACTCTATATTCCTACAATATTGAGACAATAATGTGTCTTTCTTATATAAAGAAAAAACCCATAACTATTAAAATACTGGAAAATGTTTGATTACCTTATTAGCAATAAACCATTTTAAATAATATTATGCTTTCTCTTTTATTTATCAAATTAGCAAAGACTTGTTTACCTAAAATGAAAAATACTCTTTGTGTATAGGCTTACGAGAAAATAGATCACTCCAAGATTCTAGTGGTGAGTGTGTAAAATTCCTCGATAAACTTTTGTAGAATTTTTATACTTTCAGATTTAGTTATCCAAATTAAGGGAATCTATTATGAAGAAATAATTAAATTATGGAAATTTAATGATGAACATGATAGGGTTATTTGCAAAGGAAGAATTTTAAGATCAGCTAAATTCCCAACAATGGAAGATTGGTTAATTAAAATAATGATATGCCATAGAATGAAGGCTATATACTCATACTGATGTATTTTATTTAAGTGAATGTAGAAATGGAATTTACTAGATAATGTCAATTATATCAAAATGCAATGGAAAATATATAAGGACACATCAACTATACTAATGGTGATTTTCTCCAAGTGATAGTTTTCTAGGTGGTTTTAAAGTGTCCTCATACTCTTTGTATTTTCTAACCTTCAACAGATACTGCTTTAATAATCAGATAAAAAGATTTATTATACATACTTACTACACATGCATTGATTTGGGGATTTGAATCTGACTACTGACAGCAAACCCACCTCTTTATAGGAATACAGAAAGACTACAATGCCCAGTCTCCCTCACAGGTTAGTAAGACTTTGTGATGAACTTCCAGTCTTGTGTGTGAGCACAAGTACTGTTCCTTTTCTAGACAGAGCCAATTAAAAGCCCCCCTTTGATCCTCTAGTCTCTTTCCCCTTCTGTGAACTTGATGAAGAAGAGTCATCAAGGTTTAATTACACAGAAGTTCTCTGAATCTTGATTTTGGGAAAGCCATCATAGAAGTAGGTGTGTGTGTGTGTGTGTGTGTGTGTGTGTGTGTGTGTGTGTGTGAATGAAAAGTAAATTTGGTCTTATTTGAGCCATCATACATTTTGTTATTTATTTAACATAACATACTAGCTAGCATTACCTTAAAAACCTCTTTGTCTCAGTTTTCTCACTATAATACAGAGGTAACAGCAACAATAAGAATCTCATAGGTTATTGGAAAGTAAATGCACATAGTCCTCCTTAAATCTTAACTCCTATTATATACTATATACTATATACTATATAATAATAATAAATAATAAATAATATATAATATATAACATATAACATGTATTGATCTACAGTGCTATAGATGGGTACTGGGATAATGTTGAAATCTAATGTTTGAGAAAGTAGCTCCCTAGAGATAAAACTTTGATGTTAACAATAACTTGTTTATTGAAGAGTTTACATACCTAAAATGTAAAGTAGTTGATTTTCAAGAATGATTTCCAAAGAATGAGAACCATAGTGTCCACACAACTTAGTTCTTGTGTACTTTTACTAAGACCTCTGTATTTTGATTAGGAGTCACTCAATAAAAATATCTACAGTGGTTGATTTTAACTCTAAATTTATAATATTAAGACATATTTTTTGGTATATTTCCAAGATTATATTTTATTTTATATTTTTATTTGTTTTTTAAACTTAGATTTTTGTTAATGTTTGTTTATTTTTGAGAAAGAGAGAGAGAGAGAGAGAGAGAGAGAGACAGCATGAGTGGGGGAAACACAGAGAGAGGGAGACACAGAATCTGAAGCAGAGTCCAGGCTCTGAGCTGTCAGCACAGAGCCTGACACGGGGCTCAATCTGTGAGATCATGACCTGAGCCAACGTGGGATACCTAACCAACTGAGTCAGGCGCCCCTCCAAGATTATATTTTAACATCTCTTTTATAGGGATTTTTCAGTGAGTTTTATATTAGGCAGAGTGATTTATATAAGGAGCAGATGAAATAAATGAGCATCATATGTGTTGTTTTCCTTATCAGATTCACGTTTACAAGAAGAAATCTTGTGATTTACCAGGTATGAATCATGAAAAGAAAGGAGTAAAAACAAAACCGAGTTCATAGGTGCAAATCTATTAATTTTTTAAAAGGTAAACTAGCATACATCACACAATTGTATCTCTATTATCCCTGTGTTAAATCTTCTGGAGCCATTGGCATATACTAATCATTGAGACTGGTCTTAGGTAGCTAAATTTGGGGCATTTTTCTCCAAGAAAAGTAGCAAACATTGAACCAGTATTTTAAAATGCTCCCTCACTGGAATGTTTTCTGGAAACTTTTTCAATAAACTGTAGTTCAATATATATAGAAAAGACTATCATGCTTTTTAATACCCCTTTTGGCTAGGTGAAATATATAGATAACAAGGGGCAAGATGGGAATGTCCTATATAATGTGACTGAAAAAAAATTGGGAGAAATCTGCTTTTAAGTGTAGTTAAATAAGAAATATGCAGCAATTTTAAAGTGGATTCATCTGTACAGATGTAGGATGAATTAAATGAAATAGGTCCATACCATGCTAACCTTGGAGCAAGAGACTCTTTTGGAATATGATTTATTCATCGCTAAAATCTTCAACAGTCCCAGCATTATAATTCACCAGAGAAAATGGTTGTGAAGAGGTGAGATTTGAAGGTTGTTAGGAATGACTCCTCTCACACACAAAAAAATCTCTTTTATAGGTGCCTAAAAGTTCACCTATGGAAGGGCTATGCTTTGGGCCTTCAGTATTTTGGTGAAGAGAGTAGTGTAGTTGAATGTCAGATGTGGGTTTGAATTCTAGCTCCACCACTGACTAGTTATGACCTTGGATAAATTACTTAACCTTTCTGAGACATAAGTTGTTTATCAGTAAAATCCAGTTTACACTCCCTAATTTTTAGCCTATTTTTACAGAGCTCAAAAAGTAGAGTTAACATAAAGCACTAAATATCAATCCTAGAAGGTAATAGTCAAAAAGTTGAAGAAACTCCTCAAGAGCTCATTATTGGAATGATTTCTCCAGCTAACTAGTGATGGAAACTGTATCCTTCTTGAACTTAATGTAGGACAGACACCAGGAAAGAGGTGGGAGGAAAAAGAGGAAATAAACAGGGCAACTTTTGACAATTTCATAGTAATTTTTTAAATGTATCTTTGATACAATAGTATCCTCTCTGAAATTTTATCCTGATGAATAATTGTGAAAACAAAAATGCTGTATGCAATAAAATGTCCTTTCCATAATTTTTTACAATTATTATAATCAAAATAAAAATATAAAAACAGGGAAATGTTTAAATATATCACAATATATCCAGTGAATAGAGTCTTATGCAATCATGGGGGGTGACTAAATACTATAAAAGTAAAAGGATACTGATGCGTGTATTCACATGTCTAGAATGTAAGATTGGGAGAAAATGCAGCAAAATATATAGAAAATATAATTAATGGAGACATTTTTTCTTTTGTTTCTTTTCTGAAAAGACTTTTTAATGGTCTTATAGAAACAAAATGCAGAACAAAGGGTGAATTTTTCACAGCAAATGTTTGTAGTGGTCTGAAGCCATTTAGATGTCAGAACAGCTACAGGGCTGCCTGACCTGACAAGAGCTTGTATTTGGTTTCAAGTTCCAAGAACTAAAATCTCAGTAGACAGTGTTAAAAGTAGCAGGTGAGTGGCCCTCGCTTTTCCTATATTGTATACATTGAGACATGAAACCATACTGCAACAGAATTCAAAGTATTCATACTTGAGTGTCACTGATTAACTTGGAACAATGGCCTACTACATTTGAAAACAAAATGGAAAAAATGTTGAATTAAGGCTCAAGCAATTACTCCCTTTTCTGAATACTATTCCCTTTCCTCTTGTTGGCTTGGTTGGACTTGATCTTGAATTTCCCTTGAATCTTTTCCCATGACACATTGGGGCTATAGGAACATCTGGACTTGCCTCAAGACAGCGGCATTACTGATGCTACCACATAGGCTTGGATAAAGCTAATAGACTAAATATTCTAATGTGAATTTTCTGTAATATTGACAAAATATACAAGTCACAGAATGGAGTATTACCTTTGAATAATGAGCTCCTTTATAATACATACATCAAAATAGCAAGTCAGTAGGGCAAGGTGATAATGGACGATTAGCACAAACTACACTACCCTTATGGTAAGTGTGCACCATATAGGGCTGGATTAGTCTAGCACTGATGTACAGGTTCTCTAGCTTATTTTGCTTTTTAATTGGTACATTTCATTTTAATTTCGTCAACAGATAATAGAGGATAAATTCTGATAGCCAACCTTATAGCCCAGAAGCTCTGCAAATAAGTTTTTTTTTAAATGTTTATTTTTGAGAGAGAGAGAGAGAGAGAGAGAGAGAGAGAATGTGTGGGGGAGGGGCAGAGAGAGAGAGGGAGACACAGGACCTGAAGCAGGCTCCAGGCTCTGAGCTGTCAGCACAGATCCTGATGCGGGGCTGAAATTCACAAACCGTGAGATCATGACCTGAGCCAAAGTCAGACACTTAACTGACTGAGCCACCCATGTGCCCCTGGAAAAAAATTGAAATGCTGAACATATTTGCTTGATAGTTTTTTTTAAATTAATTCACATTTCAATTATGGATCTCAGGATCTAATGTATTTCCCTCATTATCATGTCAAAGAAGTGGTTGGGAGATGATTTTCTGTTGGTCTCTGAAACGTCTGCATTTCTTGTGAACTGAAGTGCTGACCATCTTTGTTCTAGACTATGTTTTCTAGGATGTTTTTATAGCAGTCTTGGCAGATAAGTGTCTTCTTTTAAGCAGAGGACAGATTTTTTTTATTTTTTTTTTCAGTATAGAAAAGATAATGTCTCCTTCTGGGGCAAAAGTCTGGCAAGTTTGCCAGCTGCCTGCTAGAACATCATAGAGTTTCCTGAGCTTGGCCTTCCTCAGTTATGAGCAAACTCACTGCATGGAACCTACCCCAAACATTTCCCAGACTCACTCTGGGTTGCTCTATGGGATATGGGGGCCAAAGGGAATGGATGCTAATGGGAAGCCCATGCTGCTTACTAAGCTATGTCTTCTGCCAGTATCCATAAAATTGTGACAGTCTAACTTGTAAGTTTGCCAGCAGGGTTGAAATCCCAGGCCCTTCATAGTTCTTGACAGAATCTTAAACCTGAATTTTCCCACTAACTTTATCAACAGCACAGAACGTACTGTTTTTATATCTCTATGTCAATTCTTACATGAATATTTTTTTTATCTCATTTTCTGTCTCATTTTTATCTCATTTTCTTCAGATCACTTCATGCTTGTGTATAGTATGTATTACTGGTGGAGCAAAGTAAAAGTGTGTCTATATTCTGTATATGCAGATGTATGAATGACTGTTGAGATCTCGATTTACGATATTAGCATTGGGGGGCACTTGAGTGGTTCAGTCACTTAAGCGCCCAACTCCTGATTTCAGCTCTGGTCATGGTCTCACAAACTGTGAGATTGAGCCCTGTGTTGGGTTCTGTGCTAACAGTGTGGAGCCTGTTTCTCATTCTCTCTCTCTTCCCCTCCCCACCATGTGTGCATGCTGTCCCAAAATAAATGAACTTATAGAAAAGATACAAGCATTGATTCTTTGGGATGTGGCTTTTTAATTGGAGTGAAATGGATCTGATACTGAAGGGAATAAAAAAGAAAGGCATTAGGAGAAGATAAATACTGGGTCCTCGCTTCCTTCCTTATTTCCTACTCCCTCTACACCTCTGATATGTCTGTATTTTTAAGTAACCTAGTTTCCCTCTCTGTATATCCTAAGGGGAGTCATTGTGGTAGGGGCTGTGCAGACATAGAGAAGACAGAGTAAAAGAATGACAGTGATAGGGAAAACTGAGATACAGATTAGAGGTTGAATTCTCTTTGTATCTTCCATGGTTCTTTATTTTGCCTTTAGTCCTCAGACAGTGTATTGCAATTTAAAGGTTAATTAGTAAGTTGCCATTTAGAGAAAAAGTTTAAGTGGATTCTTTCTAACCCCATAACTTTCCATGTTTGATGATGCTTATTTTCCCACACAGAGATAGTTCTAGTTTTATTTGAGAACTTCAGTGTGTCTAGATCTGAACTTTGCTTTATTAGTTTAGAAGAAGTAATTTTGGAAACATAGGCTGGGGTCTACATTTGGAGTGTTTTGTAGGACCCAAGAAGTTAAAGAAGCCTTTTCTAAGCCTAAGTCGTATCAGAAATAAAGCTTAGAATTAACAAGAAGAAACTTGGTCAGTGGGTCAAAGGAAAGTAATTGACCTGACAAGGAAGAAATAAAAGGTTGGGGAAGGTAAATGGAATGAATAAATGCAATACAGTAAAACCTTGGTTTGCGAGCATAATTTGTTCCAGAAACACGATAGTAATTCAAAGAGAATTTCAAGATCATGTGACGTTCATCATATTGAAGGACATGGCTTATTTATCAAGTTAAAATTTATTAGAAATGTTTGCTCATCTTGCAGGACACTCGCAGAACAAGTTACTAGTGATCCAAGGTTTTACTGTATTTGGAAAACCACAGTCTGATGGTTGAACTGATTTGGACAAAATGTATAAACAATTAACAGGCGGTAGCATAGAAGTAACAATGTTATTCTATTCAGAGCAGTGAAGAGAAAGTATATGGGGTGGGGGGGGTGAGGAAGGAAAGCACTGAAATTATAATTGCTGAGAGCATAGTTTAAGAAAGTAAAAAATACTTTTCAAGACTAAAATGATACATTCAGAAGAGAGAGGATATTTCTCTCTCTTACCCTGTTCTTTACAGAATGGAAATTGTTCCTGAGTTGGGATTATTCACATAAGACCTGTATTAGTTTCCTGAGGCTGATGTCACAAATTAACCACAAATTTGGTGGCTAGAAACTTAAGGAAATGTGTCAGCAAGGCTGCATTCACCTGGGAGGCTGTCGGAGAGAATCTGTTCCTTGCCTCTTGGAGCTCCTGCTGTGGCTGCCCATGTTCCTTGTCTTGTGACTGGATCACTGCAGCCTCTCCCTCCTTCGTGTTGTCTTCTCTGTGGGGCTCTGATAAATCTTCATCTGCCTTTCCCTTAAAAGGATATGTAAAATGGCAATGAGGGCCCAGCCAGGTAATCCAGGATAATTTCTTATTTAAAAACCCCTAATTTAACTACATCTGCAAAAACTTTTCCATGTGTAGTAAGCTTCACAAGTTCAAGCAATTGGGACGGTATTTTTGAGACCCATCATTGGGCTCCCTGTATTATCCAAGAGTGACCAGCCAAAGAGATATCTGAGGACTGAGAACTTAGTCAGTTCTCTGCCTACGAAACTGGACCACCTAGAGGGTGGAGAACTCTTTGACAGCTTACACAGTGGGTATTACCAGACCTTGGATATTTGAAAGAATATTGGAAAAGTTGATAAAGACCAGAATTTCATAAGGTAAGGTTTTTCCCCAGAAGGCAGCCCCAGAGAAATAATTGGACTAGGAAGGGATAGTAGGTTTCCAAGGAATTTCTATTCATGGAAGATTAAAATGAATACTAGTAGGAAGGAAAATTTTTCGAAGAGGAGAGGATTTTCATTTTATCGTCCTTGTGTTCTCCAAATAAACATACTTTCCTTGTTTACTTTTAAAGAAACATCTTGAGGGAAAGTTCACTATGGTGAGTGTCTGAAGCAATTCACCATCTCCTCTATTAAAATGGAAGTCCTAGGGGGGCCTGAGTGGCTCAGTGGGTTGAGCTTCTGACTTTAGCTAGCTCAGGTCCTGATCTCCTTGTTCATGAGTTCCAGCCCCACATTGGGCTCTGTGCTGACCACTTAGAGTCTGGAGCCTGCTTTGGATTCTGTGTCTCCCTCGCTCTCTGACCCTCCTCAACTTATGCTCTGTCTCTCTCTCTCTCTCACTCACTCAAAAATGAATAAATATTAAAAAAATAAAAAATAAATAAAACGGCAGTCCTAGCTGTTGAAACCATGAGACGCAGCAGAGATGTGCCCACCTTTCCCAGGAGCTGTCTCTGGCTTCATGTGAAGATGAGGCTTAAAGTTAGGGAAAAGCCACTCTCCTGATGATACCACCCACTGTAATTTTGCACAATTCATTGAACTTCTTTGAACTTCAGTTTTCTCTGATAATAGAAATGATCACACTGAAATCACAGAGATGCTGTCAGGGACATAGGATCAGAAATGAAAACATTAAACATGGTGTCCGAAAACATAATTTTGCATCCTATTTCTTCCTTTATTTTGTGCGCTGAGCAGTGACCCACAGAAACACTAAGAATGACCAGACAAGCAGTAAAAGTTGAATGTAGCTCTTTTTATTGCCACATATTTAAACGTTAAAAATGCTAATTATTCCAAAGTATATTAGTGGTTTTTAATATTTTCATTTTATATCTGTATGACAGAGTCATGCTAATGCTTCAGTAAATATTTCCTTTTTCTTTCTGGGCACACAGTGTATGACTTCACTTTGCCTATAATTAGGTAGCCATGGTACCAGAGTATGACCAATAGCATATAGGGCTAACTGATATATGCCATTACTAGGCTTGGCCCCTCATAGGATATTTCATTCACTGTTAATTCCCTTGCTTGATAGAAAGGCTTACCAGAGATTGGCAGACTTTTTCTATAAAGGGTCCATTAGTATTTTAGACTTAGTGGATCATACAGTTTCTTCTACAACTATTCAACTCTGGCTTTGGAGGGAAAAAGCATCCACAGACAGACCAACACAGAAACACATGTGTGTGGCTGTGTCCACTAAACTTTTTTTTTACAGAAATAAGCAGCTGGCTGGATTTGGCGTGTGAACCGTAGTTTGCTGACTCCTGATTTGAACTGACTGCTGAATCACTACCCCAGTGGTTTGCATCCTGCCTGCATATTAGACACACTTGAGGAATTATTATAACGATTAGTGAGCAGTTTCCATCTCAGAACAATTAAATCAGGTATCTGGGGGGGAGGCCGGGGTCTCAGGACGTATTTGAGTTTCTTGGGTGATACAAATGTACAGTCAATGTTAAGAATCATGTTCTATAATGCAGGAAGCCGTCCTCAGTATTGCCTCATTGAAAAAGTAAGTCGAGTTGATTGGATCAGAGGTGAGGCACCTTGAGAAGAGCTACATTAAGAATTATTCACTGAGGGGCACCTGGGTAGCTCAGTAGTTAAGAGTCTGATTCTTGATTTTGGCTCAGGTCATGACCTCATGATTCATGAGATGGGGCCCCACCTCAGACACTGTGCTGCCAGCACGGAGCCTGCTTGGGATTCTCTCTCTACCCCTCCCTCTCTCTCTCTCTCTCTCTCTCTCTCTCTCTCTCTCTCTCTCTCTGCCCCTCCCATGCTCCTGTTCTGTCTCTCTTTCTTTAAATAAACATTTAAAACAAAAAGAATTATTTACTTAAAAAATCATGGTGCTCATTTGAATCTCTTAATATATTGCAACAGAAAATTTATATTTTCAAAAGGATGCAAAACTTACACATATGTTGAAGTTATAATGCCAACTTTCTAGATATCTGATCATAAAATTATTCAATTCCTTAAAACTGTAAATTTTTGAAGCTTGTGCCATAACCTTAGGTTGCCTATTAGGAATGGCAGAACTCCTCCTAGGATATGTCTTAGTTCTGGAGAACTTCCATATACCAACAGATAACTATCCTAATTTCCTGCGTCAATGCAAAAAGAGCTATTTTCTGGCTATGTCTGTTGGAAGAGTTGTGATTTTCATTTTCCCTCTCACCACATCTACAAGGGTAATTTATTTTCTTTGTTCCTGATTTTTACTTTTAGCCCATTTTCAGGACAGGCTTATTTTAAATTGTAATTAGGCTTTCAGATCATTATCCTTTGAGTAGTCTTACCTCTAGACTGACCATAGCCAGGATAATTATAGAGCTTCTTGTCAAGGCTGATAACCTGCAGCCTTTGGCTGTTGGGATAACACTTTGTCTTTCTTGTCCTAGCAAGAGCTGAACGTTTTTTTCGAAGCTAAAATTAGTATAGGGACTTATTGTTGGCCACTTTGCTTTGCTTGTTATAAATCTGTGCAAATCAGTGCCCATTGCTCTATGAGTGGGCGCCCCTCAGATTTGTATTCAGAAGAATAAAATTGTCATCCAAGATAGTTTTGAAAGAGCTGTTTAGAGTTAAGTACACTTCAGCCACTCTTCTGTTATTTCCTTCAAGTGGCCTTAGTAAACTACATTGTAGGGTCAATAGAATGCTAAAATGCCAGAAACTGACACAATAAAAATGATTGATCTGAAAGAGTATGCACAACCAAGAATTGTCCCTGAAGACACAGATAATTCTATGTAAATAGCACATTGTCAATTACCTATTTGTCTGATGCCAAACTTCCTGCAAACACTAAAAATTTTAGTTAAGTGTTTGGTATTTCCATATTGAAACTTCACTTGTACCAAAAAGACATTGTATCAATATATTCAGACCATAAAATAGAGAGTTGGTTTAGTAAGGTTAGCAAATGGTATATCATCTCTGTATCGTGCTCTTTGACTAATCTAAAAGTATATGAAGTAAAGAGGTTACGGTCTATTTCCCTTCAGTTTAGGCACATTGTATTTTTTTATGTCTTTTTTTTTTCTAGTGAAATTTTAGTTAAGATACAGTGCAATATTGGTTTCAGGAGTAGAATTCAGTGATTCATCACTTACATTAGGCCCACTGTATTCTTGAAACTTCTGTATTAAGTTTTTTTAAGTATATCGTGCCTACAGTAAAGTGTAAAAATCTTAAGTCTGCAACTTGGTTTTACCCATGCAAAAACCAACCAGATCAAGATAAAGAACATTACCAGCACCAAGGAGCTACCATACACATCCTTCTCTGTAACTGCTTTCTAAAGATAACCATTATTCTTACTTTATCACCATGAATTATTTTGACTTATTTTTGACCTTTAAATAATTGGGATCATATGTTAAGTACTCTTTGTTATTTGGCTTCTTGTATGCGTATCATATGCATCCATGTTATTACATACAGAATTCATCCTCTTAATTTTTTTGTTGTTGTGGTAAAACACATGTAACATGAAATCTAGCCTTGAAACAAATCTGTAGGTATACAGTGTAGTATTGTTGACTACTTTCACATTATCATTTCTCCCAGCCCCTGACAACTAGCATTATTCATTCTGCTTCTATGAACTTGACTCTCTTAGATACCTCGTATATATGGAAACACAGTATTTGTCCGTTATGACTGGCTTATTTCACTTAGCATAATGTCCTTAAAGTCTATGTTGTAATACATGATAGAATTTTCTTCTTTATAGAGGCTCAATAATGTTCCATTGTATGTGTGTACCACATTTTCCTTATTCACCTGTCAATAAATATTTAGGTTATTTCCAACTCTTAGCTATTGTGAATATTGCTGCAGTGAACATGAGAATACAAATACTTCAAGACTCAAATTTTAATTCTTTTGGATAAAGACCCAGAATGGGATTTCTGGATCATATTGTAGTTTTCTTTTTGAGGAACCTCCATACTGTTTGTTTGGTGGTGGTTGTTGTTGTTGTTGTTGTTTTTTATAGTGTTTATGCCCTTTTACATTTCCACCAACAATGTACAAGAGTTCTAATTTCTCAACATCCTCACCAACACTTATTTTGTTTTTCTTTCTTTTAATCATGGCCAGCTTAACATGTGTAAGCTCATATCATCTTGTAGTTTTGATTTGCATCTTCCTGATGTTAGTGATGTTACATATCTTTTCATATTTCTGTTGGTCATTTGTATGCTGTCTTTGGAGAAATGTGTATGCAAGCCCTTTGCTTCTTTTCAATTGTGTTATTTAGTTTTTTTTTTTTTTTTGCTAATGAATTGTAGGGGTTTGTTTTATGTTTTGGATATTACCACCTTATCAGATATATGATTTGTAAGTATTTTCTCACATTCCATAGATTGTCTTTCTGCTGTGTGTGTGGACTTCTTTGGGTTTCTCATAATAGAAGTTAATTGGGTTTCTTGAATTGGGTTTCTTGAATCTGGTTTCCTTCCTCAGATTGGGAAGTCGTCAGGAATAATTTATTCAGATAAGCTGTCTTCCCCTTTTTCTCTGTGCCTTCTCTTTCTGGCAATCCCATAATACATATCTCCATCTGTTGATATTTTTTCAGAAATCCCTTAGTTATTCTTCACCCTTTTTAAATTTTGTTGTTGTTGTTGTTTGTTTGTTTCTCTGACTGAATAATTTCAAATGACCTGTCTTTCAGTTTGCTGATACTTCAGGTTGATCAACTCTACTGTGAACTCCCCTCCCCCAGTACCAGGGACCTTTTTCTTTTTTTTTTTTCCACATCAGTTATTGTATTCTTTAGCTCCAAAATTTTTGATTCTTGTTAAATATTTTCTCTTTGTTGATATCCTCATTTTCTTTATGCATTGCTTTCTTGAGCTCAGTGAGTGAGTGTCTTTATAAGGCTTATTTTGAATTGTCAGATAATTCATATGCCTTTTCTCAGGATTAGTTTCTAGAGAGTTTTTTTTTATTCCTTTTATTGGGTCACATTCCCCTGTTTCTTGTGTTACTCTAATTTTGTGCGAGGATTCAAACACTTAAGAAGAGCAGCCACCTCTCCCAGTGTTTACATACTATCTTTACCTGGGAAAGATCTTCACCATTCAGCCCTGGTACATATTCTGGATGGACTCTCAAACCTTCTTTGTGGATATATCTTTGGATTTGTGCCTGTAAATCCCCAAATGAAGGAATTTGTTGGTTTCTTATATTAACAGCTCCTGATTTATACTTTTTTGATGTCTGGGTAGGACAGGTTCTTAAAACTTGCCGCAAGCTACTCAAATCTCTTATTTTCAGTTGCCTCTAGAATTTCAGAATATGTAGGATAGTTTCAAACCTTATAGTCAGGCAAGACATAAACCAGTCCCTCAGGCAACTCTGTGGAAAGGTGGAATATTGGATGCACGCTCCAACTTTTTTCCTCCCTAGAGAGACACTGAGAGTTGGGCAGTTTTCTCCCATTTGTTCCACCCAGGGGGAAGAACTATGGTGAGTGAATGCATGCTAGTTCAAATGATAGCCTTTGTTCTTAGCAGCCCCAACCTGGTGCCGTTTTCTGTTAATGCTTGGATTCAGGCAGGATAGACACAAGTCTCTCAGGCAGCCCTCAAAAGGTCTGAACACTTCATGCTTGTTTCAATATTCTCTTTTCCTCTCCGGGTAGAAGCCAGGATGTGATTTTTTTTCCCCCAGGTGTGCCACACTGAGCTAGAAGGTAGGCATATTGCAAGTGAGTGCCGTGAATTTTACTATTGGCTTGAATGTGGCTAGTTTTATGGTCTCCTGGGGTGTTGGAGCCCCTTAACTGGTTTTTGAATTTCTTTTTTTTTAATAAAGCATTTTTTTGTAAGTTTAGAGAGAGAGCGAGAGAGTGAGCACACAAGCAGGGGGAGGGGCAGAGAGAGAGGGACAGAAAGAGAATCCCAAGCAGGCTCCCCACTGTCAGCACAGAGCCCCACACAGGGCTTGAACCGAGGAACCATGAAATCATGACCTGAGCTGAAATCAAGAATTGCACACTTAACCCAGTGAGCCAACCAGGTGCCCTGGTTTTTGAATTTCTTACAAAGAGAATCTGTCCCTGTATTATTGTTTGAGTTGGTGTTTCTGTTAGGAGAGAAGGATTTGGAGCTTCCTGTTCTGCCATATTGCTAACATCACGTGGTGTAAGTTTATTCTTTTGATTACTGCACAGTATTTTATTGTATAATTTTGCAAGTTTATATATTCTATTGTTGCCAGAGACAGAGGAACTGAGATGATAGTGAATTCTCTTCATTATTAGTTAATAAATCGGAAATTTCATTCATCATCTTGTGACTAATGACTTGGTTCACTGCTTTTCTTTTTTAAAGTAATGATTATATTCATTTAAAAAAATTTTTTTTTTCAACGTTTATTTATTTTTGGGACAGAGAGAGACAGAGCATGAACGGGGGAGGGGCAGAGAGAGAGGGAGACACAGAACCAGAAACAGGCTCCAGGCTCTGAGCCATCAGCCCAGAGCCTGACGCGGGGCTCGAACTCACGGACCGCGAGATCGTGACCTGGCTGAAGTCGGACGCTTAACCGACTGTGCACCCAGGTGCCCCTCATTTTTAAATATTATATGCATGTCTTTTAAGTAGTTAAAAGTAAGACTTTATCCGTGAACCATGGAGACACTAATACCAATTAGCTGTGAATTCTTCAGTATTTATTTTATGCTTATACAGGATGTATACATTAAGTTTTTCACATATGGTAACGTGAACATATGACATAGTTTTACACTTGCTTTTTTCATTTTATTGAGTATCATTATATAAAAATACCTCTTTCTTTTTTAAGGCTACATAATTGGGGTTATATAGATGTATCAAAGTTTATTTATGCAGACTCATACTAATGGATATATTTTCAATTTAATTGAAGTAGTTTCCAAGCCTTTGCTAATATAAATAATATTGGATCAAATAAATATCTTTGTTATCATTTTTACTTGTGTAATTATATCTGTGGGGTGAATTCCTAGAAGTTTAATAGCTAAGGGAAAGATTATAGACATTTACAATTTTGATAAATATTATCAAAATGCCTCACACAGAGATTATAAATTTTTACTATAGTAATCTATAAGAGGACCTATTTTCCCATGGCTTTTATAATGTGCTATCATTGTTTCAAAAATATACTGGGTAAAAAGTGGTAACAATTTTAGTTTCCATTGTTATGAATTGCTTGAACATCTTTGTATATGCTTAAGATTCATTTTTTTTTATGACCTGTCAGTTTATTCCTTTTGTTGGGTTTCAGCCTTTTTCTTACTGATTTATAAAGCCATTCATATAATTTGGAAATTAATGCCTTGTGGTAAGTTTTCATTACTTTAAAAATTCTTCTGAATTTCCTTATGGTAGATCTTCTTTTCACATAGATAAAAAAAACTTCTGTGTAATTTAATTATTGATTGTTTTATGAGTTTTGACATCTGAATTATATTTGGAAAAGTACAAAACAAAACCTCAGATTTTGTTGTGTAACTTTTGTGGTTGTATTCTTTTGGCTTGAATCTTGGTTTCCTTATAATTTATTTGAGGTTAAGGAATAAGGAAAATTTCAAAACGTATTTCTTTTTTTCCCAATATCTATTGCTTTGTCCAAACACCAGTTATAAAGCAATGCATCTTTTCTACCTGATTTGATATCCCAACTTTGTTTTATCTAATTATATATTTGGGTGTATTTCTGAACATCATATTCCAATGAATTCTATATATATGTCTCTGTACAGCATAGCTTGAGTGTTTTTGCAGTTATAGCTTAATGATGTGCTTTAATACCTGGTAGGGTTAGTTCTGCTCATTACCCCCCAAAAGTTTCTCTAGTAATCCTGTTTATTTTTTTCACACAAAATTTAGGGTCAGCTTGTCTAGAAGAAAATAAAAACTCCCACTGGCACTTTTAGTGTGATTCTGTTAACATATCACGTTCACCCATTGGCAAAAAGTTTGCTGTCTTTAGGATGGTGTTTCTTCCTATCAAGAAATGTGGCATGCCCTTTCACTTCATTAAGTCTGCTATTCAGTAGTGCTTTTAAAGTATTTTTTAAATCTTTCTTATTTTCTAGTTAGCTCATTTCTAAGCATTTTATCTGTGTTTGGTATTTTCTTTTATTATGGCCTCTAACTAGTTGATAGTTCTGTTAAAGAAGTTTATTGATTTCTGTAAGTTAATCTTGCATCTAGACGCTGTACTAAATTCTCTTTATAAAAAAATCTCAGTTTATTGTATGACTGCATGGTAGTTTTTTCCAGGTTAAATATTCGGATTTTCCAGATACGTACTTTGATTTTTAGCATATATCATATTTCATGTAAATGGTAGCAATTCATTTTCTGTTTAAAAAAATACTTTTATTTCTGTATTCATTTTGAAGTATGGTTGACACACGATGTTATAGAGGCTTTCGGTGTACAACGGAGTGATTTAGCAATGCTATACATTATGCTATGCGTGCCACAAATGTCGTTATCATCTGGCACCTATTATAGTACCATAAACTCTATTCCCTATGCTATACTGTTTATCCCTGTGACTTAATTATTTTCTAGTTTTTAATTATTCAACTTCTTAATTAGTTTTTAGTTTTTAATTATTCACCTTTTTATTTAATTAGTTTTTGGTTTTTAATTATTCACCTTTTTATTTATCATGCCAATTATTTATTTTTCTTGTCTGATTGTCTTCTCTGACATCTCCAGCTGAAGTAAAATTGTATTCATCAGCATGATAAAGTATTATTTATAATATAATTATATATTATCATATAATTTATAATGAGATATAATGATATACTGATTTATGATATAAATGATATATAATATATAATTATAATTGTAAAAGATTATTATAGAAATTATATATGTTTTCATTCATTCATTCTTGGGTCCAAAAGAAATGAAAAATATCATTCTACTACAATACTTAGAAAAAAATCAGTAGTGAAATACTGTATGTCACACTGTTAGGTATAAAGTCAAAATAGTGATAAAGGAAGGAAAAATTTTTAATCTAGACTAGTCATAGTTTTTAGGGAAGAATAAACTAAAATAAAGAAATTTAGCATCTAACATAGCAAAAATAAAATACATTTAAATAAAACCGAATGGAGAAATTAGAGGTAAAATAATGAAGTAGAAGAGAGAAAAAACTGTTAAGTACAAAAGCAAGTTAAAAATAATGGTAATAGTATAATTAATAAAAATAACCCTGAAATAATGGTAAAAGCAAGCACTTATATAGCACTTACTGTGTGCCAAGCACTCTTTTTATATCCTGCACATTGTAATTCATTAAATATTTACAAAAACTATTTTAGGTAGCTGGTTAATCTTCATTTTATAATGGAGGAAACTGAGGACCAGGGAGATGAAATAACTTGCTCAAGCTTGCACAATCAGTAAAGGTGGCATTTGAGTTTGAACCCAGAAAGTCTAGCTCCAGAGTCTATACACTATATCATTAAGATATATTCCCACTCAAACTTACATATCTTATTCCTACTAAATAGAGAAAGAAAAAGTTATGATAATTTACATAGTACTTTGAAGTATACAAAGAAAATTTTTACAAATCAAGTACAGTGAAACCTTGGATTGTGAGTAACTTGGTCTCTGAGTGTTCTACAAGAGGAACAAACATTTCTAATAAATTTTAACTTGATAAATGAGCGATGTCTTGCAATACTAGTAGTACGTGATGCTGAAAGTCACGTGATCCCACCTGAGCCAATGGTTCTTCTCTCTCCCTCTCACTGCGGGATTGTGGGGGATTGTTTCCCATGCTCAGATGCTCCATCTCAGGCTGTGGTGTTTGGCAGAAATCAGTGATTTTTCAGAATGTTGGAAGGGGCCCACAACTGGCACTAGTATATTTTTGTCACTTTAAAGCATCTATGGACAGTCCTTTGTTTTTCCATACAGGAGTAAGCTTAGGAAGGCTTTGCTGCATTCTAGGTCATTGGATAGGTTCCTTGTTAAAGTTGTATGAAAAGGAAAAGATTCCCTTCAGCCAATAGATAGCAGTGATTCCATTAGTGATACTGAAAGTTGTCCTACGCAATAATCCTCCTCTTGTTTCCCTCACACCAGCCATGAAGGTTTCCAATGGTAAGTGCAGATTAATTTATTTTTCTTTGTATTTTGTATCTCCTTTATTATTTTATATTATATTGCAGTATTGAAATTATTTCCATATGAATATTTTGGGGTTGTGGAATGAATCATCTAAATTTCCATTATTTCTTATGCAGAAATTCGCTTTGATATACAAGCGCTTTGGATTACAAGCATATTTCTGGAACAAATTATGCTGGCCAACCAAGGTTTTACTGTATTTTAATGTGAAACCTGGATATTTCTTGGAATCAGTTATACAATTCATCATATGATGAATTGGGTTGCAATGTCATGATGGAACAGATAAAACTCTTCCTCTTTGAAACCCTAATGAGGATTCAGAAGCCCCTAGGAAGGAAAGGAAGGTATTGGAGCCTAATTCTAACAGGGAATAAATTGTGTATCATTCGTGTTATTTTCCACATTAGTTGTGATTGAAGACACAATTCATTGGTATTACAATGCAGGGTTCACCTTCAAAAGAAAAAGAACTCTTTAATTGCTGCATCTGTTTTCACATTAATCACTGTCCCAGCACCAGGAATCACTTAATAAGGAAAATATGAATCAATTTCCAAAATCGCCTCTCAAGAAGTGATTCTAATGTGAAGTTCCCATTAAGGGAGAGTGTGTGGAGACCCACACTCTGCAGGGGGGAAGCCTTTTCCTGCAGAGTTCTGTGGCTATTTGCTCCCACTCACAGCTTTTAATACAAAATTTGCAGTGACCTTTTAAGGACAAAAATAGTTCTTTGTCATCCTTTCCCCCTTTCTTCTTTATTCTTTTGTCACACTTTCATGTTCAACTCTTCTGTGCATTCTTTAAATCTCCAAAGAACTCACCTCCACACCATAGCCGACAGCAAATGCTGCTGGAGGGGGCTGAGGTAGAACGGGAAGATTTCCCCAAAGACTGAATGTGTACAGCTTAAACAAGTACAAAATTGGCTACATTCAGCATCAGGAGAATTGAAAAGAATGTGAGAAGACTGTGGTCTAAAAATAATATATATATATATATATATATATATATATATAGTTAAATCCTTGTGCGTGTTGAGAACAAAATGGGCAAAACCGATATTGTAAATCCCTACCTTACGTGTATATGCTTTTCATTATTGTGTCCTGTTCATTTTAAGATTTTTATGCCTCAGGATAAAAATATTACATTTCACCATCCTCTCATCTCACCATCTTCTGTTTTTATGTTTCCTTTTGACTTTTTACACCTTTACAGTTCATTTTGTTTCAATTCTGAGAACGTAGCCATTGACTGAAAGTCTGCCACCCGAGACTGGGCAATATGAAATTTTTTAGTGTTTTGACAAGCAACCTTTTTTTCAAAGAGAAATTATAATTTTATGTAAAAATGCCTTTCAATTAAAACAGTGATAAAATCAAATGAACATATAATCCTAATAATTTTGCATTGCACATTATAGAGATTTAGGAAGGGAGAGTGAATATCTTAAATGTTTTTTTAATTATTATTTTTGCAAATACATTCGAACAAGGCGGTCCAAATTAAAAACCGAGAGGGAAAAAGTGTTGGGGGATTTGTGTACATATATAACTGAGACTTGAAAGCTTTGGGGGCCACTGATTAGCATCAATAACATTTTGAAATATTTCTTTGCATCTGGACTATATTTCATAGGAGCTTAAAAAATACTTTCCTCAACCTGTATAGTTGGAGAATAAACTTGAGTCACTGTAAATGCAAAATATAAATTAAAAAAGACTTAATTACAAATACATTTAAAATTAGAAGTCTTTTCATAGGAAAACAGAAAGCTTAGATATTAATTAATATATTAATACTGTTCATTTCTGAGTAGTGAAATTCATGATGGTTGTAATTTCCATTTTTTCTGGTTCTCATTGTTTCAGATTTTTTTTTAGGGAGAAATTATATTTTTCTGTATTTGCAGTAGACAACACACATACACACAGATGCAGAAGCCCCCACATTATAATCACAGAAGTAGAGAACCCTGCAACTAGAGTACCCTTGCTGAATTTGAATCCCAAAAGGAGTCATTATTTCATTCAGTAAATATTTACTGAGCACCTATAATGTGCTAGACACTGCTCTAAGTGCTGGATACATGGTAGCAAACACAACTGACAAAATCCCTGTTGTCATTGATGTATCATTCGAGTGTTAGCGGGCGGAAAATCAATAATATATTAGGTGACCATAAGTGAGAAAATAAAGCCAAATGAGAGATGATAAGCCAGGAAAACAAGACAGAGTGGGTATAGCAGGATAGTTTCTAGGTGCTGTGGTCAAGAAGGTCCCTAGGCTGAGACTTGAATGAATGAGGGAGGGAACTGTGTAGTGCTTCCTGTGTGTGTATGTGCATGTGTATGTGTGTGTAAGATAATAGTGTGGCTAAGTTAATTTGAGCAAAAGGGAACATAGAAAACAATGACACAGAGAAGGGGCCATGGTTCAGATTCAAAAGTTGATAGGAGAAGGCATTTTTATGTTTTGAGAAGTAAGTGAAAAGAAATCTTTGTGGAAAATGGATGGTCTGGGTGCCATAGGTCGGGTAGGTGCAGGTAATAGAGTGAGGCGGTGGCTACAACAGCAAGGAATGATGGTAGTTTGTACAGGTGGCAGTGGTGGAGTAGAGAGGGAAATGGTGAGATTTTGCAAAGGTGAGTTCAGTAAAGGATGTTCCCCATTTAAGAGTCCATGAGGATCGCCTTAGTTTAAAACATTTAAAGGTTTAGGTTCCTGTTCTGATTTTCCAAGGCCCATTGGTCTTTCTGAGATGTCATACTACTTGTATTGCAGGACTTAGCTTGTTTATCAAATTAAAATTTATTTGAAACATTTGCTAGTCTTGTGGAACACTTGCAGACCAAGTTACTTGCAATCCAAGATTTTAGTGTGTAGGTGTGTGTGTGTGTATACATATATATATATATATATATATATATATATATATAGACATATATATATATATGTGTGTGTGTGTGTGTATACACACATACCAACACACTAAATACATATATATATATATACACTAATATATATATATACACACACACATATACATATACATACACACTTTTTTTCATGTGATAACCCTGCATTGTTGTCAATGAAATAGAAGTTATCACTGAGGATAGTCTAAAATAAATGCAAGCGGGACGCCTGAGTGGCTCAATCGGTTAAGTGGCCGACTTTGGCTCAGGTCATGATTTCCGGGTCCGTGAGTTCGAGCCCTGCGTCGGGCTCTGTGCTGACAGCTCAGAGCCTGGAGCCTGTTTCAGATTCTGTGTCTCCCTCTCTCTGACCCTCCCCCGTTCATACTCTGTCTCTCTCTGTCTCAAAAATAAATAAATGTTAAAAAAAATTTAAAAAAAGTAATAAAATAAAATAAATGCAAGCATTTTTTCAAAGTAATTACTTCCTAATCTAGACCAAACTTTAGTGGCATGGATGCTATTATGAAAATTTATATTTTATTTAAAACAAATGATTAATGAAGTGTGATTATTTGTTTATAGACAGATATTCACTTTGTATAGTTGACAAGCAACATTTTTTCAAAGCGAAATTGCAATTTTATGTACAAATGCCTTTCAATTAAAACAGTGATAAAATCAAACGAACATATAATCCTAATAATTTTGCTTTGCACATTATAGAGATTTAGGAAGAGAAAGTGAACATCTTAAATGTTTTTTTTAATTATTATTTTAGCAAATACATTTGAACAAGGTGGTCCAAATTAAAAAATGAGAGAGGAAAAGTCTCGGGGATTTGTGTACATATATCACTGAGACTTAAAAGCTTTTGGGGACACTGAGGTTTAAAAACACACTGGAGGATAGCATCTGATTACTGTCTCCATTGGCTTTGAATGAATGATACTTTCAATAAATACAGGTTAATCATAAAGTAGATTAAATGAATTTTGAAGGTCAGCTACAATAACATCTTATCCAAGTAAGGTGTAAAACATTAATCATTTTCCTCCCTACCAATATTTTTAAGGTTATTGCTATTTTGAGTGCACATTATTATGATGAATGACATCACTTTCTTTTACTTCAATTTTAGAAGAAAGTACTTGAGTGACTATTTACAAGCAGAAATTAAGGTGACTCACATGCTTGTTTGCATTTTCCTCAAGAGAAAAATTGCCAAGAGTTTGGGTAGCTTTTTTTAGTGTCGACATTTTGCCTCCCATGATGATTATCATAGGAAATGGTGTATGCAATCTACATTCAAATTGTTTGTATGTATGGTTCTGCATTTGAGACTGATAATTTGGAATGCAAATCAAAATGAATGATTTGGCATCTCAAAGTTTCACTGCATAAAAATAAAAAGGAATAACAATTCTGTAAATTAGTCCCACTTTTTTCATTATAAAAATGGTATGGCTACCCATTTCAGAATTTATTGTTATTATATTATATTTATGCTAATTAATTTGTGGAAATTAAATAGAGTTTTAAAAAAGTATTTCAATGACACCCATGATTAGGTAGTTTCAGTAGAATAGAGTTTTGTCATAATGTAGTAGACCTTTAGCCAGAGAGAATGAGGGAGAGCCAAGATATTTATCAGAAAATAATCACGATGGTGAATAAGAAGACTTTTTTTGTGTGTTGTGTTTTGTTTTTGATTTTGTTTTTTGGTATAATCTATTGTCAAATTGACTTACATACAACATTCAATGCTCATCCCAACAAGTGCCCTTTTCAATGCCTATCACCCATTTTCCCCTTCAACAGGATGTTTTCACTGCGTTACCACTTTCCACTCCCTTTTCCTTTGGCTTTTTCTCTCCAGCAGTTGGTGATTAATGACTGTAGCACTGCCTTATTGTCTCCTATTCATTTCAGGTGGCTCAAAAAGCTCCTTATGATTCAATCTGATTGGCTCTTTTAGCATTTTCCCAAACCAGACTGCATTGAATATACATTCAGTAAATAGCAACTTGCAAAAATTTCTGTAAAAAAATCTGTGCTTAACAGTTTATTGACAGCTGGCACCAGTAATCCTCTGCTTGATTCCTTGTTTTGTGGACATTTTCTCTATTGATTTCTAACAAATAAGGGTTTTAATAGTCATTGGATGCTATTTGATATCAAGGGGAAAATAACTTCACTTTGCTATTATAATCTCTGAAATTTGTGTGGATTGTCTAAACTTGACTGTGAGAGTTACTGGGCAATGGCAGCATCTGTAATGATTTTGTACTTCTCTTTTTCTGTGTGTGTTTAGTGCCTGCAATGTGCTAGGCTCTGGGCTGGTGAAAACATGGAGAGTAAATTTTGTCTATGTCTACATACCATGAATTCCTTCCACTTACTTTCACTTGTGTTAGCTGTGATAAACTGTGAGTACTTTTCAATCTCAGACTTATAAATATGTTTCTCCACTCTTTGCAAGGAGTTATTTTTCCCTTGGTTCTCTAGAATACCCAGGAAACTTCTAATAATGGGCAACCTCTGTTCAAATATTATTCACTTAGGTTAACTACAGAGGAAACAAAAACATGTAATGCAGCTTTTCCCTCCACACTGTGGGAGCCTTGTCATACGCTAATGGCACAAAGACTACACTCTCACCATTGCTTCTGGAGATAGACAAATATTTTATAATACTAACAAAAGGATTTACTTAGTGTTTTAGATATCTTTTCATTAGCACTCTTGCACAGATGCACAGCAGTTTTTCCGCCACGGCATTTTTAAGACAGTAATGACAGGTGAAACAATCATTCAAGAATATCATGAATATTATTCAAACAATGATATGAAGACAAGTCACATATCAGCTCTCATCAGATAAAATACAGTGCAAACAAATGCAAACAGAAAACACATTTTTTCAGAGAGTGAGGATTGCCACATGTGTTTGTCCATCCATTCATTCATTCACAGTATTTCCAGCCACTCCTGATGTTACACCTGATAATGCTCCATCCTGTAAGTCCATTTACTGTAGCTGTAACTCATACCCAGAATCTGAGACCTTTTGCACAGATAATGGAAAATGATAAAACGACAAAAACAAATATCAGAAAACTATGGAGGAGCAATCTTTTTGGCATTTCTAAGTAAGATCAGTTGAAGTCTGAGTCCTGTTTTACCCGACTGTGTGCTTGGATTAAATGCTCCATATGCATGTTCTCCATTTTACATTCCATGGTGGCAAAAATACACCAGAGGACATTAGATAATTCCCAATCCTGATACTCCAGTACCTGGCACTAAGTCTGACATAAAGTAAGATCTTGATAATAGTTGTTGAAGGGATGCCTGGATAAAAAAATAAATAAATTAGGGTTCTATTAAAATGACCCAATTCACAGATTCCAGCTTCATATAGAAATTCACCAATTGTAATGCATCACACATAAACAACGTTCGCTTTACAGGAAAGTTGCTTTTAGCAAGTTCCTTCCTATTTAACAAGTCCTGGCATCAGTTGTCCAAATGTGTTTCTTATTCCCCACAAGGCATATGTTATATTGACGAATTAATCATGAATCAACATGAGAAAACTCAATATAGTTTCTCAGTAGATAATCATTACTTGAGTCCCTTCCAAGAACATTTGCTCTGGCCATATATAAATGTAATTAAAAAAATCCAAACATTGAATGTAAATTGCTTTTGAATTATCTACCATTTTGGTTTATCTACATCTCCATTTGTGTAGATTCAGAGTTGGTATTTTATATTCATGATTATGGTTTGAGTACATAAGTGAAATTATTTTTAAATGATATCATTGCTACTGGAAACTGCATTGGATGCTAGATTTTTTTTTTTTTTTGGTCCACTGCGATGAACAAATTTTAATTCTCTCACTGATTCACAAGTCATTATGTAACAGCAGCATTTCTATATTGACAGAAAGCAATCTCAAAAATCATCTGTGAGGAAAGTGCACAAAATAAAGAGATTATGAGCTCATAGGGTTTAAATCCAGGGTCTCCTTATTATGCTATGTAAATTTCTTCAACTAGGTTTGTATATATTTAAACAACTTTGCATTATTTTATTTTTAGAAATGAATATTGCCGACCAGTCTGTGAGGTTAAGAATTTACCTTGTTAGATACATCAGCTAATTGATAAACTGAAAATTATGGTTATATTTATTGTGTAATTGATGGTTCACACATAGATATTGCTATTTCCTAAAGCAAAGTATCTGTGCAACTGCCTATTACAATTCAAATCCTTCTTACGACCTTTGAGTCTTTTACTGTCCATTAAAAAGTGAAAGGTGCAGTTGTACATTGATGTTGCTAAAAATAAATAGCCATGTTTTTTGTCTTTAAGATGTTCTGTCCTTCCCCTTGCTTTCAAATGAAGAGAAAGACTGGGAAGGTTGTGGTATGCCTAGAAATGAGAGTTGTAACTTAAATTCTCTCAATAAGTTGTTGTACAGCCATGAGAAAGTCATGGGTTCTTCCTGAAGTTTACTTTTTTTTTAAGTTTTATTTATTTATTTTGAAAGAGAGAGAGAGAGCAAGGGAAGGCAGAGAGAGAGGGAGAGAATCTCAGGCATGCTCCATGCTCTCAGCACAGAGCCTGATGCGGGGCTCTGACTCACGAACCATGAGATCATGACCTGAGCTAAAATCAAGTCTGAGGCTTAACTGACTGAACCACCCAAGAGCCCCCTGAAGCTTACATGTAAAAAGAGGAAATTTAACAAGATTTAATTTTTTTTCATGTTTGTTTATTTTTGAAGGAGAGACAGAGTGTGAGTTGGGGAGGGGAGGGTGAGAGAGAGGAGGCACAGAATCCAGAACAGGCTCCAGGCTCTGAGCTGTCAGCACAGAGCTAGATGCAGGGCTTGAACTCACAAACCATGAGATCATGACCTGAGCTGAAGTCAGACGCTTTAACCGACTGAGCCACCCAGGCGCCCCATCAACTAGATTTTTAATGAGTTTTTGTTTGGTAATATGGCACAGGTTTTCTTTCATGAAAGGGTTAAAGCTCTTCAGTTTTTTGCAATGTTTGGTCCCCTTATTTCTTCTTCCTCTTCCTCCTCTACATCCTTGGCCTCATATTGTGTGATGCCCTTTACACAGAGAGATTGTCAGGAGTCCGTGCACTTTACCTTCTCTGCTGTCCATCCTAATCCTCCCAGAGAAGACACGTAGTGTGGGATCTTCTTAAGTGTACTTGTCTGTTTACCCAAAGCATTAAAAGCTTACTAAGGAAAAGAATCATCTTGTTCTCTGGTACATCCAAAGAGCCCAGCATTTTGCCTGACAAATAGGTGCTTCAAAATATTTGTTGAATGATGAAAATTTGTCCATATTTCCTACATCTTTAATCTTCCCTGTGGGATGAATGATTTGCCCAGAGTGCAAATCTCTGCTCAGCTATAATGCTACCCTAACTTATGAAAGGGGAAGAACTCACTTATTGTAAATGCATTGCTAGGAGCTATGTAAATGCATTTCCTACAACTAAGAGCAGCAGCAGCATCAATATCTAGGATATTTGCACAATGCCTATTAACAAAGAGAGAAAACTCTAAGAAGAAAGGAGAGTCCAAGATACCTCTCTGTAAGGAAATTTTTCTCTTTTAATATACAATGTGAAAACACTGAATGTTCCTCTGTAAAGGCAGACATTCTTTCCCCCAGTATATCTATAGCAACTGTAAAATATTCTGAAACTATGGGATAGAATTTTGCTTATGTTTTGGCTCATTTGACGTACTGTTATTATAGATCTGTGATTATTGAGATTTGTAAAAAGTATATCAATGAGAAAAGGTTATTTTTGCGTAAATTTAAGACACTGGTAGGTGGAAAGAAAATTCCCGGCATTATTTACTTTTTATTCACTTAGACTGAAAATGAAAGCTCAGATCACTTGAGTCTTACCCAAAGTCACACAGTGTGGCATAGACTTGGCCTCTTGATTCCATTTCCATTCTGTTAATTCCCATCCTGTGACCTAATGTACTTTTGTGTGCTTCTGTGATGGCATAAAGACTTTTTCCTCTGTGGAATATCATTTCTGTTGTCATGATGAAGGTCCTAAAGAATGATTTCATTTACAAAATTAGATTCACATACTACTTACCCACTGTCTGCCATTTTGTAAAGTAAAATATGTTTGTGTGTTTTTTTCTACCTCAAGATGTGTTGTCCTATTTGGGTCCTCTTTTAAGAATTGTCACATATTTTGGTAAAGAATATTCAGGAAGAGAGTGATCTTCATTTGGTAAGTGGCCTTTGCAGCCACAGTGACATACGGTAAGCATCCTCTGCCTCCCTTATCCAAATGTCTCAATGTCTCAAATGTCTCAATGTCTCAAATCAACCAACCAGGTGCATCCCACAGTGTGACATTCTGTAAGGAGGTCTTTGGCTCTTGTGATGACACAGAAACTCAGCTGAGCATCAGTGAGAAAAGATCTCCTGCAAAGGAGAACAACATCTTGGCTGTAATTGTCACTCTGTGAACCTGTCGTTGCCTGGGCAGTTCCAATCTCTCAGTGGTCCAGCTTGCCTCCCTTACTTTTCACTTTTACCTTTTTTAGAATTTTTCTTGATTAAATACTAGACAACAGTCATCAGTCAAAGGGATAAATGTATCATCTTGTTATAGATGTACTGTCTTCAATTTCCAGCTAGGGTTATGTTTGTGACTTGAAGGCAGGAACATGAATTATGGACACATTTTTGAAGCAAATAAACATTACTTTTTTTTTTTTTTTACCATGTAATAGCACATTTTCTTTAAATGCTTTTTAAAAATGATCTTCAGTTAGGGACTGGAATACAAAAGCTAAAGAAGGTATCTGCACGTGTGTGAAGGGTAGCCTTGCAGTTGTTGAGGTAGTCTGTACCATCACTCCACCCTCGGGAAAACAGAAAAATAAGTCATCACAATCTTTAAAGTTCAGACAATAAGAAGTAAAACAACCAAAATGAACCAGAGATTAACATTATATTGCAGGACCTAGAATGTTAACATTATTTCAAATTGTGTACGCATCTGAAGCTTAGAGAAGTGTAGTAACTTGCATAAGATCCCCCAGCTAATAGGGGAGGAAACCCGGGAGCTGAGCCTGGAAGCCCCCCCCCCCCCCCCCCCCCCCCCCCCCCCCCCCCCCCCCGCTCTGAGCCACTCACGGTTTTATTTGCCCAAGGAAACAGAGCAGTTGAATCAATAACAATCACAATCTTCATTGTTTAGAAGAAATTAAGCCATTGAGCTTTAATGTCTTTATCCTATCTCTTCCTTCCCACGTGTTATACCCTTAGGGGAAAAAACATTAGTGAAAAACATACCCTACTGTGCTAGAAAGCACTACAAACAAGCCAAGATCAGGATTGCTGTGTTTGGCATTATAACATCTGGTTAGATGTCTTTTTAAAATTTAACTTCTCTAACTCTTGCTGAATAGGAAAGAATGGTCTAAGTGCCACTGAAACACCACCACCTAAGAACGCACTATGCTTTTTCTCTTATCACCAGTGCCTTGTTAAGAGATTGTGTGCTAACTTCATATGAACCATTTATAAAGTAGAATTGCAACAGGCTGGTTGTAAAGCACTAAACCCCGTTCATTAGCTGATTTACTTTTATTTTTATTTTTTTTATATATGGTACATTCTATTGATGGAATGGAATCTACAGGCAGATTCAAAGTTTAAGTAATTATCATCTGATTGGAATTGATCAGGATAGTTTAGGTCAAAACTTATCAAATTTAAGGGAATTTGGTAGTTACCTGGAGAGCTTGTTAATAGAGATTCCTGTGGTTCAGTAGCTCTTGATTTGGTAGATCTGGGCTGCGGCTTTATAATGTGTATTTCTAATAAGATCTCGGGTGATGTTGATGCTGTGTACCTATAGACTTCTTTTGTTTGTTTTGTTTCAGGTTTTAATTTAGATTCCAATTAGTTAACAGCATAATATTAGTTTCAGGTCTGTGGACCAATTTTTGAGTAGCACTGGCCTATTTAACTCCCAAAGGTTGCTATGATGGTGGGAGTTTTTGTTTAGCGGGATTAGAGAGTACGCATCCCTCATTGTAGTCTTTGTGCTGTGTCCTAGAGATCCTCTTGACAGTTTTTCACAGGTATCTGTTCTCTAGGCTGTTTAGTGTTTTGCCTTGGAAAGGAAATTTTCTGAGAGTTCATTACAGCATATCTTTAATCAGTTCTCAGATAGGCTCTGGACTACCATTAGAGGATTTGGCTCTTCACAAGGACAGAGAGTATTGCAGAATAAGTACTAGAATATAGGCTGCTAATATTTACTTGCACTAAGGAAGTCTGGGGTTTTATGCTAAGAAGTGTTCCATTCCTTGTCTAATATGTTACCACAGCACATGGCTTAATTCCTGCTACACAGTAGGTCCTTAAGGACCATTTTTGTTGAATGCAAGGTGGAATGACAACTGTTTCAAGCATTATGCTTAAACTGCTTTGTTTTTAGTTTTCTCCTACACGGATGGGGCAGATAAGAAAGTCCTTTCTCATCTACTAATACAAATTTTGTACACTTGGGTGGCTAAGTGGTACTAAATTATTGATTTGGTGGAGCTGAATATAGCTTGAGAAGCTTCATATGGTCAGGGAGTATATTTATGACTTATGCTCAGGAGCAAATTATGTTTAGCAAAGTGTTAAAAATGCCTTTTGCTATTAGCCTAGCCTTGTCAAAGAATTTGAATTAGACCATTTTTCACATTTAAGAATGCATTGTGCTCTCATTCTGTGTTTCTTTTGAACTTCCTGCAAATGCGTTATAACCATTATCTTGTTTTTCCTTACAATGCCATTCAGAGGTGTGTAACCAAGTAGTGTTATCCTCATTGTACAGGCACATAGAAGTTAATTGACTTTCTTCAGGTCATAGCAAAGTAGGGAGAACCAGCAATAAAAGAAACATTGGCCCGCTTTTTTAGTGTGTGAGCACAGTGGCCACCACAGAACTCCTAACACTGTCTTTCTACCATCTAAGACAAAATATCCTCTATCCATAAGATTACCTTAAAAAAAAAAAAGGCTGCTTGAAAGACGTTTGCATAGATTATGGTAGTTCCAATTTAGGGTCATATAAAAGCATTCCCCCACTTGTGGTTTCATAAAGTATTAAACCACATTTTTTTTTTGTCCGTCAGTAAAAAAGATTCAGGTAATTCCCAAATCACAGAGAAGTTGTTTAAGTTTCTAAGATTTTTGTTTAAATTTTTGCACGTGCCCTTTTGAGACACCTAGGCTCAGACACAAAACCCCATTTCTTGTATAATGTGCTCTGAATATTATTGAGAGGCAGTCTGCTATGGGCTTCTTATGTTCCTATGTGTCTTGTTAAGTAGTTCACAACCCCCAGATCCTGACCATTCTTTCACCCTGGCCACTTATCTGGATTGTTTCTGCAGCTGGGAATTCTGAAAAGTGAGAAAATGCTTCAGAAGAATGCATCACGTAGTCCTGCACAGCGCTGAGGCTCTCCCTGAACAAAGAATGGATTAGTTAGTGCTTGCTATGAAAAATGGCAGATTTTTTAAGCTCAGAGTTCCTAAATTATAGTGCAGTCCTCTTCTTGTGTAGCCCTTCATCTGAGCCCATTATGTTTGCTCATGGACTTTGGGGCAAAGGAAACCTGCAGAAATCTGCTGATATGCCTGCTACTGGTTTTTATTGTGATTAATAAACCCCTTTGTGTCTGATCCAGGAGACTCATGTCTTCTTTCAGGAACCAGGGATCTGTGACTGACTAATTTATAAACCTATGTTTAATCCAGTGGGAATTCTCCTACTTATGGCTGTCCTCCACACCGTAAAATATACTTAAGTAGGGCAAAATCGCCACAGCTCTACTTAGTTTCTACCCAGTAGATTCTTCCTAAAGTCAGGCTATTTCATGGACAATTTTTATTTCAGTCACATCATGGTGCTCATTGAATTAAATGAGGCTTTAGAAGGATAAACATCCATATAAGATGAGACTATCAGAAGTTCAGGAGATCTGGTTTAGGAGCCAGGAAGCAAATTTTCTTCCTTTTGTGACACTATTATCTGTGTCCTTAGCAGCAGCATCTGGGTTTCTGTATCTTAGGAACTGTCACAAATAGAAATGTCTACTACTGTCCATAGCCCCTGAAGATGAACCCTGAGGTGCTAGGGGACAGGCTAACAACAGCATTTGCTACCATAAGACACAATGGTAAGGTATTGCTCTTCTGTGTTATCGTTGGGAGCAATCTGAGAGTCAGAGCTGTGTAGTAGTAGTTTTTATCCTCGTTCTTTTGTGACACCAGTGGTAATGCCTTCAACTTAGAGGTGTGTGTCACATGCTTGTCAAGTAAGTGAAATGAAAGACCTTCTTGGAAGCGGCTGTATGTTACAGTTTGGAAGTCTGAAGTTAGTCTGCCCAGGTCCTAATCTCAACTCTGACAGAGACTAGCTGCAAACTTGGTCAGTTTCTTTAATCTCTTCCTCAGTGTCCTTATCTGTTAAGGGGAAGTAATATTATTGCCTGCCTCACTGAACTGTGAAACTTAGCATACAGATAATACTTGGTAGTTGTCAGAACTGGCACAAAAGCCTTCAAACTCCACAGAACTCAATTTCTAAATATTCAAAGAAAAAAAAAGTCCTTGCTGATTTGTTGTAAGTTGTCATTTGTAGTCATTGGCCCGCATTTAGATTCCTTTGTAGTAACCGCATTTTAAGTCTTAAATCTAAATTCATCATAGACTGCAAAATTCACCTTATGTTTTTTTAAATGTGACCGCATGTTCTCTAGTAGGTGGATAACATGCAAATATTAAGCTAGATATTCTTCTATTATAATTATTATCCATTCTCTGGCAATGTGAAAATCTTGCCACTCCTTGACATAAACATTTCCCCCACATTTACCACCTTGCCCAACACCAGAGCTAATTCTGAGTCAAAATCAACACAGGCTGTCAGTTTGGTATGCACAACATCTGGTTGCTTCCACATTTATCGTTTGTTGCCGTGGAGGTGGTGGATTTCATTGGGAAAATGTGTCATTCGGTCCTGCCAAGCCACTACACGTTCCTCCTCTTTGAGGAAGGTATTTCTAAACTTCTCTTTCTTCTGCTTGCATTTTGAGGTCTTCCCAAGAAAACTTTACTCCTAGATCGGGACTGTCTCCTTACCCATCATGTAGTTGTTTCATTTTAAAGAGCTCTTACAGAACATAATATCTTGCTGTAACGTCTACAATCAACACAGATAATGTTACGTTACACAAATTGCTGGAAATCCATTATGCCCTATATATGGAGTAAACGAGCAGCAAATCTCCACAGCTGCTGCTAACTGCTCTTTTAGACTTCCCTGTGGTTAAGTAATGAATCTTTATCAACTTCCTGAATAATTTACTCCTAAATGCATTAAATTGAATGTAAAAGGAAGTTTTACGAAATGAAGACAAACCAGTTCTGGGAGTTGGTGATAATCTGAAAACTTCCACAGTGTTCTTCTTTCTTTTAAATAAGCATAATTCAGTTTTTCTCCTCTGGTCTGAGTCTTAAGTGATGTAAAAGCAATAGCTTTAAGAAATATTTAAGATAAACGACAATGACAACAACAAACCTAGAGTTACTGGTATGAGTAAAAATATCCAATTGACTATAAATAGAGCAGAAGCCTTTGTGATTAGAATAAAAATGAAGTTTCTGTAATTAGAATAAAAATTATTTTGCATAATTGTTTTAACCTGGTCTTTTAAAAAGACCAGCTATTGTATTTTATATATAGTATATATATTTTGTGTATATGCATAATAAAGAGGGAAAATACAGTGTGGTAGAATTATTAAAAATAATCAGGTAATCATATTGAATGAGGGGTTGGATCTAGGCCAGCTTTGAATGACCTAAACTCATCTTTACAGCTATCCCCAATTTCATGTCTTCATTTTCAACAGCTCTTTGCTTTCTCCTTTCTTAATGATCAGGCTACTCAAAACTCATAGGTGGAAGGGGTCTTGAAAGTTTATTGGTGATATTTTCTCATTTACTGATTAAGAAAATGAAGTCCAGAAGACTTTAAGACTGTAACTAGGTTTCCTAAATACTAATCTAGTTCCTTTAAGAAAAAGTGTCATTGCGGGGTGCCTGGGTGGCGCAGTCGGTTGAGCGTCCGACTTCAGCCAGGTCACTATCTGGCAGTTCGAGGCCCGCGTCAGGCTGTGGGCTGATGGCTCAGAGCCTGGAGCCTGTTTCCGATTCTGTGTCTCCCTCTCGCTCTGCCCCTCCCCCGTTCATGCTCTGTCTCTCTCTGTCCCAAAAATAAATAAACGTTGAAAAAAAATTAAAAAAAAAAAAAAGAAAAAGTGTCATTGCTTCAACTAATACTCAGCAGTGTCAAATGAGATCTTTTCCCCTATCAGTCTTAACTTGGCGGCCGGATCAAGTATTCTCTGATGGGTGTAATACGTTCCCTCCAGCTTTGCTTTCCCTACACGTCCTCATAATTTTCCTGTCCTTTCTTCCTCAGGGTGATGAATAACTAATCACATAGAATGGACAATGAGTAAATATGTTATCCTCTCATAGTTGATGTTTATATTTTAATGAGGCCTTCTGGAGATAGAGATATGTTATAAAAAAGAATGTATCTCCATTGTCATTTGATAAGCCCACAAGGAGTATTTTTGAGAAGGCTAGCTATTCAATGATTCTCAGTTTATAGCTCTCAGGAAGATAACTACTGAAGTCTTGAGATAACTAATGAGGCTGTGTGTTAGCCACTTTTACAAGAGAGGGTTTCAGCTGTGTTCCAATAAACAAGGAACAATTATTCATGCAGTGCAACTAAAACCATACAGTTCACCATCCTTAATCACTGGACCCTTTATTCTTTGGTGAAGATTGATTTATTCTCTACAAAAGATAAGGATTTCTGCGAGTCAACTATTGCCATCTAAAAGACCTGAGTTAAAAAAAAAAACAACATGGCAGTATAATTAAATCCTATGCATGGCTTTAACAGAGAATAGAAATTATCACCCATTGTTGCCTAGATTCTTGTCTTTTTCAACTTTATCTCCATACCATCACTGGAATCATTGAAAAGTGATGTTGCACAATACCCCTATTATGTCACATGTCAAACTCTACTGCAATTGTCTGTTTCTTTATATTTTCCCAACAACTCTGAGCTCTTTGAGGGCTGGCATGAGATTGAGAAACTATTTATCCCTATTGTCTAGCACAGCACTCTGCACAGAGTAGAAGCTGTTGAGAACTTTTCTGTTAAGTAATCTATAATTATTTTGACAAATAAGAAAAACATGCATCATATAAAATACCACAGCTTTCCTTCCTTATTAATGTTCTGATTTTATATTGGCTTCTAATTCCTTTATGACATACATTTTGAAAATAGCATTTCTGCCTAAATTAAAAAAAATCCCCATTCAACAGAATAATTCAGTGATTCACTTGTTTTCACTTACCAAAAGTAGACATGTCAATTTATCATATTTAGTGAAAAAACACTTTGATTTAGTAAATAGAACAGAATGTAATTTTGTGTTTTTAAGAAAAAGAAGAAATTAATAAACAGTGGCCTTTAGATTCTTCCAGTTCTTGACCTTTCACTAAATGCCCTTTTCCCAACCAGAGTCTCCTCCTGATATCAGAGCAAAGAGGAGGTGTCACATGTATACAGCATTCAGTGATATCTGTAGATTCTATAAAAAGCCATAATGGTTCTGTTGTCCAATGATAAAATGTAGAAGCAATAACCTGTCTTTTAAAAAAGGCATAGACCAGGGGTGCCTGGTGGTTCAGTCAGTTGAGCGTCCTTTTCTTGGTTTTGGCTCAGGTCATGATCTCATGGTTTCGTGAGTTTGAGCCTCATGTCTCCCTCTGTGCTGATGGTGCAGAGCCTGCTTGGGATACTCTCTCCCACCGTCTGCCTCTCCCCTGCTCACGCTGTCCCTGTCTCTCTCAAAATAAATAAATAAACTTAAAAAAAAATGAAAGGCATAGACCAAGGAGATTATTTTCACAGGGAAATTTATTTTCTTTAAATAATTTAATGGGCAAAATTCTAACACATATTTACACACACACACTCACATTCATGTCATGCAGCAGACCTTTGGCTCAGCTGGTAACTGAAGGCAAAAAACTTTATCTTGACATTTGTGAACTTCATTTATCTGTAAGGGGGAAAATAATGATTGAGTTTAGTTACATAAAACTTTTGTTAAAAGGAAACCAATAACAATGTGTTTAGCCAAATTTGCTTGTTTAGAAGAAAAATGGAAGGTTTTGAGGGAAAGTCATCAACGTTAATAGGCAATTTCAAACCCCTAATTTGAAGTCTCTATGTGAATTAATCAAACAATAAGAAATGAAAGACCATAGAGAGAGAAATGGGCTGGGAGTCAAGAAACTTAATTCTAGATACATCTCTGCTACTAATTAAGCATGTGGCCTTGAGCAAGTTACTTAATTTTGTTGGTCCTCATCATGTCCCGCTAATTCTTTTTTGGTAAATATTTCCCAGGCCTGCAAGGATTTTTATTACCTGTATTATTACTGGTTGATAACCGCTGCCATTGGCATTAATTCACATTCTCTTCCCACAAACTCTGCCCCTCATCTGCACTGTTTTTCACACCTCTGCCAGGATGATTTTTCTTTCAAGCAAATGTTACTCAGCAATTTAAATCCTTTAATGGCATACTATTAGCTACAGGGGGTACGTGGAAACCTCTTCACCAGAGCCCCCAAGTCGCTCCATGACCTGGCTAGTGCCCACCCCTTAATATTAGATCCAATCAATCCTTCCCCATAAGCAACGTTATCAGCACACATGGAATCACTGGAATTACTTGCCTTTCCTTTTACACCTGTTGCTCGTGGTTTTTTCTCCTTATAATGCCCCTCTGTCATTTACCTGGCCGAATTGTTTTTCATCCTTCAAGACTCAATCTAAAAGCCACTTTGTCTGTGAAGTCTCCCTGACCCTTTCAGTAAAATCATATTACATACAGGTAGAATGAAGCTGCTCTTACATCTCTTTCCCATACTTTGCTGTATAAAATGTTCTTGCAGATGGCCATTTTATTTTTATTCTCTGCCATCATACCGTTCATATTAATTGCCTGTCTTCCCTAATAGACTGTGAGATTGTGGAATGTGAGATCTTTGTCTTTTTTCCTTTTCGTTCTCTCTCTCCATCTTCATTCTCTTGGAATAATACAGTATGTGGCTCAGTGTAGGTGTAAAATATATGTGACTCTAATGAATAAATGGGATCTGTTTTCTGTTTTGGAGATGTTATGAGAACACCGTCTGTGGTCTGTGACTGTGTACCCTGAAGTCTTTGAATAACCTAAACTTTTGTGAATGGATATGCATATAGAGTTGTATTCACAGGTAAACATTGATAGTTTCATCAGATTTCCTAACAGATTTATTATTCACGGGTTGCCTCCAGATCTGCTGGTGGGTCAGTCTAAATTCGCAAGACCAACAACAAAATAGACCCTGCCTGTCCAGTAGTCAAGAGCCATCTAAACCATCCTTGGCGCTCAGTTCTCTCCCTGGATCCTTTCCTTGCCACTTCATGAGCCCAGAGAAGCAAAAGCAGAAGCAGTGCTGGATTTTGCACTCTTTTTGAACCTTTGAAGAGTAGTGTAATCAGATTTGTTCTAGGGAGAGAGTTGAGCTGAAAAATGCACTGAGAAATTTCAGCATGAGGATCTGAGTGGTTAGAATTTATCTTACATTGGTCAGTTTTGTTAAAAGTGTCTAACTCTGGGGGGCACCTGTCTGGCTCAGTCAGTAGAGCATGTGACTTTTGATCTCAGGGTCATGAGTTCAAGCCCTACATCAGTTAAAGCCCTGCTTATTTTTTAATTTTTATTTTTTTTAAAGTTTATTTATTTATTTTGAGAGTGAAAGAGAGAGAGAGCACAAGCAGGGGAGGAACAGAGAGAGAGGGAGAGAGAGAATCCCAAGGAGGCTCTGCACTGTCAGTACAGAGCCCAACTCAGGGCTCAAATCCATGAACAGCAAGATCTTGACCTGAGCCAAAATCAATAATTGGACATGTAACCAACTGAGCCACCCAGCACCCTGAGGCTACTTTAAAAGACAGAAAACAGATGCTTAATATAAAAGTGTCTAACTCTGTATTCATAATTTCCTACTTATCCTCAGACATTTCATAGAATTCAAAGAACATTCAAATTGACTTTTAGCATTCAAGAAACAAGTTTTCAGTTTGTGATTACAATCAGCCACATAATCGGTTGGGCATCTGACTTGGGTTCAGGTCATGATCTCACAGTTTGTAAGCTTGAGCCCCGAATCGGGCTCTGTGCTGACAGCTTAGAGCCTAGACCCTGTTTCAGATTCTGTGTCTCCCTCTGTCTCTCTCTGCCCCTCCCCTGCTCTCTGTCTCTCAAAAATGAATAACAATTTTAAAAAATGAGCCACATACTACTATCCAATTTAGAAAATCACGGTTTCAGTTTGCCAAAAGAAAACTTTTCTTTTCTGAATCTTAATTAAATACCTTCCTTCATTGTCTTATTTTAAAAATTGAGATTTTATTAACAAATCCTTTAATGTATCTATTTCATAAAAGGTAGGCTTAAAATTTTTTTCTAAATGAAATTCAAAATCTATTTTAGAGCTCATTTTTTTTCTAATAAGGTAAAATCATGTGTTCATGTCATGATCTTATTTTTAAAATGTCTTTAGTCTTGCGGCAATTTATTCATATTTGACTATAGACTCAGTTGTAGAATATGAATTAAAATATACTAATCAAATCTTTCTGTGAAAACACAATTTATTAGTCAATGGCAGCCAGAAAATTCTTTTGGAAAAGTGGCCTGAAGTAAAATAGTTTGTTGGGAACATAAACATCAGCTGTATTATATTTCGATATTATAATGTCATCATTAATGTTCTTCTATTATTAATGACAAATGCAGCCTGTATATAATGGTGCTAGGAATTAGCACCATTGTAATTGTTATTGTAAAGAATAACATTATGTTTCCTGTTAATGTTTTTGGAGCAATTCATACATTAGAATCTTATGTATTTCCGAGGGTGCCCGGGTGGCTCATTTTGTTAAGTGGCAGACTCTTAATCTTGGCTCAGGTCATGATTTCAGTCTTGAGATGGAGACCTGTAACAGGCTCCATGCTACGAGCGCAGAGGGATTCTCTCTTTCTCTCTCTCTTACTCGTTCTCTGTGCATGCTCTCTCTCCCTCAAAAATAAATAAACTTGAAAAAATATACATTTCCTGTCAATGTCTTTAGAGCATTAATATATTAAAATCTTGTACTCTGTACTGAAAATTAAGTTTCATATTTTACGAGCTACTCCCAAAGACATGGACATGCCCTGATTGAGTACATGGGCCAAGACCATAGACTGTTCTTTTTTTTTTTTTTTTTTTTTTTTTTGAGAGAGACAGAGCATGAGCTGGGAAGGGTCTGAGAGAGAGGGAGACACAGAATCAGAAGCAAGCTCCAGGCTCCTAGCTGTCAGCACAGAGCCCGACATGGGGCTTGAACCCACAATGGCGAGATCATGACCTGAGCCAAAGTTGGACGCTCAACCAACTGAGCCACCCAGGTGCCCCTAGACTATTCTTGGTCTCAGAGTAAAAGAAAGTAAAAGTAAAAGTTACTTTTCCACTAAATTCATAATTCTTTCTCAAACCAAAAATAGTAATGTCGTTTATACATTTTTGTGGGTTTTTTTGTTTGTTGTTTTCAAAAGAAATGTCACACTGAAGCTACCTTGTACAGATCACCAGCTGCCCTGGTTGAAGCATCTTATTGAAGCATCTAGGTTGATGCCCAGAGTCAAGTCCTTTGGGGGTAAGAATGTGGTTGTGTGTATGAGGACACAGTTGAAAGACACCAGTACAGATCACTGATAACTTCTGACTAGTACGAAGTTTTACAAGTAGAAAGACATAAGTGTCTTTAAGGAAATTCAAACTTTCAGGTACTGGATAAAACTGAGCCTTCAGGGGCGCCTGGGTGGCGCAGTCGGTTAAGCGTCCGACTTCAGCCAGGTCACGATCTCGCGGTCCGTGAGTTCGAGCCCCTCGTCGGGCTCTGGGCTGATGGCTCAGAGCCTGCTTCCGATTCTGTGTCTCCCTCTCTCTCTGCCCCTCACCCGTTCATGCTCTGTCTCTCTCTGTCCCAAAAAAATAAATAAAAACGTTGAAAAAAAAATTAAAAAAAAAAACTGAGCCTTCATAAATTCAAGTCTATTGAATCAATTTTAACTTTTTTACTTACTGTATTTTCTTTATTCTCTCCTACCATGATTTCAGATGTTGAAAAAAGTTGTGACAATCTGAGTGGCACCCCAGAAAACGGTTTGTAGAATTTATGTTAGAAATCCTTAAAGGACATTCTATAGAGCATAGGGGCATCGTAATCTTTCTATATTATAAACTCCAGAGATTTTCCTGATAAAGAAGAGAAACGAAGCAATATTATATCTTTTTTTTTTTTGCAGGTCCCCATTGGATCTTTGCTGACATTATAATGTATTTTTAATTGTTTTACTTATTTCTTTACTCAACAAATATTTATGGACTGTCTGTTATATGCCAGATTTTATTTTAGGGCTAGGATATGACAAAGAACAAAATATTCAACAAGTCTGTGCTTACAGAAATTATATTCTAGTGGGAAGATATTGTCAACAAACATAAAATATGCTATATATATATATATATATATATATATATATATACACACACACACACACACACACATATATACACATACACATAGAAAGAGAAAACAAATATAAATCAGGGAGCGGTTGTAGGAAGGAAAGGTTGTATAATTTTAAATAAAGTGGTTTCATAATGCCTCATTTCTGGTGATGTTTGAGCAAAGCCTCTAAGAAGGCAAGAGTAAGCTGTACAAATAATTGTAGGAAGAATTTTAGAGAAAACAGTGTAAAGACTCTAAGTTGAAGATACCTAGTGTTTTCATGTTCCAGAAACATCTGAGAGGCCACTGTGCTTGAGCATTAGTGAGCAAGGGCCAGAGGGAGGAGTGGAGGCCAATGATGCAGTGGGAGGCATGGTCACAAGCATACTGAGCTGGGCCTTCTGGTCTACTGTTAACTAGGCCTACTTTTATTCTGACTGATGTGAGGATCTATTGAAAGATTTTGAACAGAGGAGTCACATGTCCTAGCTCCCATTTTAAAAGGCTCACTTGGGCTTCTGTGTTGGGAATGAACACCAAAAGGGGATCAGGGCAGGTAAAGGGGAGCAGTCAATAGGTTAGTGCAAGAATCTAGGCCAAAGGTAGAGATGGCACAGGCTAGGGTAATAACAGGACAAGTAGGTGGTGAACCACGTTCAGATTCAGGATGTGTCTTGAAATAAGCCTGTGGGACTTTCTAGTGGCTTAGATGTGGAGTGTGAGATAGAGAACTGTACTTCCTTTCTTTCTGCTAAACCTTGCAAAACATGTTTGTGTAAATTGTACGTAAAGTTATGAACGTATAGAGCAGTTTACTTGTAAACATGCACTATGGCATGTCTTAGCATTGGAAATACTAATAAGACATCTGAATGAGAAATGAGCCTGATAAAATTAGGAAGAAAATGTATTTTTATAAATAAAATGTCATTTATATATATATACATTCACACATACATATACTGCTTTCTGTGAAGGCACAGAAATATCAGGTGGCAGAGAGAGTGAGAATTTTTAAAACTGAGTTCTGATTATAGCACAGAGGTATATAAATATTGAACATATTATGCTGTATCCTACTACATCAGAACTTTGGTATTGTTTTTATATCTTACTATTTCATATTCAGATACATCTTGAATTATTAAATCAGGAAGACTTTAAGCATTATAATTTAGGGGTTAAAACCAAGAGTCACATACCATTAAGGTATGTTAAAGACCAATATGTCTGCTGTGGTGGTAAAGCATAAATAGTATTTATTATCATTCAAAATCCTGCACTCTTGACACATTATTCCCATGAAAAGATAATCTAAAAACTATTTGGATTAGGTAACTAAGTGCAAAAATATTTTGCTTTTTAAGACCATGCAAATCAAACAGTTGGAGTGCTGTATGTGTGTGCCAATGCACACACATGTATTTACATTTATATGTTACTTAGGCAATGCATACTTCCATATCTCTTTGAGGCACCTTATGTTAAAGGATACAACCACAATACAATTAAAACATAAGCACGGTTTAGTGAAATTCAGCACAAAATTTGTTTTCTGGGTTTCTGACAGCCAAAGTTAAAAGAGAAGTACTATTGGTTATGTCTGTCTCATTAAGTAGTGAGAGAAGAGCAAATTAAAGTTATTCAGGGTCTATAAGCATATTGGTAGCTCTGAACTTACGGATGTACTGTGTTAGGTTGTTAAGTAGATGGATTTGCTTGTAATGAACTGTGTTTTTAATGAAGGCTTTATACAGGGATTGGATTCAGCTGAATTTAACAAACTTTTCTTGATGTCCGTTTTCACAGTAGGTTAGGAATTGAGATAAAGAAAAAAACATATACATGCTCTCACCCTTAAAACCAGTAATTGAGTGTTGTTCAGTGTTAAAGGCAGAAGAGGGAAGACCAAAGTGTTCTGTAGGCAACAGCTCAGTCAAATGCCTTGTAAGGACCTTAACTTGACTCCGTTATGCAAGTGATGATTTCTTCTCAAAAGTTTTATGTTAATAGGAGACATGTTTGGAATTGAATTTTTAAAATAATTTCACTGTGGCAATGTGTGAAGGATTGTTTGGACAAAAGCTGAAATTGAAATCAGGGAAGCCAGTTAAAAATCTATTTCAAACTCTAGGCTAGTACGCTCAAAATATGGACCAAATTTGGCTGCATTAAAATCATCTACTGCATGACATATCCGGCTCCTGGCCAGAAACGTAAGTTTGATTTTTCAGGTATCTGACCATAGGAAATTACAAAGGCTTTACCTGACAAACCTTGTGGGAAAACTGCCCTCCCTACACTGGACCATGGTGCACAACCAGTGCATTACAGTCAAGGACCACGGCCCCTCCCCACCCCCAGGCTGACCATGCTCTTACATATAGTTGCATCCCTAGCTTCCAGTTCGGGGCCTCTTTTCTGAGTGTCTTTGGTAAAGGCCTTCCCCAGGTGCCTCTGCAAAGACTTCCTTATCTAGGGAAGAGAGGAGCCTTGAAGATACTTTTCTCCACTTTGAAGCAGTACTCAGTGTATTTTCACTCCTAGTTCTTTCCTCCTGCCCCTCACTCAGGCCCTTGGGACCATAAACCTGCAGGAGCCACATGTCTGTGCTAATCCATTGCTGCTCTTCCATGCAGAAACAGAATGGGTGTGGGGGTTGGTCAGTGCTCTCTTCTCTTTAGCCTCTGGCTTGTACTATTGGAGCAAGTGATTAAAGCCTTGATTGTTACTTTCATTTTGGCTTCTTAATCAGCTACTTGGCAGCTTGCTGCTCGGCTTGGCTGTCTCCAAGCTCAGCTCCTCAGTAGAAATATCCAGGAATCTGCCTATTTAACACATTCCTCAAGTAACACTTCTGTGTGTTTTGGTAAAATTACTGGTCAAATCAGATAAAAGGGACTTGAATTCGCTCAGTGCTGGTGGATGAGGAGGAAGAGTTCCAGACATATCAAGAGTCAGAGTGAGAATGAGAGTCTTATTAAAACTGGAGAAGAAAAATGAGTGAAAAATGAATTTAATGTCAACCCAAAGTGGAAATACAGGAGAAGGAGCAGAATGGACACGTTGACTTTTAAGATATATATAGGATGTTCAGGAACAAATCTTTAGCATGCAGTTGGACAAGGGGATATATGCACTGAGATCTTAGCAAAAGTGTAGATGTGAGATAGTGTTTTGGAAGTCAATGATGTGGGTGGGGGCAAGGGAGGCTAAAATCGTGACATTAAATGAGGAAAAAGGGAGAGAGTATGGAGTAAAAAGAGAGATGAAGGTGGATGATGGCACCCTGTGGAGCCATTTGATAAGCAGGCAGAAGAAGCATCTAGTGGAGGCTGAGAAGAAGGGTCACTCTTCTTTATGAGCACTTATTTTACGGACTCTTAGTCCAAAAGTATCATGTGAAATTGCAAGTCTGTGAAGGCATTTGTTTAGGTAACTCAAGTGATACTTCTCAGCTACCTGATTTTCTGCAGATCTAACTTCCAAATGAATGTTTTTCCTGTGGGTTCTACCATGCTAGTTACTTCAACTGAATTTTTTGCAAGAGATAATTGGATAGTAGATAACTCAAAATTAAGATGCTGGTCAATCATGCACTTGTGGGTTTCCATGATTCTGGTAACTGAAGTGGCAGCATGAGAAACTTCACCCCTAAATTAGTATTTATTATTATATTTTATGTTTTCAGCTGAGATAAATCATTTATAAATGAATAAAAACTTGGCTTAGGGAACATTTAAATTTAATGAATTTCTTAGTAATGTTCCCTGAAGTCTGTTTAATATGTTCTCTTGGAGACCGTTCTGGGTATTCCTTGCTTCCTTGCAATCTTTCAATATATTGCACCAGCGATTTTTATTTCTAAGTTGAAAAGAATTGTTAGACTCTCACCCTGAAAGACATTTAAAATAAATACTAATGAATTATAAAAGTTCAAGGGCTGGGTGGGCCGGGAGTCATTTCTAATACTATATATTGCTTTTAAAGAAATGATTTTTAATATTGATAGGATCCCAAATGCCCCAGTTTGCTGAGGGACTGAAGGGGTTCCCAGGATGGGTTTTCTGAGAGAAAAGTGTCCATAAACTGGAACCAGTTGGTCATCCTATTAAAATATCCACAGATGCTGGGGCTTTGATTTGGGGTGTGTGTGCATGTGTGTGTGTACGGGAGAGTGAAGGAGATAGATGCTATTTTGTTATCTGTTCCACAAAATCCATACTCACCTTTTTCTAAAATAATAGAATATTAATTGGGCATGTGGTAACAAAGTCAAATCATTTTTCAGCCTCCCTTGCAGCTCTGTGTGGCTGTGTAACTACGTCCTGAACAATGAGATGTTAGTGATAATGACTTGTGAAACTTCTGGGTTATGTTCTCTAGAAGGAACATAACCTTCCTCCCATGAGCTGGGAAGTGATGACACCTGGAGCACTCATTTTGGATCCAAAGATGGAAGCCATGTAGTTAGAAGAGAAGGGCTACTTCAGCAGCTTTGAGGGACTCATATTTAAATAGTTATTATGTGAATGAGACATACTCCTATTTTATTTTGAAATGTCTCTGTTATAGTAACTTATCTTGTACCCTAAAACAGACGGGTTGTTGTCAAAGTACTTGGCTTCCAGTTTCCTTGATCCATTTCTATTTCTCATCTTCTCATAATTCCTTTGGCATGTAAGTGTGAGCTTTATTCTCTTCCTCTTTTTTATAAAACACTTTTATTAAACTCTATGGTTTGTATCACTAGGTTAGTTTCTTGGATATGTCAATTGGTGGAGAAAAAGAAATTTAAAAAAATCTATTTTTTCTTTTTTTTAAGTTTTTTATTTATTTTTAGAGAAATGGAGACAGTGTGAGTGGGGAAGGGGCAGAGATGGAGGGAGAGAGAATCACAGGCTCCACATTGTTAGCACAGAGCCCGATGCAGAGTTCGAACTCATGAACCATGATATCCTGACCTGAGCTGAAACCAAGAGTTAGACGTTTAACTGACTGAGCCACCCAGGCACCCCCAAAATTCTATTTTTTTCTTAATGAAGCCTGTTTAACAAGGTTGCTGACTTGCTGAGCACTGGATTATTCTATCTTTGGTGTGAGCTCATTCCTTTCATTTCTTCTGTGTTTCAATGCCTTGGAATGCCTCTGCTTCATGCCAGATAAATACGGTAAGGACCTTGGGTTGGATAAGTGTTGATGAGGCAACAATAAAAATAATTCAGATATCCTTGGGATAAAATATGAAGAATAATGGGATAGGAGGACTTTTGTTACAGAACTTAAGAATGACAAAATAAATTTTAAAGGCAGAAGCTAGGGGGATTTGTGGACTGATCCACACAGGCCTCTTCCCCCCAATTTTCCATGTGGCCAAGACAGTGAGCTTCCTGATCTGACAGTGTCCTCCTTTCTAAGGTCAAGAATCAAGGCCTTGATGACCTAAATCTCTGTGCCTGTGTGGGTGGGTGGACACCTTACAAGAAGTGCTTTCTGACTTACAAGACACAGGCTGAGACTTGACCCAAATCTCAGATGTCTCCATTGGATAAAAAATGACATGGGTGTCAACAACAAATGGGTGAGCAGAGTAGGTTCATTCAGAGCTCAGTAATAGATTACTGTCACTACTTGCTGTGTCAAAGAGGTCCTAGATCTGGAGCTCTAGGATGTCTTTCCAGCTGAGGAGTGAATAAAGATATCAGAGGTTTAACCTTGTATACCTGATAAATTTACCACCATAAATTCAGGTATGCAAAAATGTAATGTTTGTGGTTTTTCCTATGACTGGGATTAATTTCTATTTTGAGCCTTTATCCAGAAAACTACTTGTCACAAGTCATTTAAATGATTTTCCTTAGTCTTATCTTTGATTTAAATCTTAGGATTTCATCTTCCCTCCTTTTCTCCAGTGGCATCTGGGTTCAGTAGAGTCACATCTGATGTCATAGCAGTGAGAGGAAGATATCTAGTCCTTCATCAGTATCTCTACTTACCATTTTCTGCTCATCCTGTCTGGTTGGTCCTAAACTGCTGCATACATTTCTGCAATGACATGAACAGAAATGGTCCTTTGCCAATCCAATCATAAACTGTACGGAGGCATGTAAGCAGCTTTCTTTGCTTCAGAGTCCTCTTGCTCCAGCCATGGGAATGACTTTCCTTCTTCTAATTTCTAAGATTACCTCAGAAGTGTGCCTTTTCTTCTTAAGGCTCACCAAGATCCCCTGGATTTGTGAGACCATTACCTGAACACTTTACTTAAAGCTGCTCGTAATCTGGCTCCCCATACCAAATAAACACACCCAAGGAATACAGATACAAATCCCTGTCTTCTGGACATACCAGAACTAGCTCATAATCACGTGTAACTCTAACTTTATAAGTAAATACTTTTCCACCATGCTCCAAAGAGATATTTTTATTGCTTCATTTTATGGGGGGAGAATCTTGTTAGCAAATTATTCTTTTTATTCTACTTTTTATTTCAGGGCCTGGCTCTTGGATACTGAAATTCCAGGATGAACACTTTTTGTTTCTTGTTGTATTTCTAAGGGACTTTGCTTTCCACTGGGCAGGGAGGATGAGGTCCAGTGAGTGAGAGGCATAGCCAATTATACTAAAAAGTTATAGGTTCCAGAAAACTATGTTACAACTTCCGGTACCAACCCATGTACTTCCTATTTGAATCAACACATTCTAATAAATAGGCTTCTGTTCAAGAGCTCAGTTCTCTACATTTTTGCTCAGGATAGTTAGATGAATGGCAATAGTCTTCTCTTAACACAGATCTAGCTAGGATACCTGTCATACATAACTAAGGTAGGTTTTATCTATATTTCTTCTGTCCCATCTCTAGTTATCCTTATCGACAAGGGATTAGGTTAAATTTACGTAGACTCATCTCATATCCATTCCATAAATGGGAAGTTGGAATTCGTGTTGTTTCTTTTTGGTAAGTAATGAAATCTAAATATAGACATGCTCTCCATTCCAAGGGTAAAATTAATTTTTTCCTTTCTGTAGCCAAGGACTCTTATGATGCTGGAAATAGAGAGATGCATTGAACCTAACAGATGATACTGCTCCAATATGCTCACTTTATTCTTTGAGGTTCCTTAGGGCAACTGGAGGCCCTGGGAGGGAACATTACAGTGATTTATAGATAGACTATCCCCCACCATACACACACACACACACACACACACACACACACACACACACACACACACACAAGCGATACTGCCTTATTCGGCCCTTTTTATTGGGGTTTTGCATAAGATTTTGGTTGGAAAATTTTTCCTGTTGTTCACATAACCATACTACTTTGACATTAAAAAAGAGAATATTTTCTAGCCACAGTTACAACCTAGTTTGCTTGAGTTAAATATAGGTTCTGAAATTTACATAGAGTTTGTTAGGGAAAACAAAGTAACCAGTAAACTATATTATATTAATAAATGACTTTAATTAGAGGTATTAATTAAATGGTTTTAATTAGAGGGAACAGTATTATTAAAAATATATGACTTCAAATCATTTCTCTTTTTAGTGCTTCTGGCAAGAAAATAGTATTTATCCACAGTGCTAGAATTGGAAGTACTAATTGGTCTTTGCTTTAATTTACTGAAGATCTAGTTTAACTATAATTAAATTGAAAATCAATAGCTAAAATAATTGGGAAAACTTGTTAATTTAAGAACAGAACTGATTTTACTCTCTAACTTTTTGTATAATTTATGAAAGTAATCGCATAAAGTCTAGCTTGCCAGACTTTTTAAATTTTTATTCTAAACAAAATTCGTGCAAACAGTAATAAACATACTGTGTTTCAGTCATGTGAATATATATAGTTATGAAATGCTAATTAATAATCTTGAAATTAAAAAAAAAAGTTAATATAGATGCAAAAGTCAAGGTAAATTAATAACTCTAGAGTGAGAACTGAAAATGTCTCATTAAGAGTTATCCTGGATCAGGAGAGGGTCTTTAAAATAAAAGCTCATAACAATGCTATACTACTACTGTATTTCCTGATCTAGGTAAAATAAATACATTGAAGTAGTGGATAAAAATCACTCTCCAAAATCAGTTGGAAGTAGAGAACAGAAAGTTTCAGATTTCCCCGAGGAACAACAACAACAAAACAAAAACAAAAAAAACAAAAAACAAAAAACAAAAACCATTTGAATAATAAAACTTCTTTAGAAATATAAGAAACTAGAGGCAATTCTAAATAATAGTACTTGCCAGGTTGTGTTGGGTATGGGGTAAGGTCTTTTTCCCCTTCTTTTATTGAAGTAAAAGGCACTTTTTTTACCTTAATAGTTTTTACCTTTGTGAATATATAATTATAGCTCTTCTTTGCATGGGACATGCCCAAATGCAAGCTTCTTCTGAATTTCATTTCACTAATCTCAGTGATGGCAGCCATTACCGTGTGTACAGATCAATTACAAACTCCACAGGCACAGTGGTCCAGTTGCAGTTCGTATTCTGCCTATTTCTCTGTAGAGATCTTGGTTAAGATTAAGAATAAACCAAAATTTCCTTGCCAGGAGTCTCCTCCCATGTCACATGACCCTAATTTTTGTAACTGCTGTGGGAAATCTTTTCACTGAGACTTTTCATGTGCTTTCATTTTTGCCTGACAGCCTCAGGTAGATAGTGAATCTACAATCTAATGTTTCAAATCCCAGCTTTTCAAAATTTATTATGCATACTAAGGGTATTTTAAAACTTCAGATTCTAATTCAGTAGGTTTGATGTAGAGCTTGAGATGTTGCATTTGTAATGATTTATAGATGATATCAATGTTGCTGGTCCATGGACCATACTTTCAGTATCAAGGTTCTAGACATTGTTAGGCTCCCCCCCCCCCCCCCCACTTAGAAAATGTCCTAAAGTACAACATTCAATTTTTTTTTTTACAAGATTTCTGGTTGACTGTGATATTCTCAGGACACAGCTTGAGAAACACTATGCTGTATTATCTATAACAGCTTAAAGATTCCAGTTTCTTGGAATGGGTTTTTATTCATGGTTCCACTTGATCTGGCTACTCTGGTATGAATGTAAAACTATTGGTGAAATAAATAATTTCAACTTTATTTTTAGAAAAATATTTGATGACAGTTAATCTTGGTGGTAATATTTAGGCTTTGTAGGCTATATGATTTCTGCTGCAACCTTTCAGTTCTGCCATTGTGGCATGAAAACAGCCACAGACAACAGGCAAACACATGATATATATATATTATATATATATAATTTATATAAATATATATCATATTATATATATAATATGATATATATATAATTTCTTTAAAATGTGTTAATTTCAAAATAAAACCTGATTTATAGTCCAGTGCTACACTACAATGAAAAGAATAACTGTTATGGCTATAACTATGGTATTTATTGCCATAGGTTTAAATTTTGCTATAGAGTTATTTTTTTCTTTAAATACAGGATCTCCTGTAAAACTAACTTCAACATTATGAGCTTACCAACATTTGATAAATGAGAAAACTAAGACTCAGGTTAAATAACTTTTCAATATTACATTTTTAGAAAGCAGAAGCCAGATCCTGAAAAAGCTTTCCGAGTTAGATATATTGATACCATGAACTAAAAGAAACTATATCAACTCTTAAATTATCTCAAAAATAAGATAAGTATATTATTCTGGTTTTTGAATTTCATGGAATTGAGCTTTTTAGAGTCAGGTAAGAATTTTTGCCTAAGTTTTATTCTTTTAGTTGTAGAGACAGTTTGATTCAACTTCTTGTATTCTGGTACATTAGATATTCATTCATTCAGTGAAACTTAGATGGAGTCAAGAAATAGGAAATTTGTCTTTGTGCATTCTCAAGGAAAAATTTCACTATTGGGAAAGTAAAATTGGCTTATTAATAATTGTGGGTCTTTTAAAGATACCGCACTTAAATTCAGCAGCACCTCTGAAAATGTTTAAATGAGTGCTAAAAATGATCTTCAATAACTCAATTTTATTTCTATGCTGTTATCTAGAAGAAAAATATAAATTGATGTAAATAAGTTATAATACATATAATTAAAGTAAAAGTCACCTACCAAGTAGATTATATATACATGGTGTTGCATCATTAAACCGGTTCTTGTTTCAACTGCAATTCTAGTTACAAGAATGAATAGAACTTCCCAAATACCTATTTACCATTTAGGCTTTTATTGAATGGGTGAATACTGCATCTTGAATTATGACAAAATTCTTTGACTTTTAAAAATTTTATACATTCTTTGTGGCATCCTTGGGATTTTTACCCACCTAAGATACTTAAATATGATATAAACTGATACTTTTATTATTTACTGAAGTATTTATAGGACTGCATACAACTTTATAGTATGAAAATTTTAGACAACTAAGACATTTTAGTCAGGCTAATTGCAGTAACTTCAGAATCTGTATTTTCTTCTACGAAAATACATTTTACATAATCTTGACTGTATATGTTATGGATCATTAACTTCAAAACCCATCAGGCTTACATCCTACAAATTTATAATTAGAGTTGGAGGCTAAGAGAAACTCTGGGTTAGCAGTTGTCAAAGTTAGGAGTCTTAGGGGGTTCCTGAGACCCTTTGAGGGGTCAAAATATTTTTATAATGAATAGATGAATAAATGAATCCACTGTATTGACATTTCCAATGGAAATATGAATGCAATGACGAATAAACTACTGATACCCCTTAGGATGAATCAAGGAAGTGGCACCATAACATAAGAAAGGAATTCATTTGGGACATCTGGGTGGCGTGGTTGGCTGAGAGTCCAACTCTTGATTTCAGTTCAGTTCATGATCTCAGGATTGTGAGGTCAGGCTTCATGCTGAGCGTGGAGTCTGCTTGAGATTCCCTTTCTCTCTCTGCCCCCCCCCCCATTCCAACTCATGCATTCCCTCTCTCTCTCTCTCTCTCTCTCTCTCTCTCTATTTAAAAGTAGAAAGAAATTTAGCAACCTGTGGCATAACTGCTGGAGGATTTTGGTAAGAGTTTTATAAAGGCGTGCTTCTTCCTGTTTGCTATTCTTGTATCTCTTTTTTTCCCTTTCATTTTCTGATTATTATAAAACTCTTGAAAAAATAGGGTATTTATTCTTACTTTGAGAGCAGTGAAGAGAAAATAACAAGAGAGTAACTTCGGTGGCAAATATGGGTAGAGAAAGCTGTACAGAGGTAAAACTCAGATATGTATGTCTTTGGAAGGCAATAGAACATGGAGATCAGCCCCAGAGTTAGCTTTATTGGCCAGCTACTACGTAGGATTCCTTTTCCAACATCAGTGAATGAAAGCAGCCTACTGTCATGACAAAGGGGAAATGTTGCCCATCCTTGGGTCTCTTTTCCTGCCCCTGCCCCGATTCCTCATTACTGCCTCCCCCTCCCTTATTGTGCCCCTACTGTGCCATTTGAACAAAGGAAAGAAGAGACTTAGTTTCTCTATGTGGCCCATTAAGTCATGCCTTTTAGCTGCAAAACTTCCGTAAATGCTAAATGATATAAATAAATGGATATTTCATCCTCTAAAATTTCTCTTGGGAAATGTGTATGTTGATGAAGTAGAGGAAGGAAGACCCTAGAGGCTGTGCCCATGTAAGGAACAATGGCACTAGTATTTTCTTAAGAGAGTCTGTCCAGACAAATGTTTATACCTTTGTTTTGCTACACCTGAAATTGAATTTGGATCTACAATTTGGGAATGGAAGCTAGAACAAAGCTGAATTGTTTCATATATTAGAAGGGAGAGGAATTTAAAGGATGATTATGAGATAGAGCCCAGAGTAAAGGAGGGTCAGAGGGAAACAAAACCATTCAGCAAAAAAGGGCTTTGGTGATCAGAACTACTTTGGTAGCTTTTAATTTGTTTGCTGTGTGTAGTGTGAAATAAATGTTCTTTACCATCTTCCCTTTAACAAGTCTTAAGCAAAATGCACACTTCCCTCTAACGCATTTTTGTGATTGGATTCTTTCAAAGGACAAAAAGAAAATAGGAGTTCTATGTCTGCATTGATAAGCTAAAAGAGGCTGCTTATATAAATAGAAGACTGAGGGATGATAGCTGATATCACATTCCTAATTCCAGTTTCCAGGACAGGACTTTGATGGGTTCAGCTGCCTTTCTCATCCTACCTGTACTAATAAACTGTGACCAGGGTACAGTTGCGTGACCTTGTACAAATGTGACTTCTCCTCCTGCATCCATATGGAAATGGTTTTGTTCTCAGAAAAGCAAGAGGTGGGGAACTGAACATGTAAATCAATTGATGTTCCTATTTCTTTTTTCCTTTACAAAAATAATATTTTAGCCAAAAAGATATTGAGCCATGATTCAAACTTAAGCATGTATGAGTTTAAAGCAAAATACCTTCCACACTTTGTCTCCTACTAAGAATACTTGTATAGAAACACAACCCCCCACAAAATGTGTGAAAATTGATATGTTGTAGATCTGTATGCACTTGAGAAATGGTTAGGCAGTTGGGTCTTCCAAATTTGGAAAATTATTTTAGGGTCATTAGTTTTGACTGCAAATATGCTTTTTAAGAAAATTGGATGTTTTGTGGCCAATTATTACAGGGGAAAGTATTACTGGAAGCAGTTGAAAGGTAATTAGAGAAAGGAGAATTAATTTATTTGCTTGGAGAGTAATTACCTGAATAAAATCGCCTTTTAATTTTTAATGAAGTTATGATTTTAAGCATTTACCAAAAAATAAATAATAGGAGGTTCAGACTCACTGATCTGCGATTTGTCTAAAGGTTGGATTATTTATTTCTCGTGTTTCCTCTAATCACTTGGGTGACTTCATTTTCACTAAAATGCTAGTATCCTAGTTAACATGGTCTTCATTAATATTCCTTAAAAACATTAATAAAATCTTCTCCAACATGCTAAAAAGTGAAATTTCTCAAGTTCCAGCAAGAAAAGTATTAAAGACTTAAGGTTATATATAGAGGAATATAATGAAGGATGAAACATGTAAAAGTGCATAATTTGTCCAAGAGTAGTATTTCCTGAATGCAGCTGGATAATATAAGTAAGTCAATACTGATATTGCCTTGCAGTTAAAAAACTACGAGTAACAGACTTCAAAATAGTATTAAGAACAGTTATTTCCAACTTTTGGCATTTGAATTATTTTTTTATTTCACTTGTCTCCCCCTTTATCCTTTTCTATTACAAAAGGGAAACTTTCCTCAGACTTTACTGAATGAAAGTAAAGCATTCTACTAATGCTTGGTGCCTTAGAGGACTTAGGGTATTTGGGAGGATGCAGAAGTTCACTTTAAATACGATTATCAACTTACATACTCATCAAAGCAAAGAGAACCAAGTTAATAGACTGTGTTATGTCTGGGTACATTGGCACCATTATCATCTATAATGTCTGAGGAAGAAGGGTATATAATGTTCCCTGGAAAGAAAAGATATTCCTGTTGGGTAGAATTTGAGAAATCAGAGACTCAAGTTGTAGAAGGGTCCTTGGGGATCTAATTTCTCCCCCTTTCCTCTCAAAAGTGAGAAAATTGCTATTCAGAGAATTCAAACTTGTTCAAGGTCACACTGCTAGTTCTGTTTCTCTGTTAAGCAGGGTACTGAGAATGACTTAATTGTCTGAAAACGAAGCAGTTAGTTAAAGAGGATGCCAAGAAATTCAAAGATGTGAGGGGTTGGCAGCTTTTGAATAGTAGTGTGGCTCTGAGGCGCCCCTTTCTTTCTAGTACATAGCAGTAGAGGAGTATCTTACACATGTTTTTTGTAAGAAATAGAGAAAAAGTTCCACCTGTCACTAGTTTTCATTGTGGCCTAAACTCTCAGAAGCAGCCAGGAAGCAATGGTAACTAGTCCACATTCCAGTGGAAATTGACCATGATGTGACTTTGGTCCCCAAGCCAAAATTGTTCAACATTTAAACTACGTTTTCCAGTTAGCTGCTTTTAAAAACCATTTAGGGCATAGTGTTTCATGGCACTTTAAACCAGATGTCTCAGGTTCTAGCCTATTAAAATGTATGCAAATTATACACTATGATATAGCAAACCAAATTTTGGTGTGATTCCACATATTTAAAGACTTGTGTTCCGCAAGCACAGTTAAAATTTATACATTTAATTTATATGTGTATAATTTATACATATATACATACATAGTTTATCAAAGTGATAACATGCATCTGATTAAATGATCGAGTAATGTCTTTTTGCCATTAAGTTCCAGTTTCCAGATTTTAATATTTTGGCTGTTTGAGTATTACTTTCACATATTTGACATTTACCTGTTTCAGTTAATAACTATTTGTTTTCTGTTATAATGAGGATTTAATTATATAAATACCCATTCCTTTTCCATTCTCCTGTTTGAATTATACACTATTGTTTTTTTGGTTTAATGCGTATTTAGTGTTATGACACGTAAAATGAACCACCAGAACACCCAAGAAAATGATACTCTTCTCCCCTTCCCTCCTTCCTCCTCGCTTCTAATTGTCATTTAAAAAAAATCACTTCTAGGGGCGCCTGGGTGGCGCAGTCGGTTAAGCGTCGACTTCAGCCAGGTCACGATCTCGCGGTCCAGGAGTTCGAGCCCCGCGTCGGGCTCTGGGCTGATGGCTCGAAGCCTGGAGCCTGTTTCCGATTCTGTGTCTCCCTCTCTCTCTGCCCCTCCCTCGTTCATGCTCTGTCTCTCTCTGTCCCAAAAATAAATAAACGTTGAAAAAAAAATTTTTTTTAAATCACTTCTAATACCAAATACATAGTGCCTTTTTATCTACTAGGCACTATTTTTTAAATGTGTCACATATATTTGTTTTGTCTTCACAATGACCTTATAATGTAGACATCATCACTATTTAATAAACGGGAAACTGAAGACCAGAGAAGATGAGTCAATGGTGCAAGGTCACACAAATACGAGTAAGGGATAGAGCTAGAATTTGGACCCAGGCAATGTGATTTCAGAGTCATAGTGTTAAATACAGTAGTCGCTTCTTGTTATATTTTGCTTTTCACAACTCTATCATATGAGAAATTTGTATCATTTATTTCTGATAAGGAAAAATTTGCCTCCCAGAGATTTTTATTTACTTTAATGATTTTATTTACGCCAGCATCAGAAAAAGAGAAAAGCAAAAACTCTTAGACTGTGTTTCCGAGTCTGGAAAATGAGATAGTTGTGGAAACCTGTCACTGCTTTAGAAATGTCATTTGAATCAGGATCCGAATGGCATCTAAGGAATAAGAGACTGTTTTACGTTAAGAGAAACAGGGAATTGCCTCAAAGGGACTTTTGTCATATATCCAATCCCCTTGATTTTTTTCAGTCAACACTGGAATCTTCTCTTAGTTCCTGTGGTTTCTTGATAGCCGAGGTCTCCATTTAACCTTAGTAAGACTTTTTTTAAGTCATTATTTTGTATTGTTTTATACTTTGAATTTCCTGTGCACTTTCTGGTTTCTAGCTGTGACACAGCTGCCCATCCGCTTAATTATTTCCATGTGGTCTTCCTTTCAGACCTGCCTGCTTTTCTCTCTTCCCCTCCCTGCTGGGTCCCAGCATCCCTTCCCCACTTGGGCTAGGAGGGCTGCCTGCTGATAGACAGTTGGCCATCCCTAACCTGAGGGCTCTCCACTCTTACTTGTCTCCAGGTGGTCATCCTCAGGAATCTGCAGGGATAGATTTAACATCAAGGCTCAGGTATTAACCATTCTGGTTTGAACTTCTGGCGCTTTTATTTGAGTAAACTTTAACAGAAAATTGCTTAGATTAAAGCTTACTGTTATGAATAAGTGACAGATTTGGCTTTATGATGTAGGAAGTTGAAAGGCCTATTTTCCCTAATTTAAATTAATTCACTTTTCTTCACTAGTAGCCTGTGGATGAATGAAACCTCTGAGTAAAAACTGTAGGGGTTATTATAGCACAAAAAGGAATCTCACTGTACTTTACATACCCAGTGTTATTTTATATTAAAACTTGATCAAAACTCTTCCCCTTTTTGTTTTTGCCATAAAAGCCATATCCCTTTTCTTTGGTTTGCACCTGCTCAAATTCTAGATGCTCTTGACTTCAGGCTCCTGGAAGGCTGTTAAAAAGCACTGCCCTCTCAGGCAGACCTTGAAACAAACTGGAAGTGAAGAGAGCTAGAGTCAGTATGAATTCATCAAGTGCTATTCTGTTCATGAATAGTAAAAGTCACATAAAGTAGGTGCATAAAACATTTAGTAAAGCTCTAGACAAGTGGGGTGATCCCAGTAATCTAATCCAGGGAGTAAAAATGATATATAAATTCAGATGTACTGGGTTACTAGTATTGACACAGTACCAATAATTTTCAGGGTCATCCATTTACAAGGTTAAAATTAACAAGAATAGTCATGCCTTCAGGCAACAGGGATAGAAAGAGTGAGACGGAAAAAACATGGCCCCAGTTGCCTGGAGGCAACAGCACTTTCTCTGACCCCAGATTCAAAGTGATCTTTCGTGGGGTAATGGAGCTAGGGAGTAGTGGTTTAAGATGCAGATGTAAAGAATATAGAAAAACAGGACATAGGTAATTGTAACATAAGGACCCAGTAAGTGGCCTTTTTTCTGTTTAGAGAGGTTGTCACTTGATTTTGTTTGTATGATTTGGCCTGTGACTCTATTTTTTTGTGATAAAATATACTTACATAAAACTTACAATTTTAACCATGTTAAGTGTACAGTTCTGTGATATTAAGTACATTCACATTGTTGTGTAACCAATCACTAGAACTCTTTTTATCTTGCAAGACTGAACTCATTTAACAACACTTCCTCATGACCCCTTTTACCAGCCCTGAAAATCCCCACTCTACTTTCTGTTTTGAGGAAGTGACTACTCTAGGTAATTCATAGTAAGTGGAATCGGACACTATTTGCTTTTTTCTGATTAGTTTATTTTACTTAGCCTGATATCTGCAAGGTGCATCCATGTTGTAGCATGAGTCAGAATTTCAATTTTAAAGCTGAACAATATTCCACTGTATGTATAACATTGCATTTATCCATTCTTCTGCCCATGGAATTTGGTTACTTTCATGTTTTGATTTTTGTAAATAATGCTGCTGTGAACATTGGTGTATAGGTATCTGTTCAAGTCCTTGCTTTCATTTATTTTAGCTATATGCCTGGAAGTAGAATTTCTAGATCATATGGTAACTGTTTAATTTGTTTGAAGAATCACCATAATATCTTCCATAGTGACTGCAGAATTTTACAATTCCACCAGCAATACCCAAGTGTTCTGATTTCTCCACATCCTTGCCAACACTTCTTTTTCTTTCTTTCTTTCTTTCTTTCTTTCTTTCTTTCTTTCTTTCTCTCTCTCTCTCTCTCTCTCCCTCCCTCCTTCCCTCCCTCCCTCCCTTTCTTTCTTTCTTTCTTTATTTCTTTCTTTCTTTCCTTCCTTCCTTCCTCCCTTCCTCCCCTCTTTCCTTCCTTCCTTCCTTCCTTCCTTCCTTCCTTCCTTCCTTCCCAGCCATCCTAATAGGTATGAAATAATAGGTATCTCACTGTCTTATTGTGGTTTGTTGGCCGGTTGACTCTTAGGGGCTAAGCCCATAAGACATTTCCAAAGACATCTTTGTACTATGGGAATCATCTTAAATTCTCTCAGAAATAATGTGTATTATACAAAATAACTATAAAATAAATGGGCAAGTACTTCTGGGGAAGATGGCAAATAGAAGGATTCTAGGCTCACCTCATCCCACAAATACACCTCATCCTACAAGTAACAACACCCACATCAGTGTAAATAACAGAAAATGACCTAAAGACTGGCAGAAGAGACTCTTCAGCGCTAAATGTAGAAAAGAGGCCACATCAGAGAGGGTAGGAAGGGCAGAAATGTGTTTAGGAGCCAAATAGACTCTTGGGACCCTCTGTGGGAGAGAAGGACAAAGAGGGTTCAGAGAAGGAAGAGGAACAGACTCCCACACCACACACCCCAGGCTCAAGGAACCCACAAGAAAGATGATTTGTAAAACCAGAGGGGCCTAACTGTGCATGGGGTTTAACACTTGGAACTTTAAAAATCAGCAGGTTCACCTCTGGGGGAGATGGGAGGGGCAGAGTCCCTGTCCTTAAGAGATAGCACAAACAGCCCCATGGAGATACAACATAGAAACAGCAATTTGAAAAATGCCTGAGGTGTATAAAGAAGATTTATATACTAATCTCAGAGCATGTGCTGGAGGGGCAGGGATCTTTGGGAGACTTCTCCAAGAACAAAAGAGCTCATGGGTGCCATTTCCTTCCTTTGCCTCACAACGTAAATACATGGGCATCGGCAGGAATCAGCTCAGCACCAACACTCTCCACCTAGCTTGCTAACAGCATGCCCTGACCTTACACACTTCTCTGGATCCACACCCTCCATCTAGTCCTGGGCAGGAGTTTTCTTGGGCAGCTGCAGCTACCCTCCCACAGCTTCTGTGACCTGCCCCCTCCATACCCTTGGCTGGAACCATCCAAAGTGGTGCCACAGCCCAGCAATGTGTAAGCTGCCTCAACATGGGCTAGCACCACTCCAAAGTGACTCCTGCCACAGGGGAGAGAAGATAACCACACACACCAGTTCAACTGCTGTCCTACCAGTGAGCTGGGGGCAGACTTGGGTTGGACAGCACAAATAAAAAGCTGGTAATATATGCAAAAAATAAAGAGAAAGGAATCTAAGTATATCATTAAAGAAAGCCAGCAAAATGTGAGAGAAGAGAGCAAGAGAAGAACAGAGAACTACAAAAACAACCATAAAATGAAAAACAAAATGGTAATAAGTACATAACCATTTAGATCAATGGATAGATAATCCGGACAGAAAATTAACAAAGAAACAATGGCTTTGAGTGACATTTTTGCCCAAATGGACATGTTTGCCCAAAAGTATCCAATATATGGATCTATATATTCAGAATATTCCACCCTAAAACAGAAGAATGCACATTTTTTCAAGTATACACACAATATTTTCAGAATTGATCATATATTAGGCCACATAACAAGTTTCAACAAATTCAAAACGATTGAAATCATACCATGCATCTTTTCTAACCACAATGCTACGAAACTAGAAACAAACCACAAGAAACACTCAGGAAGGAGCACAAGTACATGGAGGTTAAATGACATGCTACTGAACAATGAATGGATCAACAGAGAAATCAAAGAGGAAATCCAAAAATACGTGGAGACAAATGAAAATAAAAACATTATAGTCCAAAATCTTTGGAATGCAGCAAAAGCTCTTCTAAGAGGGTAATGTATAGCTATACATGTCCATTTCAACAAGCAAGAACAATCTCAAATAAAGAACCAAACCTTATACGTAAAGGAGCTAGAAAAAGAAGAACAAACAAAACCCAACGGCAGTAGAAGGAAGGAAATAATAGAGATTGGAGCAAAAATAAGCAAATAAGAAACTAAAAAACAAACAAAAACAAAAACAAAAAAACACACACGCGATAGAACAGATCAAACCAGGAACTGGTTTTTGGAAAATTTTGAAAAGATCTACAAAATTGATAAACCTTTAACCAGACTCATTTAAAAAAAAGAAAAAAATGAAGACTCAAACAAAACCAGAAATGAAAGGGAGAAATGACAACTGACACTACAGGAATGCAAAAGACTATAAGAGAATATAATAAAAAATTAAATGCAACTTAGTGAATATAATAGGACAACCCAGAAGAAATGAGTAAATTCCTAGACACATATAACCTCCGAAAACTGAATCAGGAAGGAACAGAAAATTTGAACAGACCGATTACTAGCAATGAAATTGAATCAGTAATAAAAAAACCTCCCAACAAACAAGAGTCCAGGACCAAATGGTTTTATAGGTGAATTCTACCAAATGTTTAAAGATGAGTTAATACCTATTCTTCTCAAACTCTTCCAACAAATAGAAAAAAGAAGGAAAACTTCCAAATTAATCCTATGAGACCAGATATCAAAATCAGATGAAGACACTACAAAAAAAGAGAACTACAGGCTAATATCTCTGATGAACATAGATGCAAAAATCTACTACAAAATATTAGTCAACAAAATCCAACAATACTTTAAAAAGATCATTTGCCACAATCAAGTGGAATTTATTCCCAGGATGCAAGCGCGGTTCAAACAATCAACATGATGCATCACATCAACAAGAGAAAGCGTAAAACCGTGTGATAATTGCAATAGATTCCGAAAAGCATTTGATAAAGCACAATATCCACTCATGACAAAACCCTCAACGAAGTAGGTTTAGAGGGAACATACCTCAGCATAATAAAAGTCATACATGAAAAACCCACAGCTAACATCAAACTCAATAGTGAAAAAACAAGAGCTTTTCCTCTCAGATTAAGAACAAGATGATGTTCACGCTCACCACTGTTATTCAGCATAGTACTCGAAATCCTAGCCACAGCAGTCACACAACAAAAAGAAATGAAAGGCATCCACATTGGTGAGGAAGAAGTAAAACTTTTGCTATTTTGCAGATGACACTATACTATATATAGAAAACCCTAAAGACTCCACCAAAAAACTACTAGAACTGACAAGTGAATTCAGTAAGGTAGCAGGATACAAAATCAATATACAGAAATCCACTGCATTTCTATAACACTAATAATGAAGTAGCAGAAAGAGAATTAAGAAAACAATCCCATTTACCATTGCATCAAAAATAATAAAATACCTAGGAATAAACTTAACCTAGGAATGAATTTAATCAAGGAAATGAAAGATTTGTACTTTCAAAGCAATAACATTGATAAAAGAAACTGAAGATAGCACAAATAAATGGAAAGATATTCCAGGCTCATGGAATGGAAGAAAAAATATTGTTAAAATGTCTATACTTCCCAAATCAACCTGCAGATTTAATGTAAACACTATCAAGATACCAACAGCATTTTTCACAGAACTAGAACACATAATCTTAACATTTGTATGCAACCACAAAAGAACCCAAATAGCCAAAGCAATCTTAAAAAAGAAGAACAAAACTGGAAGTGTTACAATCCTAGATATCAAGATGTACTACAAAAGCGATAGTAATGAAAAGAGTATGGTACTGGCACAAAAATAGACGCACAGATCACTAGAACAAACAGCCTCCAGATAAACCCATGATTATATAGTCAATTAACCTTCAACAAAGGAAGAAAGGATATGCAATGAGAAAAAGATAGTTTCTTCAACAAATTGTCTTGGGAAAAACTAGATAGCTACATGCAAAACAATGAAACTGGATTACTTTTTCACACCATACACAAAAATAAACTCAAAATGGATTAAGGACCTAAATGTAAGGCCTAAAACCATAAAAATCATAGAAGAGAGCACAGGCATCAGCTATAGCAACATTTTTCTAGATCCATCTCCCAAGGGAAGGAGAAACAAAAGCAAAAATAAACTAGTGGGACTACATCAAAATTAAAAGCTTCTTCATATTAAAGGAAACAACAAAACTAAAGGACTTGCTCAATGGGAGAAGATATTTGCAAATGTCATATCAGATAAAGAGTTAGTATCCAAAATCTATAAAGAACTTATCAAACTGAACACCCAAAAAACAAATAATCCAGTGAAGAAATGGGCAAAAGACAGGAATAGACATTTTTCCAAAGAAGACATACGCATGGCTAACAGAAACATGAAAGAAATGCTCAGCATCACTCATCATCAGAGAAATGAAAATCAAAACCATATGAGATAACACCTCATACCTGTCAGAATGTATAAAATGAAAAATAAAAACAACCACAGGTGTTAGAATGTGGAGAAAAAGAAACCCCAATGCACTGTTGATAGGAATGCAAAATGGTATAGCTATTGTGGAAAGCAATATAGGAATTACTTAAAAAATTAAAAATAGAATTACCAAGTGATCCAGTAATCCACTACTGAGTATTTACCCAAAGAATACTAAACCACTGATTTGAAAAGATATACACACTCCTATTTTTACTGCAGCATTATTTACAATAGCCAAATTATGAGAACAACCCAAGTGTCCATCAATTGATGACTGGATAAGGAAAAAGTGGTATGTGTGTGTGTATGTATATATATATTACTCAGCCATAAAAAAGAATGAAATTTTGCCATTTGCAACAATGTGAATGGATCTAGAGGATACGATTCTAACTGAAATAAGTCATAGAAAGATGAATACCATATGATTTTACTCATATACGGAATTTAAGAAACAAAACAAATGAACAAAGAAGAGGGGTACTTGTGTGGCTCAGTTGGTTAAGTGTCCAACTCTCAGGTGTCTGACTCTTGGTTTCAGCTCAGGTCAGGATATCACTGTTTCATGGGTTTGAGCCCTGTGTCAAGCTCTGTGCTGAAGGTGTGGAGCCTGCTTGGGATTCTCTCTCTCCCTCTCTCTCTCTGCCCCTCTCCTGTTTGTGCTGTCTCTCTCAAAATAAATAAACTTAAGAAAAAGAAATAAAAGTAGAGAAAAATCTCCAGAACAGACTCTCTTGTTTTAATGTGAAATTTATTGTCAAATTGGCTTCCATACAACACCCAGTGCTCATGCAACAGGTGCCCTCCTTGAGGCCCATCACCCACTTTCCCCTCCCTCCTACCCCCATAAACCCTCAGTTTATTCTCAGTTTTTAGGAGTCTCTTATGGTTTGGCTCCCTCCCTGTCTAACTTTTTTTTTCCTCCTTCCCTCCCCCACGGTCTTCTGTTAAGTTTCTCAGGATCCACATAACAGTGAAAACATATGGTATCTGTCTTTCTGTGTATGATTTATTTCACTTAGCATAACACTCTCCAGTTCCACTCTTAACTAGTAGAGAACAAACATGGCTGTCAGAAAGGAGATGGATGAAATGGACAAAGAGGATTAAGAGTACATTTATGGTGACGAGCACTGAGTCATGTATAGAATTGTTGAATCACTATTGTATACCTGAAATGAGTACAACACTGTATGTTATATGGAATTAAAAAAGAATTTTTGCAGGAAAAAAGGGGCAGTAATAGTGTTCTAGAACCAAAGATTATTGTCTCTAGGAGAGAGGAGATACAGCCATCTCAGGATTTCAGTTCTTGTTTTGAATAGTTGATCACGGTTTTAATTGATAATTTGAATGACTGTGGTCTTCTCTCTCTCTCTCTCTCTCTCTCTCTCTCTCTCTCTCTTTCCCTCATAAACACCATTAACCTTTCAGTTTCCACACTGGGGTCTCATTATAACCTTATAACACAATTCAGCTTTTACTTACATATTGCCTTATATTGTTTTATAAATGTTTGTTAATTTTCATTGCTTCTAGTAGAATTTGAACTGAGATCAGAGACCTGAGTCGTGATTCTTCTCCATACTTCATAGAACAGATAGCGCTAAAGAGAAACTCATTATATATATTCTTTGTTTGCCTTATATTAGCTATGTGTTGTAAAATAAAGGTTCATTATTTTAAAAATTTGAAAATAATCAAGAACAGAGACACCTGGGTGGCTCAGTCCATTAAACGTCTGACTCTTGACTTCAGCTCAGGTCAAATCTCCCAGTTCCTGAGTTCGAGCCCCACATCAGGCTCTGCACTGACAGTGAGGAGCCTGCCCAGGATTCTCTGTCTCCCTCCCTCTCTGCTCCTGCCCACTTGCACTCTCTCTCTCTCAAAATAAATAAGTAAATTTTAAAAAGAAAATAACAAAGAGCAAAAATGAAAGAGGCCTTACACATCTAGCAGTTCTGTCAGACTGCTTTGGGGTAACGGGAGGAGGAGGGTAGATGGCACCGAAGCGGTTTCATTTCCTGGTGTTACAGCTCTTTGTGCTCAGACAATATGTATTTGTGGTTGATACGTTTTACTTTGCCCTAATTGAACCCTAGGGAAATTAGTGACTTGAACAATTGTTACCCATTTCTGCTCTTTATTTTATTGTTTTAATAACCTGGATTCTGTATTCCCCTCTCATATTTATGTTTTTCTCAGGGTTATTTGGGGGGGGGGTTGGGATCCAGAAACTTAAGCCATTTCATAAGGGTGTCGGGAACTCAAGATCATCCCTATATAATATGATTTCTTGTGGGTGTTTTTGCTCTTAAGGCTGATTCTTTTCCTTTTTCTCTTCCTTCTTGTCCTTCTCCTCTTCTTTCTCCTTTTGAGCTTTCAAATAATGACTACTTCATTGTCCTCCCAAAATTATAGCTCTTCAATTTAAAAAAAAATCAGTGGGTATTTTCTTAGGCTGGTGCTTCATTTACAGATCAACTTCAGAAGAACTGAACCTATCAAAGGACATTTGTTGAGTTCTTTTGTGTGTTCTTTATAATGTTTTTAAAATATCTAATAAAGTTCTATACATTTCTTGGTGCATTTGTACAATATATTTATTATTATTTATAGTTATTGCTACTGAAAATGGTATATTTTCTCTTCTAAGTGTAAAAGTTACTGGTTTTCTTTATATTAATGTTGTATCCCATTATCTCACTGAATTACCTTGCTGTCACTAGTTTTTGCACTTGATTTTCAGGGTTTTCAGATATGTAATCTATAAATGGTGGTATCTTTATCATGTTTTTCTTAATTATCAGGTTTTTTTTAATGTTTCATTTATTTATTTTGAGAGAGAGAGAGAGAGAGCATGAGCAGGAGAGGGGCAAAGACAGAGAGAATCCCAAGCTAGCAGCACAGAGCCTGACATGAGGTTTGATCTCACAAACCATGATATCATGACTTGAGGCAAAATCAAAAGTCAGATGCCTAATTGACTGAGCCACCCTGGTGCCCCTCTTTATCCCCTTTTCAATTTTAATGCATCATATTTCTTTCTCTATTTACAATGGCTGGTAACCTCTAGGGCAATGTTCAATAATGACAATGAGTGTGGCCTTTCTTGTCATTTTCCTAATTTGAATGAGAATGATGGTATTATTTTTTCATGAAACATACTGAATTTGGATGTTTATAGATGTTGTTTCTATTCCTACTTTATTGACGGTTTTAAAATAAAGAATGTCTGTTGACTTTATCAAACATCTTTTTACCAGCAATGACAATAATAATCGTGCGTGTATATATATGTATATGTTAATACTAATGTATTCTTTTTTTTCCTGAAGAAGCTCCTCTTGAATATTCATAAAAAGTTTCCTTGCATAAATATATTCATATTTGTGATTACATATTTTCTTCTAGTATGTTTCTATTACTTCTTTTTACCTACCTGCCTTTAGGCTCAGCTCTTTTGATTTTAGTACTCTGTATTTTTTATGTTTCAATGTTTCTTCCATAGAGTTTATATATTAAGGCCAAAAAGCTAAATTTCTCTATAATTTATTTTCTAAAATAAATCATCTTTGATTGTTAATTTGTCTTAAGTACAGTCTGTCTTTGACTTTCCAGTACTACATTCTATTCCTTTATGTTTAAGATGTTAAAATATTTCATATTAATATCCAGGGTTTTTTTGTTTAAAAAATTAATCTTGCAAAAAATCTGTTATTGAAGGCTGTTGTTGTCGTTGTTGTTGTTAATTTGCCTTTAAACTGGGTGGAATGATTGCTCTCGTATTGATCTTAGGATCTTCTCAGATCTTTTGTTACTCTTTTTTAAATTATTTTTTGAGAGAGAGAGAGACAGACAGAGAGCAGAGGAGGGACAGAAGAAAGAGGGAGAGAGAGAATCCCAAGCAGGCTCCACACTGTCAGCATGGAGCCCGATTCAAGGCTCAAACTCACGAACTGTGAGATCATGACCTGAGCTGAAACCGAGAGTTGGACACTTAGCTGAGCCACGCAGGTGCCCCAAGATCTTCTCAAATCTTAAGTTGTTTTTGTTTTTGTTTTGAATTGCCAATACAATTTATCTGAGAACAAATGGATTTTATTTTGTGGTAACTCTGTTAGGTGAATTAATTGCAGGAAGATTTCATGTTGAGGATGAAATAGAGCTCCAGATTTCACCTTCTTGTCCTTCAAAATGTTGCATAACAGAGTTGCTTTCTGGGTTTATCTATTTCTACAAGTGATCCAAATTGTTCCCTCTTCTTACAATCCTTTGGTCATTTTAATCAGACTAGAAATAGCTGAGGAGGGGCGCCTGGGTGGCGCAGTCGGTTAAGCATCCGACTTCAGCCAGGTCACGATCTCGCGGTCCGTGAGTTTGAGCCCCGCGTCAGGCTCTGGGCTGATGGCTCAGAGCCTGGAGCCTGTTTCCGATTCTGTGTCTCCCTCTCTCTCTGCCCCTCCCCCGTTCATGCTGTGTCTCTCTCTGTCCGAAAAATAAATAAACGTTGAAAAAAAAAAAAAAAGAAATAGCTGAGGAGATTCCTGTGTTCAAGATACTGGTTTCAGAAAATTATATGTAGTCTTAGTGCAGTGCCTAGAATACACTAAGTGCTTAATAGCTATTTGTATTAATTTATTTTACCAAGGTTTTTATTTGATATTTCATTATATTCCAGTCCCAAACTAAATTATTGTTTTACATTCCATTTATAATTACAGAAGTCATTAGATTAAAAAAATTTTTTTTAGCGTTTATTTATTTTACAGAGAGAGAGAGAGAGTGAGTGGGGAAGGGTCAGAGATAGAGGGAGACCCAGAATCCAAAGCAGGCTCCAGGATCTGAGCTGTTAGCACAGATCCCAATGCGGGGCTTGAACTCAGGAGCCATGAGGTCATGACCTGAGCCGAAATTAGACGCTTAACTGGCTGAGCCACCCAAGCTGCCCTAAAGTCATTAGATCTTTTTGGGTTTTATTAAATCTGAGGTTTCGTTTATTTGTTTGCTCTTACTCAAAATTACCTTTTCTAATCATCCTGGTTGTCTTTATTGGATTCTCCTTCTCTAACCATATTGATTCATTGACTGATTCTTTACATCTGTTTTTCCCATTGATCATGGTGTTTTCCAGTAGGCTAGGATAAGGTGGCCTCACTTTCCTCAATATGCTCTGTTCACTTTCTCTCTCTCTTCTCCATATTCTCAGTCTTCAAAAGTCCTCTTGATCTTTGCATAGTACCAACAACTTGCATCATATCCTTAACCAGATACAAATCATTTCATCATTTTTGATGATTTCCTATAAATCAGATATCAGTGGTACCGTGTGAATTGACAAGGACCCACTTTTGTCCCTTTGGAATCTTTGGTGTCTTCAGATGGTTTTAGAACTGAAACATAGAGACCAACATCACACCATCATTTTTCCCATCTGGAGTGACTCAGTTATACAAATTGACTTACACAAAGATTACCCAGTTTGCATAAGTTCTTGAGATTTTCTGATATGAATACTCCAGGTACAGTTTTCATATTACCAACTAAATCTTCACCCACAAGCCTGGAAAGCTTCCCAGGTCACAAGAACTTTGGAAAGAAGGTGTTTTGTTTTTTTGTTTTTTTTTTAACCAACTGAAATAATTTTCTTTCAAAGAGTGGTTGGTGCTTCAACAGCTAAGAATCAGAATTAACATTTGTTGCTTCACAGACTCAATGTTTGAGTCCCACAAAGACTACGTTTCTCTTCTGTGCCTGAGTAGAGCATGACTTTCACATTACACAAAAAGAACTGACAGAGATGAATTTCATATAGAAGCAAATGCTAATGATTCACAAAACAGTTTACATGTTTCAAGGGTAAGAAAATAGTTATATAAGGGTAGTTATACAAGGGTAAGAGAATATATATATATTCACATATATATATTCACACATACATATTCCATAGGAATTTTACATATATGTCCCCTAACTGTGCACGCATAACATGCACTCACATATGCAGAACAAAAGAGATAAACCTGGTCAATGATGAAAATGGCTCATGGTTGCTTAGCTTTCTCTTTGTACTTCTGTGATTTAAAATAAATCACACTTCATTATTTTCTGATCCTGTACTTTTTCATCCCTTTCCCAAAGATAATTACATATTGATTTAATCTTTATTTCGTTAAAGTTACAATTTTAACTGGATGGGTAATCTCATTCTAAATACTTTCAAAGTAAATGTTTTGGCACAAAAATGATTGAAATATAGCAGTCACATTCAACTTATTTGTAGTTATCACATGACTCCTAACACTCCACCTACAATTAATTGGGGTCTTAAAATGATTCTCAAACAGATAAGATTTTAAAGAAGTTTTTTTTTTCTTCAAAACATCCCACTCAGCATATTTGCATAGCAAGTACCTCTAAAGAAATTTATAAATGTTTCAATCTTTTCTTTTCCAGCATTATTATAAATGACTTCATGACAAGTGCAAATTTTCCTCCTTGTTCTTTGGGAAGTACCAATCAGACGTGGATTTGAGTGACATCTCTTTTAAGGAGGAACAAAGGAGACAGGCAGCTCAAATAATTATAAAATCCCGACTTGTTACTGTCACAATGATTGCCTGAGCTTTAAAAAAGAAATGGGACATTAATGGTACAATGTAAATAATTGTGTAGGCTCTAAGATGATTAGTTAGCAAGGTGGCAGAATTATCTTGTCAAAAATAAAGTATTTTTATATGTCTGAAAAGGAACTCCAAAATATCCATCCTAATCATGAAAACCATGACATCCAGCACTACTATGCCCAGAATAATAACTAAAAATAGGATTATGTATTTTTCACCAAAAAATGCTTATAAAGAAAATGTTGGAGTTCTCTCTGTCTTTTGATCTTTAGTTCATTCTGAAATGCCATCCTAACAGCTGAGCTGCACTAAAATGAAATACTTCATCTTGTGATCCTAGGCACTCCTGCTAAAACAGGTCCCAGTTTGCTTTTATGAGCCACTTCCATCACTGTTATTGTCATTGGTATAATAAATTATATTGCTAATCACTCTGTGCCAGGCATTGTTCTGAATTTTTTTACATTTTTTTCACTGATTTCTCACATCAACCCTATGAAATAATTACTATTATTATGCCCAATGTATGGATGTGAAAATTACAGTTTGGAGATTATAAGTAACTTGCGGTAAGTTATTTAGGTAGTATGGAGCTGAAGTAGGATTTGTGTATAAATCTTCATTGCCTTCAAAACAAAAGTATTAAATTTGTTTCCGTATTTATATACTATTTGTAAACACAAAATTCATTGGTTACATGACATTTCATTTTTTATTTAAAAAAATTGTTAACGTTTACTTATTTTTGAGAGAGAGAAAGAGAGCAAGTAGGGGAGGGGCAGAGAGCGAGGGAGACACAGAATCCGAATCAGGTTCCAAGCTCTGAGCTGTCAGCACAGAGCCCGATGCGGGGGTCAAACCCATGAACTGTGAGATCATGACCTGAGCCAAAGTTGGATGCCCCAAATTTTGCTAAATATTGCCAAACTGCTTTCAGAAATTTATTCTTGTACTAGCAGCATATGAAAATATTCTTTTCACTTCTACCATACCTATAGTATTTTTTTTTAATGTTGTTTACCTGATAGGCAAAAATTTTTCTATTTTCTTGTCAACTATGTTTAACAGAATATTATATATGAAAACATAAAGATATTAGATTGTTGGCAATTAAAAGCTGTCAACACATTATTGTCTGACCAATATTTTTAAAATCACTTTAACCTTTATTTAACTCCTTCTGTTTGCCAGAAACTCTGCAAAGTTCTCTAGGTCAAGATAAATAAGGCCCAGTTTGGTGCCTCAGGAGCCTTGATAGAAAGCTATATGCTAGCAATAATGATTTTGCATGTTGAGTTTTAAAATAGGAGTGAAAAGTTGCCTTTTTAACCCTAATTTGGGCCTGTGTTTCTGGGACAACCTCATGGAGTAGATGACATTGCACTTTTTTTTTTAAGTTTATTTATTCATTTTGAGAGGGAGAGCAAGTGGGAGAGCAAGTGGGACCCCAAGACCCAGCAAGAATGAGAATGAGAATCCCAAGCAGGCTCCACACAGTCAGTACAGAGCCCAGAGCAGGGCTTGAACTCACAAACCATGAGATCGTGACCTGAGCTGAAGTTGGATGCTTAACAGAGCCACCCAGGTGCCCCTGTCTTGATGGATGAATAGGGATTTGGAAAGTAGAGATTAGATAAGAGTATTGTAGGTAAAGTGTAGAGCATAACCAAAGAGATGAAGAATGAAAACAAAAGTTAAATTCAAGGAATGGTTAAAAAAAAGTAAGTTTTTTACTGGAACCTTGAATGAGTGTTATCACAACTACAAAGGGGTGGGACCTGAAAGATAGTAGCAAAGCATGAAGACCCTTTCTGTGTATTAGGATGAAATGTCAGTAAATAGATTCACTATTTAATTGTAACAGACACTACCAGCCTTGACAAGTCATTTTGAAAAGTATACTCATAATTAGAAATTCAAGATCTGGTGATTTCTTTTAATTACTCCAATTTTGTAGCAAATTATTTTTAAATATCCTGATGATGATAATTAGTACCTTCTGAAGTGATTTAAAATCTTCTAATAGCCACATTTCTCTCCTCCAATTTTATGTATCACAACTTCTCAAAAATGCCCAGCCGTTGGTCCAGACAGAACATCTCTGTATCATCGCTAACAGACATTGCAGTGGCTTTGACTTCAACCATTTCACTCATTTTGTTCTCCCAAGAACTATGCTCACTCTGCTTTCCTTACTACTCTCCACATTTAATGTATCCAAGCTTAATTGCTTGCTCTTACATAAATCTTCTAGCTCCTACTGGAAACATTTCTGTAGCACTGATATTCTTTCTACCCCAGACTTTGTTTTGATGCATTATCTTTTTTCTTTGATATCATAGTTCATAAAATTGAGCTCATGGATTTGTGCATTATGTGCAGATATTCTAGACAAAGAAAATTTGAGAAACTACCTAAAGATCATACTAATTATTTTTGCACTTGTTCACTTATTTATTTTTCAAGTAATGGTGTTGCTAGTACCTGAAAGGCACTTCTCAGGTCCTAAAGATGAAAAATGAACATGGTTTGTTTCTTCAGAAGGAGTTCAGAGACTAAAGGTAAAGCTAGATACTTAAACAAATTTTTGAGTTCTATATATGATATAGAGTTGGCACAGTGAAGGAAAATAGCAATCTGTCTATTGTGGCTAAGTGGACATCGAGGTGTGTGAAATGCAGTAAAGACTTTGTAGAAAGAAGGAATGCCGAAGGGTTTGCAAAGAAAAAGGTGTTTAACAGGCTAATAAGTGAGATATAAATTTCTAGAAGGAATAGCATATACTGATGAGCAGAGAAGACATCAGGGAACTGCAGATGCTGTAGTATGGTTGAATTACAAGGTTAGGAATGGGGAAAACACACAGTGAGACTAATAAGGTAGACAAGGGCCTTTGTGTCTTGAAATAGGGTTTAGAGTTTATCTTGAAATTGAAGTGAAATTGAAACCCAGTCTTGAAGGGTTTAATCAGTAAAGGCACCAGGATCACGTTTGTGTATTCAACATCTTACTGTATGGAATAGTGGAAAATGGATCCAGGATAGAAGCAACAAAAGGCAGGGGATAAAGTTAAGTGTTTAGTATTCCAGGTAAGAAGGACGTTGAGATTGGTAATGGGAAGAGAGAGGAGAGAGAATACTTTTTTGTAAAAGTATTCTTTCATGTAAAACAGGATTTTGTGACTGAGTGCATACAATAAGGGAGGAGAGGAACCAAAAGATGATACACAGATTTTTCTGCTTAGATAACCAGGGGGTGCATTAGCCAAGACAAGCTAGCCAGGACAAGAAACTGTTTGGATGACGGATGCAATAAATTCTGTTATATAAATGTTGATTTAGAGGCTGCTATGGGTCCAGGAAGTGGCCATATAAAACAGGCTACTGGATATACCTTGGTCTTGGTCTTCGAAAGAAGGTCTGGATGGAGGATGTAAGTCATCAGAATAGAAATAGGTAAAATCACTCAGAAAGATGGTCAAGAATGAAAAGCATACGCTCTTGAAGGACACAGGTATCTAAGGACTCCCATTCCTTGTCATTTTTTTTAATGTTTATTTTTGGGAGAGAGAGAGAGAAAGAGAGAGAGAATGAGTGGAGGAAGGGGCAAAGAGAGAGGGAGGAGAGACACAGAATCCCAAGCAGGCTCCTGGTTCCCAGGTGTCAGCACAGAGTCCGATGGCAAGGCTCGAATTCACAAATAGTGAGATCATGACCTGAGCCGAAGCTGAACACTTAACAGACTGAGCCACCCAGGCACCCCTCCTTGTCATATGTTCAATAAAAGTCTCTGTTTTGATATTTGAAACGTGAAGCACATATAAATGACAAATCAGAGACAACTTAAGACCTGTAATGGGGCAGATGGAGCAGAGACGCCAGGAGCCTGAGTACAATTCAGGTAAATCCAAATCTGCCCCTCTCTAGTTCTTTCGTTGAAACCTGGGAGCAAATGGAGTTCAAAACAGGATTAAGAACACCTAATTTTGAACTCAATGATTTAAAGCCTCCTGCTGACACTGTTTCCTTTTGAGAAAAACCTCACGCTTTGAAGGTTGATGAAAAGAAACTTACATGGAACTTAGATACCTTTCGTTATTTAATTTCCAATCTCTAGGTCTTGCTATACAACAGATTTCAGGTTAAAAAAAATCATTTTACTGTAAGAGGTGAGGTGAAACCTAAATTGGACTAACAGTGGTAAAATAACGAAGGGGAGCTAGCAAATGGAATTGAGACAATGTGCCAAAACAGTCACATTGTCATGGGAGTCAATGTGTCACAGAGCTCATGTCATTGAAATAATGTAAGAATGAATTGGCATTCTAGTGGGGCGCTTACTCTAGGAGTCCTACTAATTTCTCTAGATTGAGGACTGACTGTGAGGTATAGAATTAAGAGTCTATATTCACTTGAGAAGGGGAGTGCAAGGGAAATAAACTGTTCATAGACTACATTTAAGACTGTAGTTCTGGGAATGCGTATTCTCACACTTGTTCCTTTTCACACCAATCCTTCTATTTCTACTGTCAATTTTCAAAGAAATAATAAGACACTTCCTCTTTGTCCACTCTCCTCCCTTTTTCCCTCTATTCCTTTCTTCCTTCCTTTGCCTTATAGTTTTTGGCACTGAACATAGCATTCTGGTTAATAAATACTCATAAAGTTTTAAAATACTCCTCAACTTGAATGAAAGTGTTTTAATCACTTAGGGTTTTATGGTTTATGAAAACTTTGGATCATGTTTACAACTGAATGTATAACGTTTTGGGGTCCTTAATTTCATTTCTTCATATTTCATATCCAACTTTTATAACTTCCTACTCAAATTCTGTAACTTTCAAAACACTAATAATGTATTTACTTATAAGCCATTTGAAGAGATTGAATTGCCGAAACTTATAGACTGATAATGCTCTGCTTCAAAAAGAATGCTGAGCTATAGAAAATTTGTTCAGCAAAGTTGTTTGGATTTCAACTTATTTTACGTTTATGGGATTTGGCAGCCCTCTTTCCTTATCCAGAGGCAATGCTTCAGGCACTTTTTCCTATTTTTGTCATATGTACGGGAAAATATAAATGTATTTATCTTAAAAGTATTTGAAGTTCCTTATGGCCACATTTTGATTCTGGTTTTAGGATCTTCTTTTTTATGTGTACAGGTGCTAATTATTCAAGTATCACATCTTCCTGAGGGTTCTGGGAGTATTATTTGCGTTTCTTTTTGATAAGTCACAGATAATTAAGACTAACTCTAGAAATAAAGTAACTGCCTGCATTGTGTTCCACCCATTATTTTAAAATTAAGAATAGAGATTCTTCAACTTTGTATAACAAAAAGCAAACGTTAGAATACTGTGCTTCAGATTTGGAGAGGAGGGAAAAAGACTTGGTTTCTGTGAGAGTTCTACCACCGCTAGATATGTGACTTTCGTTTTAAGTTTTCGGTTGATGTCTATTTCAAAACTTAGTGTTTAAAACAATGACTACTGGCTTTGCTAGCATTCAGGTAGAATTTGGGTGTTTTTGTTTTTGTTTTTTTCTGCTCCCTGTGTCATCAGTCTCTCAAGTGGTTGTAGTAAGATGGAGTAGTTGTAGTAAGGTTGTATAAGTTGTAGTAAGATTCAGGCCCAGCCTGAATATCCAATATGGTGCCTGAGCAAGGATTGTGTGGAGGCTAACTCTATCTTTCGCTCTCCATGTGACTTTTTCGGCATGGCCTGCCTGAGCTTTCTTACCTGGACAGCTTCTAGGAGCAAGTATTCTAAACAGAAGAAACAGAAATGCAAAAATATTCAGGCCCAGACTCAGAAGTTGCACACATCATTTTGGCTGCATTCTATTCATGAAACAAACCATGAGGTCAATCTAGGTCTAAGGGAAGAGGAAGTAGACTCTGTTTCTTGATAGGGGACGGACAAGGACACATTGCAAATGAGCATATGTCATAGGAAATTTTGTGACTATTGTTAGAAACCTAATCTACCATAACCTGGTTCCATTCTTTTTGTTATGTCGAGGCTAGGTTTGCCTCATTTGTAAAATGAGGTGGTTAATTAACTTATGCAATATACAGTTGCTTAGGGGGACACCTGGGTGGCTTAGTCGGTTGAGTGTCCAACTTCAGCTTAGGTCATAACCTCAGGATGGGTGAGTTTCAGCCCCTGCATGGGGCTTGCTGTGGTCAGCCTGTCAGCACAGAGCCTACTTTGGATTCTTGATCTCCCTCTCTCTCTGCCCCCCACTCCTCCCCTGCTCATGCTCTGTTTCTCAAAAAATAAATCATATATATATACACACATACATACCATATATATATATATATATATATATATATACACACATATATATATATACATATATACGTGTATCTATATATGTGTATATACATATATGTATGTATATATATATATGGTGTGTGTGTGTGTGTGTTTGTATGTGTATATAATTCCTAGGCAGTTATAATAGACTGCTAAACAAAAAAGATATAGCTTTTATCCTATGGAGCTCATTTTGGGGATTGGATTAAGTAAAGTTTAAGATTTTCCCTCAGAATATTCAGTGGCATTTAAAATAAAACAAAAGAAGAGCCATAGTTTCTTACTAGGGAACATGCTTTGTTCTAAACAATATTTTATTTTCTAATGTAGAATAGTTTCCTTGTTTAGCTTTTTTTTAAGTGACCTGATTGCTGCAGATACTGTGATCGTGCATTATTTTAAAATTAATTCTATTTCTGTGTGCACCAAACAAAAAGGAAAAACTCCATCTCTGAACAGTTAAATAGAATTTTGAGGAAGGAAGATGTATTGGTTGGAGTTCTGTAACTATAGCTACTGACAGAGTCAGGATAATTTTTAATTATTTGTGAGGCAGAAGACTGGATATTAGACGACAAGAATATAATACTGAAATTTCCCTTTTATTTACTGGCTGATAGTAATTAAAACACTAAGCAAAGTATCTCAGCTTTTCAGTGAGTCCCAAGTCTTAGGGACAAAATTATGATGTCCAATTTGTCAACATCACCATTTGCTGTCAATGAAATAAGCAAATCTTGTATCCCACCTTTCCCAAACCATTTAGTCTTTCAAAAATCTTATGGTTGTAAGTTTCAAAAGTAGAGTCAATTACCCAGACATATGAAACTGATGAATTAACTAATTTGTATTCTCTCTAACTGTTTTGATGAAACTCCATAAACATGCTGTTAGTTCCATTCCTCTGAGCTTTGAATAGTTTACTGTTCATGACGATAAAAGCACGACAGGGAATACTTTAACATATGCCAGATTTAAAGTGAGTGAAATATAACAGTTTATAATCTGTGAGACAGAAGATTGATCTTTGAAAAATATTTGCATATAAAGTAGCTGCTTCAACACCGTAATTCTAAAAACCCACATGAACTGATATCCAGTGCTTTCACTTAGTATGTTATACAAATCAAAAGCAGGGTATATCTCCTTAATTGTACGTAAAATACTTTTCCCTCTGGAACTGTTTCTGTAGGTATTATTTTCATTAATAATGTCAAAATGAGAACTGAGATAGTAACCAAAAGAGTATAAATGCTCAATTTGCGGGAATGAAATGTTATATTTTTTCTGAAAAAAATAACATGCACATATAAACGTGTGCGCGTGCACACACACACACGTGTGTGTGTGTGTGTGTGTGTGTGTGTGTGTGTGTGTGTATGTGTGAAAATGTACTTAGAGAGCCTTCTCCCACTGTTCTTATTCAGACCTTTTCTCTTTGAAGAACGGAGTGGAGCAGAGAGCTTTTAATTTTTGCTCACAGAAAGTACAGGGACCATGTTTCCTTTATTATTTTGTTCTGTTTTTAATTTAAGTACTAACATTCAGTAAAATTGACTTTTTAAATATGTAATTCTATGGATTTAACAGGTAGAAAGACCCATATAATTACCACCACAGTCAGGTACACAGCATTACATCATCCCAAAGAGCTGTCTTGTGCTATCCCTTTGTCATCACCCCCTTCATCTCTGACAGCCACTCATCTGTATTTCATTATTACCGTTTATCTTTAAATGTAATCATACAATATGCAACCTTTTGAGACTGGATTCTTCCACTCAACATAATGCACTTGCAATTCATTTAAATTGCTGCATTTATCAATAGTTAATTTATTTTTATTGCTTAATGGTGTTCCATTGTGTGGATGTACCACAGTGTGTTTATCAACTTACTCAGTACAGGACATCTGGGTTGTTTCCAGTTTTTAGTACTTACAAATAGAGCTGCTATAATCATTCATGTGTAGGTTTTATGTGGAAATATGCTTCTCTTTCTCCATCCAAGGGCTGGATGTCTGGGTTTATGGTAGGTGTATGTTTAACATTTTTCAGGAACTCCTAAAATGTTTTCCAGGGTTGCTGAATCATTTCACACCCCCGAAGCAAGATGTTAGAGTCTAGTTGGTCCACATTCTTGCCGACACTTGCCTTGTCAGTATTTTTTTACTTTAGCCATTCTAAATTACTTTTTAAGCACACATACGCTGACTTATTAACTCCTTGGTTTTTAGATGAGTAGCATGATAATCTATTAAAGTAAAATCTTTTTTTAAAAAATAGAACCGTATATTAGACTCTATTTACAGAAGAGTTTCATGGCATTAAAAAATACAAAGTGGAGTATGAAAATAGAATAAAACACAGTAATATGCCTTCTAAATTTTAAAAAAATATTTTGATTAAAAATAGTATAAAGTACGTTGAAAACCAGTCACTAGGAAAAACATCTGCCTGGATTACACTGTGTGAAGATTTTCTGAATTGGAATGTAAAGAGATTTGGCCTTTTGACAACTTAATTTTTAGATAAATAAAGAAACAAATATTCCAGGCATGGTATAAACCTATACTAATATATTTGATAACAATGTACTCATTTTCTAATGAAACTATGCATACATTTTTCTCTTCAAAGAGTGTTAATGAGTAAACTTATCACAAATTTTATATCTTAATGCTATATATTTACATGTTTTCTTGATAAAGAGTAGTGTGTATGTGTAAGTGTGAGTGAGTGTGTGTGTTGGTAGTATTGAGATACATTTGCCATTGTTTTCAGGCTTCTGGAGCTCTGAGGTTGTCTATAATTATTCTCTGACACTGATTCAGTGGCCCCTGCCAAACAGTCACTGGCATTCACTTTCTAGGGTTTTCTTTTTCCCTCATTGGGATTTTGTTTCCTGAATAATTTATTTTTTTCTCTCAAGATCATTCCTTGTAAAAATATGCACTCTCTGTACTGTAAGCAATTGGTGGTAGTTATGTATAAAATCTATATAATGATATTAAAACAAATTGTTTCTAGCACTTAATGATGTGCTGTAATAGTTAAGATATCGTCTATGATTCTGAGGTTATAGTTTTGATTTTTCAGAGCTTCTTGGGGTAAAACATATATAACATATTTTAAACAGTGCATTTTGTTCATTTTATTTTGCAGGGATGATATGTGAATACCATCTACTCATACGTATATCTGCAATTTACTCTAAATTTGGGCACAAAGCAGGCATACAGATATATGAAAGTCGGTGGGTTAGAATTCTTTATGATATTAACACTGAAGGACTTAAAAGTATTACAACTGTTTATGTGAGAGTCAAACCTCCCTTCAAATCGTATTTTCTAAAAGTGTAGCTGAGTTGTGGGGGGGTGTTAGTGAAATAATGTGGACTGAATGTGACTCACTAATTTTTATTATTGAAACCTGAGTAGGTAAAAATGTAAGGCAGAGTAGTCTAAAAGTTTGGTTTAAAATTGGGATCTGATGTAAAAGCATTTTGAAACATTAAAAGCATTTCAAATTCCAAAAAAATTATTGAATATGTTTTATCTTTTGTTAAAAGTAATTTTTGGAGAACAATTATAATTTTTTATACAAAATTGAAAATGCAATACATACCTTGTGTTTTCTAAGATTATGCCTTTTTATATAGTTTCTAATTTTTTTGGCCTGTATCAAGATATCAGTATATGTGAAATTTCTTTTTGTCTTTTAGCTGATATAACTTGTTCAGCATGAAAATATGGAATTCGTAGAGTTGTGCTTCAACTTTTTTTTTTGTTCTCCATCTCATTTATGGCATTACTATTTACCTGTTTAAGAGCCATTGGAAGTCTTTTAGACTTCTCCTCTTCTCACTTCCCATACTAAATCATCCTTGTTCTTTTTTGATTTAATCTTCACATTATCATTTCAAACGCTTCTTTTCTCTCCCTGCCCCTATCTAGGCTGAACATTCATTATTTCCCAGTTGGACAATAGTGACAGGCTACCAACCATATCACTACCTTTGGTCTATTTCTCCTTCAATCAACCCTTCAAGTTGCTAACAACATGATCATTCTAAAATAGAAATCTAGTTATAAAACTCTGCTGCCCTGACCCTTGTTCCCATAAGACAAAGTCTAAATTCCATATTTTGTCATGTAAGAATCTTCATTCAATCACAACCTACCTTTACAGCATACATGGCAGTTACTCCAGGCTCTCTGGAATCTTCACTATTCTAGGTAAATCCTATGATGATGGTTCACGTTCTGGTATCTTGGTAGCTGCATTGAATAACTCTGCTCGTCTCCACCCATTGCAGATTCACTTAAATTCCCTTCTCCAAAGCACTTCCCTGCTTAGTCAGAAGTGAGTTCCTCTCTCTTCAGCTCTCTGGATTCTTTGAAGGGCATAGCTATATCATATTTATCTCTGTAACTGCAACACGTTTCCTGACATATAGTATGCATTTCAATTCATTGGTGTTGAATGATAGAATGAGTGATTCAATTTTAAAAATTAGGAAACTGAAGCATTAGTGGTTAAGTAATAAGAGTTAACAAAAGAGCAAAGATGCATTTAGAACAGGAATACAATTGTGAACATGGTCGCTTTTTCGCCAAAGCATCTCACTTACGTGTGAGTCTTGGTAATTTAAATTAATTGATCTGAATGATTGACTTAATGATGATTACACTTAGAAGAAGTTTGATTGATAATTGTCCTTTGAGACTAAGAAAAGAAAGAAAAGTATGTAAGACTTAACTAGTCTTTCAGTGGTACTTGGGATTCGTTTTCATCAGGAATGGTAAGATCCACAGACCCGGAAAAGACTGTTGTGAAGAAAGTTTATTATATTCCATTCCCCGGAAGTGGAAGACATGGTACACCACACAAGGCAGCCATACCGGGAGGCCCTGGGATTGGCTATGAGGTGGAGAAAGCAAGAGAAGTTAGAGAAAGAGTCTTTATTGTAGTTTTCTCAGAAAGGGTCCAGCAAGGCAAAGTAAGTAGGTTTCAGATTGATTTGTTTCAGTAATTTCAGCAGGCTCTGGGGCACAGAAGCTGGTCCTCTTCTACCTGGCCCTGGGGTGATTAGAGCAGGTGGATAGTGGCCTGAAGTGTGAGACCCTTTTAAGGCAGGTGGTTAACAGTATGGGCTTTAGATTGACTGGTTTGAATATAAAAGGTATGGTATGCTCACACGTTGTTTACGGTCCCTACAAAATCAAAATCAAAATCGAAATCGACATCGGCTAACCCTGGGAGAGGCTGTCTCTTCGGGAACAGCATGTCTCCAAGATGTCAAAGCATCAGAATACAGAAAATAAAAGATGAGGTTAGCACAATTGGAAATAGGATAAAGGTATGTGAAATGAATCTCAAATCATGATGAAGTAACTAATAAGGGGTACTCATCACCTCTTCTTTGCTTTTTAGTCTAGGAAGAAAAGAAAAATCTTTATTTGCAATTATTTGTCTGTTGTGACCTTACGAAGTAAATCAGTTAGTACTGGCAACTGACAGAAAACAGCTCTGAAAGCAGAGGCTTTCTTTGCAAACAGCTCAAATTGCAAGACCTTATGATGGGAAAACTGAAAGCTCCCTCTCTCTCTAAAACAGTCTGAGAAAGCAGCTCCAGTGGTGAGCAGCAGAGCAAGCACACCTCATCCATGGAAAATAGCTCTCATTCATTAGTCAACTGCTATCATGGCAGAGGTCCTCGAGAGCTGGGAAGAAGGGGGAGGGCAGCAGGGACTGCATGATGTTTGTTTGCAAACCTTTTGTGGTCTGCACAGTCCTTTCTATCAAATTACTGTCTATGGCGTGGTGCATTCAGTTTTATTTTGCTAGAGATAAAGAGTAATGAGTTAAAGCTTTGAAGCTAGGAAGGGTGCAAAACGAAAGAATATTTTTCAGCCACTCTAGTTCAAAGCTATTTATAAGCACTGCGTGTCTGGCCTGTTAGTCCATCCATCATCCTTTTATGCAATTCATCAATCCACTTTTGCTCATGGATAAGTAGTTACCTTCCATTTACACTCCACCGAAGTGTTAGTGCCGGGGATATCATGGGGTCAGCCGGTGGCTTCTTTCATGTTAATGTCCAAATGAGGGACACGAATTAATGGAACCGCAGGAAGCCAAGATTCTCTAGCTTAAAGGATACTGTCTTGAATTCTTAGGGGGGTTAGGATGGTGAGAAAACAAGCTGCCCTTATTTAAAGAGTGATTCACTAACACTGGAGACCTGTTTTGGTTAAAAATCACATTAGTGCTTATTTTGGGTTTCCATAGAAATTTGGGGCCAAGTTACTTTCTCAACGGAGACAAACAGAGGTGCATTAAAGCCACTACTGTTGACCTTAGTATAAACAGGACCTCCTTAGCAACTGTGAAATCATTAGGGATTTTGGACTCCATTAACTTTTCTTCTTGCTGGTCTGCCTTAAAGTGCACCAAGCGTGGCTGGAAGTCCTACCTGTCCATCTAAGACATAAAGAATTCTAAGATACTGCTGCCTTTTCATTCACTGCCTTTTATTTGTGGACTTGGTAAAGCAAGTGAGGAAGCTGTAGCTACAGCCACATGACTTAAGGAAGCACCTTTTTTTATTTACTTATTTTTGAGACAGAGATTCAGACAGAGTCGGAGAGCAACAGAGAGAGAGGCAAGGAGAGATCCCAGGCAGGCTCTGTGCTCAGTCTCACGGTTTATGAGACCATGACCTAAGCCAAAATCAAGAGTCTGACACTTAACCGAGTCACTTAGGTACCCCTAGGAAGTGTTTTTTTTTTGGTAAATGGCACCAAGATGGGGGGAAAATGTGCTGTTGGAGGCAATGGTTATATTTGTCAATACGAATGGATCATTTAGGATTTGGTTATGAAGAGATTCAGAAGTACTTGATTATAGTGTAATATCTCAGTAGATTGGAGATTATACTAATAATAATTGTAATTATTGCAATTGGACAATGACTTAAATTTTCTACCAGGAATGCTGAGGGTAAGGAATAAGATGAGGAAAGGCAGAGAAGAAGGAAGCTAAATCATGGTCTCTGCCATCAAATAGAAGGTTCAGGGTAAGAAGTGATTTGAAGTGATAAAAAAAAAAAGCTCACCTGTACACAAAAGACTTGTAGGTCCTCTCTGAGTCTCTTCTAAATGGAACCCCATCCTACTGTATATTTATCCAGATATAATTACCCAAGACTTTCCAAAGCAGTTTAAGAAGCTGTGAAATTCATCCGAGACAGTTTCATGTGGTTATTAACAGGTAAATCTGATTTTTACAATTTATGACTTCTCTAAAAATGAAATTGTACATGGCTCTATATAATGTGAGTTTGAAAAAACAAAATGCTTGTTTTTTATGGCATAAAGTAAATCTATAATGAAGCGCTTTCCCACCACTTTAAATTCTGTAGTTACTTATGAACACCTTCCATGTATAATGTGCAGAGCAGGGCCAAGCACAGAGATCTACATTGTGCATAGTCTTTGACTTTAAAGTTGCTCAGACTTATAGGGCAGGGGAACCAAATAAACAAAGAACTATCTTTCAAGAGAAGGATAAAAATGCCACATGAGTCATAATGCCTCGTAATGGGATTCAGCCAAAGAATACAAAATCTTTGTAGACAAGTTTTAGCTATTGAATCTGCTGAACTATGTGTTGTATTAGTAACCCAACTGAATCCACTCATTTAATGAAATTTCCCCTAAACTTAGTGGGTTTTTTTTTTTGGTGGGAATGTCTCTACTCAGGGTTTAATGTATGCAGTAGGAACTCAACACATTATTTGCTGAGCTGAACTAAAACAGAAGATGTTTACTTGTAAAAAAGCCTTAGCAATTACATCTATTTTTCTATTCTGGTCTTAATATGAGATTGATAGCTGATGCTATGATATGCAGTTTTCAATTCTTTCTTTAAAAAAATTTTTTTTTACATTTACTTATTTTTGAGAGACAGAGAGAGACAGAGCACAAGTGGGGGAGGGGCAGAGAGAGAAGGAGACACAGAATCTGAAGCAGGCTCCAGGCTCTGAGCTGTCAGCACAGGGCCTGATGTGGGGCTCGAACTCACAAGCCGTGATGTCATGGTCTGAGCTGAAGTCGGACGCTCAACCAACTGAGCCACCCAGGTGCCCCTCAATTCGTTCTAATTCTCAGCTTTTCAAAAATGTTTCCCTGAAATGAAGTAATTTTTTGATGCCACGACCTAGATGCTGAGGTCATTGATAGGTATTTTTGTTTGCTTATGATTTTTAAAGGTATCAGTAAAACTGACAGTTTTTCTTTTGATGTTCACTTCTATGAATTTTTAACAAGTTTATATTTGTCTAACCACCACTACAATTGGGGTACAGAATGGTTCAATTAATGCAAAATGTCCTCTGATGCTTTCCTTTATAGTCCCTCCTCTCCAACCCTTGACAACCACTGATCTCTTCTCCATCACGATGGTACTATCTTTGGAGAATGTCAGATGAATATATTATGCAGTATGTTATTTTTTGAAGCTGGTTTCTTTTAGTCCATGTAATGCCTTTGAGATTCATGGAAACTTTATTTATTTATTTTTTTTTAATTTTTTTTTTTTCAACGTTTATTTTTTGGGACAGAGAGAGACAGAGCATGAACGGGGGAGGGGCAGAGAGAGAGGGAGACACAGAATCAGAAACAGGCTCCAGGCTCTGAGCCATCAGCCCAGAGCCTGACGCGGGGCTGGAACTCACGGACCGCGAGATCATGACCTGGCTGAAGTCGGACGCTTAACCGACTGCGCCACCCAGGCGCCCCAATTCATGGAAACTTTATGTATCACTGTTCATTCTCTTTTAGTTGCTGAGTAATATTCCATTGAGTGGATACACCGGTGTTTATGTTCTAATTCACCCACCTGTTGAGGGACATTTGGGCTGTTCCAGTTTTAGGTGTTTATTTATAGAGCTGCTATGAGCGTTCATGTACATATTTTTGCGTGAGCATAAGTTTCCATTTATCTAGGGTCACATTCAGGAATTAGATTATTTGGCCATTTTGCCAAGTATATAACACACTGTCTCATAGCCTTTTTGAATTGTATACTTAAAAGTGTCCTTTCTGTGTTTCTTTTGGATGGGGGTAATGAATTGGGGATTAGGTGGGTAAGTTTAGCAACTACTTCTCCAGAGCTTTCTCAGGATATAATACTCAAAATAACCCTCACAAATAATTTAGACTTTGGAAAATTCAGAATGATCTAAAGTTCTTGGAGAAGTGCTATTTCCAAAGTTAAGTGAGTCAATTTCCTGCCCTTTATTATTTGTTTTACATATTTAGTTGGCACTGTCCTCACCTATAGCATCCCAAGGACCTACTGAGTTTCTAGTGAAACAATTTTGTCATTCGATAGTAGCTGTAATCTGTCTCTACAGGCTTTAGTGTTCATTGGGGCTAGACCAGGAGACAAATCTGAATAACAAATTTTGATATGATCAGAATTGTTTTGCCATTACCTACTAATGCCCAGGCTTTGCTTCTAGCTCGAGTTGGTTACAGCAGGGTCCCTGTTTCTTCAGGAATACTCCTTTCTCAAGATAATTCTCACTCTTTATACAAATAGAAATTCTAGCCTAAGCCACCAGTTCACCAAAGTTAGACAAATGTAAGTTTCATTAATATACATAACTTCGACAAAAACTAGGACCCTCTCACTGCTTTCTGCCTAATTTACTAGCCAGTTTATTAGTGCTAAGATAAATGATTTATTCTCCCTTTTTTCTTTTGTAAAATAAGTATCATATTGTCACCTGCTTCACAGTTTGGAGTAAGTGAGTCAAAAAACATTTGAACAGCATCTAGTAAATAGTGGGTGTTCAGTAATGTCAAATTGCATTATTATTACTACTATTTACATTTCTGAAAAGAAGTGTGGAGTTAGAAATGTTCTTTACCTGGCAGATCCCCATAAAGGGACTAAAAGAGAAATTGCCTTCACCTTTGTGAATTGTGGTTTGAGAAGCTTAAGGGCCAATCTGTGACCTCCACATTCCATTGACCTCTGCCCTCCAGAGGTCAATGTGATGAGTTGTTCAGCAACTTGTTTCTAGTTGTCTCATACTCTAAATGTCATCGAAAATAGTCTATTGCATATAAATAGCCACACCAAATATCAATTGTAGAATAATATTAATAATTATTTAAATTTTAATTTTTAATTTTTTGGAGAAGTTGCATTACACTAGCAAGAAATTAACTTTTCACTCATATTTCCATTTAAAGCCCCCAAACAAATTTACCCCAAATAAATTTTCAAAATGTTATAGTAGGTGTTAAATGAATTTAGGAGTATCTCCTAACACTTTACTAAATTCATAATTTTTGATTATGCTCTAGTGATAGGTTTTATTTATTTATTTTTTTTGAGAGAGAAGGTGAGAGAGAGAGAGCACAAGCTGGGAAAGGGCAGAGAGCAACAGAGAAAGGGACCGAGAATTCCAAGCAAGTTCTGCACTATCAGTGCAGAGCTGGAACCGATGCAGGCTCCGACCCAGGAACTATGAAATCCTGACGTGAGCCGAAATCAAGAGTTGGTTGCTCAACTGACTGAGCTACACAGGCACCTCTAGTGATAGGTTTTTAAGATAAGATATAGCTATCTGAGAAAGTTTAACTTAAAAAATGAAGTCCTAATACTCTATGGTAAACAATTATGTAAATGTTTACCAATTCATTTTTATGATCCCCACAATTATTTAATATGTATGGAAGGAGGTGAATTAAGAAAAATAGACTCTATAGTGGCTCAGTATAATTCATTAAAGTGTCTTTTAGTACATATTAATAACTTATTGTAAAGGACAATTACTTTCATGTAAAGTAGTAGAGAAAAATATTAACATGCTAACACCATCCAAAATTAGCATTTTCCCATGTTCCATCTGATGGATCACCATATCCCCAGAAAATAAATAGGTACTAAGAAGTATTGCATGAATGACTTGACTTTTGTGGAGATTTTAATTTGGCATTTGATCAGAGTGGTGGTATTGATGACAAAATCCCCTTTTTATTATTTTGAAGAATTTTAAAAGAATATTAAAAATATTGCGTCCATTGATTATTTTCTAAAATGGAAAAATACCCATAGTTATTTAGTCTTTGAACTAGATTTACAGTGTCCTTACAGAAACAGTGGTGTTTCAAGCATGATTAGTAATATTTTAATTCAACACAAGAACAAGAAATGGATTTTATTGCTCTGTGCTTTATGGATCATGAATTTAACTGAGCTAAGTAGTGAAAAGATGTGTGAAAAATACTGCTGTAGTGGGCTGTTGACCACATTTGCTTCTGTATTTTATTAATGCTATTTTCCATTTTAGCCAAGTCAGCTTTTCATAGAATCACCGTCTATCCCTAAACACCTATGTATCACCACAACATGGCGAAACAATCAACCACTCTATTTACCTCAGCTCATTGAACACTTTACTGACGTATGTGTATAAAATAAACCTAATTCGGCAAAACTAAGAAACAGACTATTGACTCACTTTTAAAACTGAAACCACCCACCTTAAAATGTTGATAACCATGAAAAAATAGTATTGCAGGTAATATTAGTAGCTTAAGGGAGGAACACATCATTTTCTCTTTTCAGTTAGACTTCCTGACCGAATTCCAGTGTGTGCTACTTAATGAGATGAATTGGGTGGTCTAGCTAGTTCGACCACAGTCCATTACTTTCTCAGTTATAAACATCTTTTTATTTCTCAAAGACCATGTGTTGACCGCTTATAACCTCATTAATTCTAATACCCTTAAATTCAATAGCTCTTTCAAACTGTGGAACTGCAAATCCAAGGTTTCTCAGTTGACAAAGCAAAAGGAAATTCTTCACCTGTGGGTTGGGACATACTAATCCACCTAGAAGGCTTCATTCATGGGTCACCAATCTTCCCATCTGTAACATCTTATCCTGGAGTCATGCCCTAAATTGTATGCATATCTTAGTCCTAGTAACATGCCCTCCTTTTCATATCTATGAAGAGATTTATGTTCAGATCATCCAGTGATAAATGGTCACTTCTAGAACAGACTCGGTCTAGGGCCCTACGTCAATTCACTGAGTCTGTAGAAGTTCATAGGAGATACTATTCTGCCACCCAATGAATTCCTGCTTTCTTTGTCTACTATATATCCCATTCCACTTCTCTGGCCTAAAATGTTAATGCTATTTTGCTAACTGAAAATTCTGTAGTTGTAGCTCTTTGGAGTGCTGTGTTTATAAAACTTTGGAGGCCATATTTGGCTTTAAGGGAAAAAAATATTAGAGTAATAATCATTCCATTTTGCTGAGGAACTTTAGAAAAGAAAAAAAAGTACCTCTAGAACTCACAGGCATATAATTATAAAGACATAATAAGGAAATTTTACTTTTTGCTTTTTTGCTTTTGATGGAGTAGTGAGTTAGGCCTACAAAGATGTATGGGACCTGTGCATAAGGAAACTCTATCTTTTCTCAAAAAATTATTCACTGATGAACTCTCCTTTTATCATTTTTTCCAGTAGGTTGTTTTTTTTCCCCTGTTCAGAAACATTCCCCTCTCATGGCTATCACAGAGAAAGTTATGAGTTCACTTATTATTTTTAACTCTACTAATTCAGAAATTGGAGTGTCGTGGGCCTACAGTGTTGTGTCTGAAAATAAAAACCTTCAGATATAATAAGTACATAAAGACGTAATAAATTAAGTGACTTCTACTTTATAGTTTTAAGGACTCTATTACCTTGATTAACAAATTAAGATTTAATGAAGATTAACAAATCTTGATTTGTAGAAGAATGCTTCATGACATTGTGATTTTCCCTTCTAATATCTATGACTGTGGTTGGCAATTTTTATTTAAAATTCTCTTTAAAATACATGTGATCTCTTGTTCTTCATATAATAAACTGCTATACTAGCATAAAAATGTCTCATAAAATGCCCAGTGTCCCTTCTAAAATCTGCTATCAAAAGCCATTATTACTTTAATTTTACACAATTGGTTTTTATTCATCTATCTTAAGATTTCTTATACAGACTGTTGCTACTTTTTTAAAGATTTTTTTTTTTTTTTTTCAACGTTTTATTTTTATTTTTGGGACAGAGAGAGACAGAGCATGAACGGGGGAGGGGCAGAGAGAGAGGGAGACAGAATCGGAAACAGGCTCCAGGCTCCGAGCCATCAGCCCAGAGCCCGACGCGGGGCTCGAACTCACGGACCGCGAGATCGTGACCTGGCTGAAGTCGGACACTTAACCGACTGAGCCACCCAGGCGCCCCGTTACTTTTTTAAATCAAAGGCAAACAAAGTATAAAGTTAATGCACTGAGAATTTAATTGGTATATGTTTGGGAGTTTTTTAAAAAAACATAGAAACTCAATTATATCTACCTGTTATATTTGTCTATAAGTAAATATATTATCATTTCAGTATTTCACAACCTAGTCCTCATATATTTTTATTATGCATTTCTCTTTTATTTCTCCTAGTTTAAGTGCATATGTTAAAGTGTTTAAAACATTTCTTCAATGTCTTAAAATTTGTAAGAGCATAAGTGGTTTAGGATTTTTATCCTCATTGAAAAAGAGAATTGTTAAGTTCAGTACTCTCCATTATTATTTTTTTTTTTTTAATTTTTTTTTTCAACATTTATTTATTTTTGGGACAGAGAGAGACAGAGCATGAACGGGGGAGGGGCAGAGAGAGAGGGAGACACAGAATCGGAAACAGGCTCCAGGCTCTGAGCCATCAGCCCAGAGCCCGACGCGGGGCTCGAACTCACGGACCGCGAGATTGTGACCTGGCTGAAGTCGGATGCTTAACCGACTGCGCCACCCAGGTGCCCCAGTACTCTCCATTATTGATTGAATGCTCTAGAAAGAAAAAAAAAAAGTCATTGGTTTCTGAGCTTCTGTTTAAGCCAGAACTTCCTCAAATCCATGACATGAAGTTGTCAGGGAGACAGCTCTAAGCAACATTTTAATTGTTCTCAAACCTGAAAGAGCTGTAACCCCCCCTTTTTTCCCCCTTCATAATGAAGCTATTGTTTTATATATGAGGAAGTTTTATAAGAGGAAGTTTAGGCAGAAGAGAATGAAATTTCAGTGTTTCAAATCTTTTACATTCCAAGTGTTTCCCTGCCTCTGTCAATCTCTTGAGCGTCTGCCAAATTCAGGTAATATTTCATGAAAGGGTAGAGAGTGGAAGAAGGGAGAAAATTTTATCGTGGAGTTTGGGTGTTCAAATGCTGTGAAAGAGTTATCAGCTAAAAACGTGACTTACTCTTCTACAGCACATTATTGACAAATTTAAACTGCATTTCTAATGTTCTCATCAGTGCCCATGGCTCAAATAACAATAAAATAATGTCTTCCAGGAGTATTCATTCTTTTCCTCATTCACTCATTTGTAATGTAAATATTAATGTAGATTTTCTGTGAATCATGGTGTAAATACTCCCACCATGACCAATTTCAGGTACTGTGATAGACACTGTGAATTCAGTAGGGAACAAGATGGGCACAACCTACTGCAAAAGGCTTCTATGTGTGGGTGTAAGAAGACATACATTAGGCCAAAAATTATACAAGTCCATAACAATTGTTGTAAGTTCTACAAAAAAAGAAGTAAAAAAAAGTGAACAACTGAAAGGAGGACAGGATAAAGATTGGAACTGGAAATGTGGGTAAGATTTATAGAACTAATTTAATTATCAACAGTTTTATCCACTTCAGCCAATTCTACAGAATCGACATACATACATTTTTAGGCTTACATTTATTCTTTCATGAATTTTGATAACTTAATGTAGACAGAATGTGTGTATATGTATAAATATGGTTACAAATTTTAGAGATATAAGAACCTGTATTTTGCAATTTATAAATAATAAACCATTCTTTGTTGTAAATTCCATATCACCGGTTGATTCTTTCAGAATGCTTGCATTGATTTTTGCTGAACTCTAGTCTGTGTAGCTAAACTATGGTTGTAAATGGAAAATGAGCAAAGTTTTAACATAAATATTGGTTGATATTTTTACTACATTGACAAAAGTGAGTTAATGAAAATATGTTTGGAACCTCATTAGTTCTTCAATAATGTGAGCAACTGCTTTTCTGAATCAGATAATAGGACACTGCAAGGCTATTTGCTTGAATTTTTGTGCTATTCACAATATGAATATAAACATGCCTTTTTATTAAGTTTAATCTGCACTCTTAACATTTTTTCCATCACTTTTTTCAGTCTAGACCATCAATAAAACAATAAATCAAGTCCTGCTTTGTAGTCTTTATGGTGTTAAGACTCCCATCATGGCCAATTTTTAACAATGTCCCTGAATGTAGAGCTGGGGAAAAGATGTGAAGCAGCACACATTTACGTAGTATTTCCACCCTACACATACAGTAGTGGAAATCAGCTCAAGAGCATAAACAACAGAAAGATGTAGTATTAGGAAGATTTTGAGTATTTATAGCTTTGTTTATTTAGCTTAGAAAATGCTAAGTTCCTGCAATTTTAACAATCAAAGGGCTCTAGTACACCACTAATGAGTATTTAGCAAAATGAACTATTCTAGAAAATTCATCACTACACATCTTAGTTCAGTCTCTAAGATTTCATAAATGGTGGTATTTTTTTTTAATTTTAATTTTTACTATAAGAGTGTGAGTAGGGTAGAGGGGCACAAGGAGAGAGAGAGAGAGAGAGAGAGAGAGAGAGAGAGAGGAGAGAGAGAGATGGAGAGGGAGAATCTTAAGCAGGCTCCATGCTCAATGAAGAGCCTGACACAGGACTCAATCCCATGACCCTGGGATCAAGACCTGAGCTGAAATCGAGAGTCGGACACTCAACCAACTCAGCCATCCAGGTGTCCTACTGGTAGTGTTCTTAGAGTTAATTTGGTTAGGAAATAGGAAAAATATTCACAGGTCCAAGAAGAACAAAATGATACCCAGATTTTGATCCAGAGACCCAGGATTTTGGTACTAGGTTCCTTGTTTTGCTTTCAGATTCTAGCAATACTTAGTCTAATTGGTGGGCAAAACTCACTTTCATTTTGATCATTCATGCTTGAAACTTAGTCACTCTAAAAGAACAGATGCTCTCTACATTCAAAATATTCTGGAGTTTCTAATCCAGAAATTGCCACCATATTTTCTAGTATTACCATATTTTCTAATGCCTTTATTCATACCCAGGTAAGATTGATGATTCTTTCCATTACATGCACATTGCATCTTGTGTGCATATCTAGCCCCTTTGACTCTATTTCTTTGCAGACATTCTTGTCCTTCAAATTGGCTGTAAAATCCATTTGGACAAATTTTGGACACTATGTATTTGACACTCCAGTTAGCACTCAATTAAAAAATTATCAAATATGTGAATGAATAGCCAAATAATAGTTTTTCCTGACGTGCTAGGTGTCCTAGGAAAAGTATGTTCTATGGGGCTGACATTTTCATATGCATTGAAACCATGAGCCCAGGTTGTACATTTGTCCCTTATCTTCATTACTTGAAACTAAGCTAACCATTCTCCGTAACCATTTTGTATAGATTAGTTTCAATATTAAATATTTAGTCTTGTCAGTAAGAACATCCTGTTTTCTGAATGTTTCTCAACTGAATTCTATACTTATTTTATATTGTTGGTATCTTTATGACCAGAGACTAGTGAAGTCTACTCATATTCCTTAATATTTCTCTTTGTTTGTTAAAAATATTTTGAACGCCTATAATGTAGGAAGTGGGAGGTTAAGCATGGGAGTCACAAACATTACTAAGTTATGGTCAATGTCTTTTAGGACTCAGTAGAATGATGATGAGGGAGACAAAACACATAGATAAACTATGAAATGTAATAAGTGCTATTGCAGAACTGTGAACGAGTGTTCTAGGAACAGACTTTGAAGTATTTTATTTTATGATTTTAACATTCAGGCTATCCTCAATTTAAAAGGAAATTATAAAGGGAGGAAATGGGGCTGTTAGTGTTAGGAAACACATACCGAGATATTTTAAAACCTTATTATCTTTCAGGTTCTGAAGGAGTTAAGATTTTGTTTTTGTTTTTATCTTATACACAAAGTTACTCTAAGTCATTCAAGACTATATTTTATATTAACATTTTGATTCCTAGGGAACATTGATCTTCAACTCCATTTTTGAAGTTAAAAATAACACTATTTATAATCTTTTCAAAAAGTCAAAGTCCTAGGAATAGTGGAAGCACTGTAAATATTAGTTTAAACTGTTTTTCAGATGCTGGTAGGCTACTATTAAATGGAAGTTGTACACAGAAGTAATAAATAAATAGGGGCACCTGGGTGGCTCAGTCAGTTGCGCATCTGACTCTTGATTTTGGTTCAGGTCATGATCTCACAGTTCATGAGATTGAGCCCTGTGTTGGGTTCCATGATGGTGGTGGGGAGCCTGCTTGGGTTTCTCTCTCTCTCTCTCTCTCTCTCTCTCTCTCTCAATATAAGTAAATAAACTTAAAAAAAGTAATAAATAAAGAAGAGAGGAAAGGAGGGAGAAACATGGAGAAGGATTTTCTACACTGAATTTCACTTACTTAGTTGAAAGCATAGTTTATTGAATCATAGCTATTTAAATTTCTAAGTCCAGAGCCAATATAATTAGGCAATTAATATCATATTGCAACTTTGTACAAATTAGAAACTGAATTAGGATTGTAAATTGTATGTTTTACTTTCCTGCCTATGCAGGAAAAGCTTCCACCTAAAGCATTTAAGTTTGGGGGCAAATTTTATCAATACCATTTTCATTAAATTAACTTATTCTTCAGGGCTCTTTCCTCACAAAATTTGCAGTCACCTCTTAACTGGAATGTTAGTACAAACCGTATTATCTATGTTTCACCTATCTTAATCTGTCGATCTATCATCTATAGTCATCTATCTATCTATCTATCTATCTATCTATCTATCTATCTATCATCTAATCTATCTACCTACCTGCCAGTCTACCTATCTCATGATCTATCATCTATCACTGTCTCTCCCTATTTCAATCTCCCTGTCTCTCTAATGTCTACTTCTATTTCTAATTTCTCTTACTCTGGCTAGCACTGTCTCTAAAACATAGGTTTCTTATTTGCCTATAATACAAAAAGTAAATCAATGCTTGTCAGTTGATTGAATGAGATTATATAATAAATGAGGAAAAAACTACCATACTCTGCTGAGGTATAGAACCTGGGAAATTCATTAAGTCTGCTAGCATCCGAGCAACTCCCTCTCACAAATTAGACTCCCTAGTGAGTTAACTGCCCAGAGAGTTAGCAGTGGTGAAACTAAAATTCACTGAGCTCTTGCTATGTGCCCAGTACTCTGCTAGACATTATCTGACTTAATCCTCACAATAGAAACAAATGATGACATTACTGTTACTGTCTATAAGAAATAGGCACAGAGAGGTTAAGTAACTTGCCTGAGTTCCATAGTGGAGAGCCAGGGTTCAATCCCAGGCAGTGTGATTCCAGCATTATTGCATTTTATTGAATTCAAAGGCCTCTTAGTCTCCTGGATATGCAAACTGTCATAGCTGGCTTCAATAGCTATTTTTCTAGTTGAATGCAATGTCTTATCATTTAATCCACACAAGAAATATCTTCTACTACTTAATTCACAGGTGTAGTTTTATGTAAAATTATGCAAGTAAATGTGAATTTAGTTTTTAGCTTTAATTTTTCAGGGCCGCACAATTTGGAATCTTCCATCTATAATATTTGTTAAATGAGGCATGGCTTGATATTGGAACATTAACATTGCATTATATAGATACTATGCTAATTAATGTAATTAATATTACATTGATATTAATGTAAAATATACATTTGCTGATCATACAAGTGGAACTGTTTACTTAAGTCATAAATCAAAAAAGGATAAACCAAACTTTAATGTAGACTGTACAGCTGCTGCATAGATCAATTGGTTAAGTAAAGGAATATTACAGGGGCACCTGGGTGACTCAATTGGTTCAGCATCTGACTCTCGATTTCTGCCTAGCTCATGATCCCAGGGTTGTAGGATCAAGCCCTGCGTCGGACTCTGCATCGAGTATGGAACCTGCTTGAGATTCTCTCTTTCCCTCTGTCCTTCTATCCTCTCCCTCTCTAAAATACATTTTTAAAAAATGAAAAAAAAAACGAAAGTAATATAAAAATCATTGCCAAGTTGGTCTATTAAGGTTAGAACACTTAAATAAGGTTCTAAACAAAAATACGTAGTTGAGTGACTCTGAGAAGATTTGATTGGTCCTCACTTTTGACTTTTACCCAGGACTTTCCTAGTTCCAGTGCCATTTCTGCTTACAATTAGCATATATAAACAAGTACTTCAGCAAAATTTTAAATTGCTATAGGCTATGGATCACTGAATCCCTTGGGAATTGCTGAAATTACAAATGTTAAACCCATGAATGTCAAGGTTCATGAGTAATCTGCATTACAACACAAACATCATCCACATCGGGCAGTAATTATGTGACTTGAGAAAATATTAGCAAATTATCTTTGCCAGTAATTAATCAAAATGTGAATACAAGTCCTTTATGGCTTATTTGTTTAAACTGCTGAACAGTGATTCTTTTTTACCCGCACAAATGTAAGTTTGTTATCTATCACTTACAACTAGGTTTCGTGCAGAAAAAATTTAGTTTTATTAATATGAATCAAATCTTAGGACTTAGACCAGAACAAAATTAAGATGTTTTTAAAGATATAGATAGTTTTAGAGCCCGAGGTCCTTCAACAAAGTGAATGCTTAATATGCCTATTGAAAAATAGATCATCTTTTTTTTTTTAAATTCACACTTAAAATAGGATGATAACTATTAATTTTTAAAATTTCTTATGGCATATTTCAACACAAAATAAACTTTCTATCTTCATCTTAACCTGGATTTTTAAAAAGGGGTCATTTTTGAATTTTATTATGTACACTTCTGTAGAATAAAGTTTATCTGCCCTTTATCATCTTTTAGTATATACATGCAACTCTGACTTTCTATGTTTCTGTGGCGGGGGGGGGGGGCTAAGAAATAGAGTATTTATAAAATATTACTTTTAAATTTGCTTAGTTCGTGACGTTGGAAATATTGGATTTAGATACTATGTGCTCTGCAAAGTAGAAGGCAGAATCTGTTGACTGCCCTCCCCTCTCATTTTCTTTCCCCGTCACCATCTTATTTCATTTTAGTTTTTTTTTTTTTTTTTATGTAGCTGTTCTCCAGTCAAGACACTTCATTGTTGAATCCTGTTTCTGCAGCTGTTTTTTTAAAATGTATGTCCAAATTATATGTTTTCTTCTTGGAAATTTTATTGCAGAAAATCTCTGCTTTTAATTAAGTGTTATTTCTAGTCTTATTTATAATTTTCTTTTCAAAAGAAGGAATTATTATTGTGTCTCTGCAGGAGACTTCTTCCTGAATTGCAACTTTTAGATGTTGAAAAAGAGTAATTGGATGTATTATGTTTTTCTAGAAGTAAACACGGCTTGCATTATGCATCACTCATTTTTACATGCGGCTATCTAATTAAATTGATATCACTACCTCTAAAATAAATGTAAACGATAATGAATCATTCCTTAGTTCCGCAAGAAGCCAGGACTCATTGAGCAGTGTTCTTTTTAAATTTCATGAACTTAGTATAAAAATATATTTACAAGCAAGAAAGTTGTGGGGAACCAAGACTAAGAGAGCTAATCTTAGTATCTTTCTGCATTACTTCACCCCCAAGTTCTTGGTAGGTATCAATTGATGGATCTGAATTTTCGTATGTGATCAGTCTCTCGGGACTATTTTTGACTATGTTGTCTGGATAAAAAACAAATAAATTAACCTGAGTGATTGGCAGAATATTTAGCCAGTACATTTTTAGACACAGCCCCATTACCTCCACAGGTATTTTTAGACTTATGTTTTGTATAGTACATAATACTACTGATATTATTTTGATTAGAAAGTATTTGGTACTGTTAAAACCCTACTTTAATGATATCATTTGGGTGTTGAAGATTGTTCTCATATTTTCTAACTTCTTCAGTATATTATTTCTCATGATTTTCTTCATTGAGAAAAAACTATTTTTTTTTGAGAGAGAGAGAGAGAGAGAGATGGAGAAAGTGTGCATCAACGAGTGAGGGAGGGGTAGAGGAAGAGGGAGAGAGAGAAACTTAAGCAGACTCCATGCCCAACACAGGGCCTGATGCGGAGCTTGATCTCACAACCCTGAGATCATGACCTGGGCCGAAATCAAGAATCTGACACTTAACTAAGCTACCCAGGCACCCCAAGAGAAAAGTTTTATTTTTTCTCTTCTTCACTTGATTTATTCTTTTCCATTTTTTGGATTTGTGCCCTTGGCCTTCAAAGTCCTGCTTTACTTCATTTGCCATGTCTTTAGTTACAGATTTCTGCCTATGCTCTTAGAAGCTGTGTGATTGTCATTCAACTCCTTTGCTCAAATTTGCAGTACAGCACAACAGGCCATAAAAGGCTTTGATACATCTATTATTAATAGATAAAAACTAAAAAGATGCCAAGAAAAATCTAAAAGCATAGCTTCTGTGGCAGTATCTATAAAACAGGGAGTCATAAAGGTGAAAACCAGTAATAGGTGTTACAGGAATAAAGTGAATTGGTCAACTCAAGAAATCAAGATCTAAACATTTCCATGCAAAGATAGTATTACTGAATAGTGTCTATCTCGCTAAAAAGGCATAACATTATTTACCCATATATTAGAATGTGAAAATTTGTTGTCAATTAACTATATGGTTGTCCACCCAAATCTCATCTTTATTTCTTTTTTTAATGTTTTATTTATTTTAGAGAGAGAGAGAGACAGACAGACAGACAGACAGACAGTGTGAGCAGGGGAGGGACAGAGAGAGAGGGAGACACAGAATCTGAAGACAGGCTCCAGGCTCTGAGCTGTCAGCACAGATCCCGAGGCGGGGCTCGAACTCACGAACTGTGAGATCATGACCTTAGCCAAAGTCGGACGCTCAACTGACTGAGCCATCCAGGCTCCCTTCATCTTTATTTCTTATGTAGAAATAGCACCTTACAATTTTGGTTGGGCATATGGCCACTGAAAATTAAAACTAGATTACCCAGGCTTCCTTTTAGTTAAACAAGATCAAGTATCCAAGGAATATAGCATATTTAAGGGAAATGGTGTGGGTAATGTTTAAAAAGTATACCTAAAGAAGAGACATGCCTTCCTGTTCCTATTTCTTGAAATCAGGAAATAGACATATTGACTAGATATGGGATAGTTTGGACCATGAAATAGAAGCTGTTGAGATTAATGGGTCAAGCCAGAAAAAGCCATGGTCCTGGACAATCATGGAATTGCAAAACTAGGACAAGATTGCTCTAGTTATATACCAAGTAAATGAATTTCTATATTGTTTAAGCCAGTGTTCATTTTTGGCTTTCTGTAATTTTTAGATAGACTTAATGCTAATGAATGTAAGCTGCTACTTTTCATAGCACAAACTGGAATTTTTGAACTATTTTGCTTTGTAATATTTTTCATCCCCATTCTTCTTCACTTTGCATTTGTGCGTCTGTGCTAGGAGCTGGTTCACCATAGCAAGCACTCACTATGCTACATAATGGCTCAGAAAGACACCCTTTAATTTTTAGCAATGAACACGAGAGAGGTGGGTTTTGCTACTTTGTTCATTTCTTACACCCCTCCCTCAGCCTGCTATAATTCTCCTCCTCTCCTCCTCCTCCTCCTCCCATTCTCCAATTCTCCTTGTCTTGCATGCCCCTCCCCCCCCAGCTGCACATGACCTAGAACTGGAAAGAATTCTAGAAGCCTCTGTGTTCCATAATTACACCTTCTAATCTGTCACCTGGTGCTATCAATTCTATCCTTCAAATATTTTTCCTGTTTGTCCCTGACTCTACATCCCTGTCTGTTGTCATAATCCCCTGCTCAGGCTTTTGTCATGTCTCCACAGCATCTGTGCCCACACTTTGCACACCGCAGCTCTTTTCTTTCCATCTCACATGCTGTTCTTATCACCTGGGAGAGATGGAGCATGCACACTGAATGGGAAGCTTTACGGCTCAGAATTTCTCAGGGATTGTTCATCATCCCTGGCAGTAGTGACATATGGCATTCTCATGAGCTGTGTGTTCAAAAGTGATACCTGAATGGTCCTTGGTATTGATGTCATGGCAGGTGAGGCAGGGCTCTGGCCAGCCCACTTTCCTCCACCATAGGCACAATTGCATAATAGCCTCACTGACATTTCTTCTCCAACAGCATATGTGGTTATGCCTCTGTTAAGGATTTGCTTTCACCTTAAAGACATCATTTCAGTACATTATATTTTGTTAGAAAATAAGCCATTTCCCTGAGTATTTCAATTTTTTTCTGATTTGTACTTTGAATTTGCTCATAACATTTTTATATTTTCTTATTTTTGATGTACAGTTTGCATTCTTTCCTTTATCCTTCATCAGTCCGTTTGGAAGTTATGCATTTTATTCCATCTTTCAAAGGTCCAACCCTTTGTTTTGGTAATGTTTTCCCTTTAAGAATATTTTACTTCTAGTTTTATTGGCTGTGAATTTAAGAATGCAGTTTGTGAAGCTGGTATACATATTTAAACTCTTTGAATTTTTTGCTTCCCTGGTGTTCTTATAATCTTCAATACTGTCGGGGCGCCTGGGTGGCTCGGTCGGTTAAGCGTCTGACTTCGGCTCAGGTCATGATCTCGCGGTCCGTGAGTTTGAGCCCCGCATCGGGCTCTGGGCTGATGGCTCAGAGCCTGGAGCCTGTTTCAGATTCTGTGTCTCCCTCTCTCTCTGCCCCTCCCCTGTTCACGCTCTGTCTCTCTCTGTCTCAAAAATAAATAAACGTTAAAAAAAATTAAAAAAAAATAATCTTCAATACTGTCTACGTTTTGACCCAGTGAATGAATGACTGCATTTTAATAGAGAAGCTTAACCCATTCAGGTTTGTTTGATAAGTCATTATTTATTTTCAAGTCTATCATTTTATTATTTTTAAGGAATGTATAAGTATTGTTTACTTTTACTTTACCTACACTGTATCACTCTTCATTGCTCTTAAAACCACTGGTGAAATGCCACTGCTTCTTAAATGCTGTGTAGGTGTTTAGCACCGCAAGAATTATTTCTTTGGATTTAGAGGTGAACACATGTATTTTTCCTTCTTCTTCCTCTTCTCCTCCTCCTCCTTTTTTTTTTTTTTGTCTCTCTCCATCTTTCTATCCCTCTATCCTTCCCTCCCTCTCCTTCCGCTCTTCTCTCTTAGTTGGGAGCTGTAATAAATGTAACATCCACAACACTTTGTACCTATTTTACTAATCAACATTCTTGGTCACAAGTAGCATAATTGGTTGGAAACATAGAAGATAGCTTAAGGGATCTGTGCGAATGTTGGGGGACCCTGTGTAGATAACAAGCATGAGCCAGAACAGTCTTTGCAGCCAAGAAACAACTGGATAGGATACTACTGCTAGTGCCCCCATTACAGGGCACTCATTGCCTCTTATTTCCATTACAGGAACAAACTATCATTGCTGAACTGCTGACTTCTTTATTGCCACAATGATTATTAACATCTGGCTGTGCATCACTTCCTCAAGGTGAGTCATGAATGGCAGTTCCTGTCTCCATATTCTGGAAACCTGGAGTGGGTAGAGAAATCATCTGCCTTCTTGACTTTCTGCCTACCATCAACCATACAGAGATGGAGTTTCAGAAGTTAGGAAGGTTGTTTGTATGCTGAATAAGCACATAGCATATTTCTATTGCGTTTTAACCCTTTATCTTGCCTGTATACATTAATAAGTTCTAAAAATATGTGTGTGTACACACACATATATACACATTTAAACCCTTTGTCTTGCCTGTATACATTAATAAGTTCTAAAAATGTGTGTGTGTGTGTGTGTGTGTGTGTGTATACACACACACATATATACACACACACACACATATAAAATTTGAAAAAGTGAATAGACTGTAGTAGACTAAAATAAAATGACAAAAGTAAAATAGAATTTGAAAAAAATTTATTATAAAAGCAAAAAAAATATAGTAAAAATTAAAGAAAAATATTTTTAATAGAAATTGAAGGTAAAAATGAAATTTTTCTCTTTCTGCATTCAAGCAAAAGAAAAGAAAAAAGAGAAAAAAAGAAAAAATAAATCATTTGAAAATTTGAAAAGGTGAATACACTGAAGTAGACTAAAATAAAATGATAGAAGTAAAATAGAATTTGAGAAAATTTACACAAAAGTAAAAAATATAGTAATAAAAATTAAAGAAAAATATTTTTAATAAAAATTGAAAATAAAAATGAATTTTTCTCTTTCTGTATTCAACAAAAAGAAGTACACACACACACACACGTATAAAAGTTTGCTTCACTCTTTTACTTTGAAAAAGAGAAAATCTCCCATCTAACATAATGGCACTTTTCTTTATACGTGATGAATGCAAAATATGCTGAAACCATTCCTAATGGGAGCCAATTCAAATTGTGAAATTTTTCTGTGGACATCTCCAAGTTAAGAATCACTCGATGATGTCCACTTATCTTCTGGCTCATTTGTTCCATTATTATTTTTCAACCCACGTGTTTATTTGCAAATTTAACTACTTAACATTCCCCATATATAGTACTAACTGAGAAGAAAAAAGGAAAGAAAAATAGTCATCAGTTGTATGTCACGCATGCATGGGTTAGTCCCTTCTTATGTGTTCTGTTGTACACTACAACCACTAAATCTGCAGGGTCTGGAATCATTGGGAGAGAATTTATTTGTGATATTTATTTTATTTATTTGTGATGAAAGAATCATTAGATTTAAGTAATGAGATCTGATGGACTCTTGATTCATGAACTCAGGTGTTCAATTTATGAGGAAAATAGTACCTGTATAGGTTATGGGTTCAGAGTATACATCACATGCAGTAGTTGGCAATGTAACTAATTTCCATCAGCCTATAAACTTTCCTATTTATGTGTAAAGAGACAGTAAAAAAAAAAAAGAAGTAATACAACGTGGGATACCGTAGCATTTGCTAAATAGAGAGATGATGTATACAGATGCATAATGAGTAAGAGCAGCAAGTCTAAATCTTGAACTAGCCTATATTCCAGGTAGGGTAAGGAATTAACCCTTTTGTATTGAAAGGGATCAAATGAAATCTATAAGCCACCAAAATAGCTGGTTGGTGGCTAAAATATGGTGGCCCATGGTATGTTCTGGTCACTGGCAAAATAGACTCACAACAATGTTTGCAGTGCGTCCTATTGATCAGAAGAGTTCATGTCACCGAGCTACTGCATAGTCTCCGTGTCTTTGACCATAGAATCTCTACTCTTGAGTCTACTGAGTAAATGCTATATGACCTGAGGAGGAGGCTGCCTGAAACAGGGGACTATGTCATGTTTCTACCTTATTAAGAGGCATCTTCATCAGGGGCTTTCAATCAGCATTCGTGCAGGAAATAGTTCATAACTATTTGTTCAACCTAGAAAAACATTATATAATTTACTGAAAATTATGAAGTTAGCCTTTAGATATACTACAGATTATAAATACTCTGTAAGAAAAAAAGATGCAAAAAGCAAAAAGATAGAAATAATTTAATAAAATATTTAATAAAAGCCTATGATGTCATTAAAAGCAAGAGCAGAATGAAATTAAATCATTGAGTCCAAAATGACGTATTAAGACCATTACTGGATCTAAAATATAGACAAGCCATACATAGTTTACTTCACTTAAGCTTGTTCCATAAACGTAGGGATTGATTCATATTAAGAACTTTTTGTTACTCACCAAATTAATAACTTAAATAGAAACAAGTGTCTTCCTGCCATAGATGTTGAAAAGTCTCTTCATACAATTTTATATCCATGTCTAATAACAATGATTGGTCTCTTAACCAAATAGAAATTATATATGTATGTATATATGTATATATCCTTATGCACGTGCATGCACATACATATATCCTTACCATAATTACACTGTGACAAAAGTCACAGTTAAGTTAGTTGTGAAACAGAAGAGTCACTATGGTCAAATTAGCTAGAAGAATTTCTACACTGGTCCTGAAGTACTAGTCAATGAAGTCAGAGGGAAAAAATGAGCTATTATAAGCTTTATATGAAACAAATACTATTAATAGCAGATTAGATAATTCTATATCTTGAAGCTCTAAAATTTACCATGACGGGGGAACATGACCCATAAAGTTGTGGCTATTAAACTAAGAAAACAAAAAAAGGTTTTCTAGCCAGATTATTAGCCAGATTATACAACAGGAGAAATAAGCCTGTTTACAACAGCAACCACAAAAGTAAAATACCTAGAAATAAACTGAATAAGGCCTCAACCAAGCCTATATGAATGTAATGGTAAAACTTTACTGAAGGACAGTAAAAGAATTTGAACTCATCAAAATAAAAGCTCTATTCTTTTATTGGAGAGCAGCATATATTTAATTTATCAATTAATCTTGAGACTCACTGTGATACCTGTGAGGGTAACTATAGAGTTCTAAAGCTTTATGCAAAATTAAACATGTATAATTATATAAAAGGAGAAGGATAGTGGAACCAGTTTTACCAAATGTTGAAATGCGTTGCTGTGAAAAAGTAGTACAAATGTATGTTCATCTCTCTTCTTGGCTCCTGGCATAGAGCTCCTAAAACCCTTGTAGTTTCCTGGGGCGCCTGGGTGGCTCAGTTGGTCAAAGCGTCCGACTTCGGCTCAGGTCATGATCTCGCGGTTTGTGAGTTCAAGCCCTGCGTCAGGCTCTGTGCTGACAGCTCAGAGCCTGGAGCCTGTTTCAGATTCTGTGCCTCCCTCTCTCTCTCTGACCCTCCCCCATTCATGCTCTGTGTCTCTCTGTCTCAAAAATAAATAAACGTTAAAAAAAAAAAAACAACCTTGTAGTTTCCTGTGATAAGATCACTAGGAGCATCTTTTGTTCTAATATTTGGTCTCTGACCCAGCTCCTGACACAGGGCTTCTGAATCCCTTGGAGTTTCCTAGGTGATAGGACTATATTTTGTTTTAATGAAGCAACTCTTGAATAGCTCCTGGACTGGCTGGTCACCAGAAAGATTAAGCCATGATTGGGAACTTGGAACTTTCCGCCTCACTCCCTCATCCTCCAGGAAGAGGAGAGGGGCTGGAAATTGGAGTTAATGATCAATCATACTCATGTGATTAAGCCTCCATAAAAACCTCCAAAGTACAGAATTTGGAGAGCTTCAGGGTTGCTGAAGTACCAGGAGGGTGGGGCACCTGGTGAGGATATGGAAGTTCTGTACCCCTTACCCCATCTCTTCCATCTGGATGTTCATCTGTGTCCTTTATTATCTGCTTTTATAATGAGCTGGTAAAGGTAAGTAAGTTTTCCTGAGTCTGTGAGCCATTCTAACAAATTATTAAACCCAAGAGTGGGGTCATGGAAATCCCAATTTATAGCCAGTCAGAAGTATAGGTGACAACCTGTGATCTGCGATTGGCATCTGAAGTAGAAGAGGGCAGTCCGATGGGGCTTTGTCAGAATCCAGTTAAACTGTGGGACCCCCAGCTGGTGTCACAGAGAATTGGTTGGTGTACAAAAACCTACACATATTTGGTGACCAGAATTGTCAACAGTGAAATATTGTGAGTGTGTAAGTGAAGGAGAGAATGCAGGAGTGTGTTTTTCCTCTACAGTTACCATATTTAATACAGTTATGTCATGCAGTGTTATTTGGATAAGATCTGAAATAGATGACGTTTGACGCCTTGTGGGTATCTGGTAGAAAGGGCAGTATAAACAGGAAAAAAGGCAAATGCAAATGCAAAGGCCCAAGCCCCAAGGCAAGATTGTGAAGCAGCAAATATGACCTTGAGCTTGGAGTAAAATGATGACGGGAAGATTGGGAGATGCAGTGAGCATCTGTAGGGGGGAGGCAGGGGTTGTAGGGTGTATGGGCCTATTAAGTCATAAATAGAAAATGCCTGTACTCTCAGTGAGATGGGAAGTCATTGGAGGTCCTCGAACAAAGAAGTGAAATGGTTTGATTGACATTTTAATGGTTTCACTCCGGCTGCTATGTTAAGAATAAATGAGGGTGGACAAGGAAAAAGATAAGGAGACCATGTTGAACACCTGACAAAGTCCGGGCAAGAAAGGGTATCTTGAATAAGAATTGTAGCAGCAGAGTGAGTGACACCTAGTCTAATTCTGGATATATTTTGAAGGTAGTATCAGTTGGGCACGCTGATGAATTTAATGTGGAGTAAGAAAAAGAAGGCAAGGGTGACTCTAAGGATTTTGATTTGAAAAACTATGTGGATGGAATTACCACTTACCTAGATGATAAAGTGGAGTGAGACTAGAAGATGGATCATTGATTGATGAGAAAAGATATGAAGTTCAGCATGATTAGAAATGGGAATATTTTGGCCCATGGCAGTATCCTCTGAATTTGGAACAAACAAAACTAGATAGATTCGCAGCACTGAATGTTTATATATAATAGTAGTGTTTTGTAAGACTCAAATTTTGGGAGAGCGGATACATTTGATAAAATCCACAGGCAAAATTTTACATGATATCTTTCAGTGTTTTGTGCTTTATTCAGTTTTTAATATTTATTATCATATCCTATATGTCAGGTATTTATTTCAAGTAAAAGCATGCTTCGTTTAGCTTACAAATTACTTAATATTTTACTTTCCTATTAACAAGATAAAAACATTTTGAAACGTGTTGAGAAATTTTAAATGCTGTCTTAAAAATAGTTGACTACATTGTAGTTGTTAAAAACTATTTAGTATTTAAAAAGAAACACAAAAAAGAAGACCATTAGTCAAAGGGAATTTGAGAGTGAGGTGGTTGGAATAAGGAGTGTGGTGGGTTTACACATAAAATTGAGGGCCCACTTGGGAGTGATGAGGGCCTAAAAGCAGTGTCACTGTGGTATTTTTCTCTGAACATGCTCTGATGCAGAGGTGTAACTACATACAGGTGGAGAGTTGTATTTAACCCATGGTTCTTATTTAAGTGACTACAAAGACGCAAAAAAAGGAGAAATTGAGTTGAAGATGTTTTCCAAGGAGTGATTATGATGCTTCCTCAAGGGACCTAAGTTTCCGAAAGCAACTTTCGGAAGAAGCAGTGGAGAGACAGAAGGGTAGCAATAGCAATTGATTACTGGCTGAGAAAAATCAAATGATTGTTATAGTCAAGGTATTAGAGAAAATAAGTTGGTAACCTAGCAGGTCACAGAGTGGCATTATTCAATTGAATTTCTGGAAAAAAATATTAGGAATGACAATTATGGCAATTACAGTATATGATCATGAGTGTGAGTGGCTAAGGTGAACTGGAGACCAAGGTAATTGAAAGAGGGAATGTAGAGGAACTGCTAGATCAGTATATTAGAAGGACCATTTATGTGCATATTGTACATGTTTGTACTGTATATTTTGAAGTTGCCAGGAATTGTGTATTTGTTTTGTACTACTTGGATAAATTAACACAAATCTGGTGGATGAAATCAAAACCTATTTTTTTTAATCTCATAATTTTCTAAGTCAGAAGTTTGGAAGGGTAAGGCTGAATTTTCTGTTTGGGGTCTCATGAAACCTAAATCAAGCTGTTGGCTGGCCTTGGCTTTGATCTGGCAGTTGTAAGGTTGAATCCACTTTGAAACTCATTCAGCTTATTAAGTTGCTTGCAGCTGTAGGACTGAAGTCCCTGTTTCCTTGCTGGCTTTGATCACAGGCTTCTCTTGGTCCTTGGATAGACCTTGTGTGTGGACTCCTTCATCTTCAAAGTCTTGAATGCTTCTCATGCCCCAATCTCCCTGGCTTTCCCTTTTACCTTCCTCTTCTGGCTCTTTTTTAAGAGTTATTTTTTTAGAGCAGTTTTAGGTTCACAACAAAATAGAGAGGAGGATACAGAGATTTTTCAATCCATGAGCGTAGCCTCCCCCATTGTCAACATCACTCACCAGAATGGTATATCTGTTACCAAGGATGAGCCTGTACTGATACATTGTAAACACCCAAAGTCCATAAATTAGATCATGGTTCATTATTGGTAGCATACATTTTATGGGTTTGGACAAATGTATAATAACTCATATCCATATTAATGTCATATCGAGTTTTTTCACTGCCTTAAAAATCCTCTTGTGCTTCTGCCTACTTATCCAGGCCCTCTGTCCCCAAACCCTGGTGACCACTGATTTTTCTCTAGTTTCCATACTTTTGCTTTTTCCAGACTGTCATATAATTAGAATCATTAGCATGCAGCCTTTTTAGCTTGACTTCTTTCACTTAGCAATATGCATTTAAGTTTCTTCCATGTCTTTTCATGACTTGATAACTCATTTATTTTTAGCACTGAAAATATTGCATCGTCTGGATGTACTCTAGTTTATTTATCCATTCCCCTACTGAGAGACATCTTGGTTGCTTCCAAATGTGACAATTATGAATAAAGTTGCTATAAACATCCATGTGAACGTTTTTATGTGGATGTACATTTTCACCTCCTTTGGGCAAATGTTAAGCACAATTTCTGGATCATATGGTAAGAGTATGTGTAGTTTTATAAGAGACTGCCAAACTGTCTTTCAAAGTGGCTGTACCATATTGCATTCCCACCAGCAATGAATGAGAGTTCCTGTGGCTCCACATCTTTGGTAGTATTTTGTGTTGTCAGTATCTTGAATTTTGGCCATTCTCATAAGTGTGTAGTGGTACCTCATTGTCATTTTAATTTGCATTTCCCTGATGAGATATGATGTGGAGCATCTGTTCATATGCTTATTTGCCATCTGTGTATCTTTGGTAAGGTGTCTGTGAAGGTCTTTGGACTCTTTTATAATTGAGTTGTTTGATTTCTTACTGTTGAGTTTTAAAAGTTCTTTATATGTCTTTTAATGCCAGTCTTCTGCCAGATGTGTCTTTTCCAAACATTTTCTCCCAGTTTATGGCTTGTCTTCTAATTCTCTCAGTATTGTCTTTTGTAAGGCAGAAGTTTTTTGAATTTTAATGAAGTCTAGCTTATCAATTATTTCTTTCATGGATCATGTCTTTGATGTTGTTTCTAAAAAGGCATTGCTATATCCATAGTCATCTATGTTTTCTTCTATCTTATCTTTTTGGAGTTCTATAGATTGGCATTTTACGTTTAGGTCTGTGATCCATTTCAAGTTAGATTTTGTGAAGGCTATAGATCTGTGTCTCCTTACAACCATGTTAGGAGCAGGTGGTATTTATAGTTCCCTTTGTTTCCTCTCCAATTTATTACAGTGACACAAGATCTAGCTCTAGTTTTCCTTTGCCCTTCCCTTTTAATGCTGAGGAGCTCATTTTGCAGGGAGGAGAGAATGGGGCTGAACATTTATCTTTCTTTCTTTTTGTATTTCTATTCACAATATTTATCTGCATTATGTAGATGACTCTGACTGACTAGGAATATGGTCCTAAACATGGCAGTGAGAAAAGAGAATACAAAAGTCAACATTTCAATATATTATTTCACCACATTATTTAAGATAGAATAAACACCTGGGAGTCAAAAGATACAAGATGACAAATTTTATTACCTTAAATGTAAAGTCTTTTGTATGGCAAAAGCATTAAATAAAAATAATAAGAAAGGATAATGAAATATAATGTGTATTAATTATGACCAAGAACTAATTTGTTAAAATAATTCTACCAATCAATAATATAAATGCAAAATCCCTGTAAAGGAAGAAAAGAAGATAAGAAGGAAGTGCATGGGTTGGCAATATATACAGGAATAAATACGGTTTATAAGTAGATCAAAAAAAGCCGAGAGTCCCTCATATTGTGCTATTCCATACTGTCAGTAACGTGAATTAAGACAGCAATTTAAAAAGGAATAAAAAAGTAAATAAATAAATAAAAAAGGTGCAACTGGGTGGCTCAGTCAGTTGAGTGTTAGACTCAGTTTCAGCTCAGGTCATGATCCCAGGTTCGTGGGACCGAGCCCCGTGTCAGGCATGGATCCTGCTTAGGATTCTCTCTCTGTCTCCCTCTGACTCTCTCCCTTACTTGCATACACACACACTGTCTCTCTCTCTCAAAAAAAAAAAGATAGCAATTAAATAGCATTTCCCACATTTTAGATTATCAGACAAGATTTTCAATCATATACAGTGTTGGAGAGGTTATAGGAAAGCAGGCTTTTTCCTGCATTGTTGACAAAATGTACTTTGGTATAAAAAATGTGGTGGGAGTTTTTCAGTATTTATGAAAATTTCCCTGACATGCATTCTGTGATTTTCACAGATATATGCATGCACATGTTCATGATAGCTTTGTTGATATAGCAAAACCTGAACACATCCTGAATGACCATCCAGAGGGGTGCAGCCATACAGTAGAGCACTGTAGAATGAGTTTGAGTTCTAGAATATGCTGTTTAAGTTAATAAGTTGTAAACACAAAAAGACATACAACAGAATGTTCAGACTGAAAGTGTTCTGTCTGTATCCATGTGTGTAAGAAGTTATATGTGTATATAGGTAGTGTGTGTGCCCTTGGGAAAAAAATCAAAGGAAGATTCATTAAGATTCTGTCAATGGCTATTACCTCCATTGGGTAGGAACATATTCTGAAGTGGGAGAAAGATTTTTCATTGTGCCACCTTTCTTGTTTGAATTTTTTATCACACTTTTGTATTTTGGTGGTAGAAAATGATTAGTAAAAGAAATCAGAAGGCTCCTAATTAAAAACCTATCATATGAGGTTTCCTTTCTTTTCATTGTTTTAGAATGTTTCATCTACAGTTGGAATCTGGGAACAGAGGGCACATCTCTGAAGACGGTTCAGAATTAGAAGCTAAGGGCGCTTTGTATTATTTTCATTAGAGTGATATTTTTGCTAATTCAGCGTAAGTCTTTATTCTACAGGGAGCAGCTATTTCATTGATTCTTTTTTTTTTTTTGGTATATATTTGGGGTTTAGAAGTAGTGAAATGCTGTTGTGATTCTCCTAAGGTGGCTGCATATTTATAACACAAACTCTAATGATTCTGTAGAAATGATTCTGATTCTAGAGAAAACCTGCATCGAACTGCAAATGAGTTTGCAATACTTTAACGGCAAGAATGTTTTCTTAATATTATTTAACATTCATATGATGCCTGTTACGCATAAGATACCCTGCTATTGTAAGGACTACAATTGTCTATCATTCATTCACCTTTCTTAATTTCTTAATTCATCCATCACTTATTTACTGTCTCCAATATCTGGGGTACAATTGTAGGTTTTTAGATTGAGTTTTCATAAGGAAAATGTCTGTGCTGAAATGGAGCTTATATTTCAGTTGTGAGGAGGGGAGACAAACCAGTAAACCAAAAAAAAAAAAAGGGGGGGGAGAGAAATAAGATAATTTGAAACAGCAATAGTACTTAACAGACTCTGGTGGCAGTGGAGGTGAGGTTGGGGTTGGAGGTGGGTTGTGGGGTCTTATCGTTTATGGCAGTTAAAGGGAAAACATCATATGATAAGATAAAGTTCCAGAGAACTGAGTAGTTTTCTTTATATTTACTTCTCTGTTCTTTCCAGCATCCATTTTGGGGCGGGGGGCAGGGTAGGTGGGTTTATTCTTATAGATGCAAGATTGCCATCATCACAGAGAATTTAATGAAGTAAGGGATTCTGAACTTGATTTGAAGGCTGTATCTGTTCCAAGTTAAAGCAAATAGTAGACTTAATCTAGTCAGAGAAGACAGTAATTTAATGCAAGACAAACTTTTTTTTAGATCATCTGTTTTCTAATTCATTCATATAAAAATGTCCTTTTGAAGTATCTTTTGGGTCTAGCTCAGTGATATAAGATTCTCACTAACTTTTTCTTTTTTGATAGCAGGCTTGGTTTTGTTTGTTTGTTTGTTTTGTTTTTGTAATTTCAAGTCATTCACTCAATCTTTCATAGATTATAAAAATTGTATTAGTTTGGATCTACTTACAGGCAGCAAGAACCACTATTTAAAGTGTCTTACAATTTGGTGTTTATTTCTTATAATAAGAAAACTAGAAGGAGGTTGTTTGGTTCCTGGCTTTAATACACTGGCTTAAGGAGTCATGCTTCTGGCTCTCCATTCCGTTATCCTAATAGTCAGTATTTTGCTTCTTGTCCTCAATATGGCTGCTGCATCTTCAGGCATAAGGGGAAAAGTCAGTGCCAGAACTGTTGTCTCTTAGCGGGAAAGCAAAACGTTTCCTAGAAATCTCTTGGCAGACTTCTGCTTTAGTCATTGCCTAGAACCAAGTCCATTGGGAACCCCAGCAGCAAGGAGTGCTGAAGAGGCAGGGAATAGGGCTGTAATTGTCTTAAAACAATCTACACAATTCCTGGAGCTTGATACATTGGCACTCCCGACAAAATCAAGAAATATGGGTAACAATAGATATTGGGTAGCCCAAAATGGGTAATTTACCACAAATGCTGCTTCAATAAGTTTTAACTTACTGAAAAAAAAAACCTATTTCATCCAATATATTAAACAAAAAAAGATGTTCTCTGGAGAAAGAGTTAGCTACTTGCCATTTTCCCAAAGTTATTTTTTTTAATTAATTTTTTTTTTTGAGAGAGAGACAGATGGGATGCAAGTGAGGGAGGAGCAGAGAGAGAGGGAGACACAGAAGCAATGCAGACTCCAGGCTCTGAGCTGTCAGCACAATGTCTAATGCGAGGCTCAAACTTGTGAACAGTGAGATCATGACCTGAGCTGAAGTTGGACGCTTAACAGACTGAGCCATGCAGGTGCCACTCAAAGTTATCTTTTTTTGAACTGGGCTTTTCTAATTATTGATTATAAATAAATTATTATCACAATTAACTAGGATAATAGTAAACACTTGTAATGACTCTGTGTTCTGTATGCTTTACATGTAATAATTAATTTAATAATCACAACAGCTTTGGAATGAAGGTACTATTATTATCCCCATTTTATAGGAAATTGGATCATGGGGATATTAAGTAACTTGCCCATGGTCTCACAGCTAGTCATTACCGGACAAGGATTGAAACTCAGGCAATTAGCCTCAGAGATGCCTAATACTAAGGTGGAATTGTGAGAAGAAACCGTAGGTGCCTCTAGTTGCTGAGAGCTGCACCTGCTGACTACTGGCAAGCGTGTGGGCACCTCAGTTCTACAGCACAACAAACTGAATTCTTTCAACAACAACAGGAGGTTTGGAGAGAACCCTTAGCTCAGGTAATGGATGGAGCCTTTTGATATGTCATTTGTGGCCTTTTGCAACCCTGAGCAGGAACTTAGATAAAATGTACCTGGAATTCTGACCCACAGAAACTATGAAATACCACAGGTGTATTGTTTCAAGCCACTAAATTTGTGGTGACTTTTATACCACAATAAAAAAAATCAATACAGTATTTAAGCTCCAATGCCTGTATGCTGTATCTTAAATGAGATATTTGTTCATTCTGAGCCTTCTTTATGCATTAACTCAGAGTAAATCATAACATTAATAATCATGGCTAACATTAACTGAATACTTTGCTTCATTCCAAACAAGTAGTCAATAATTAAAAAACAAAAACAAAAACATTTATTTAATCCTCATATATAATATATATACATTATATATAATATATTATATAATATATATATAATCCTCATATATAATATATATACATTATATATATATATATATAAAATATATAATTATATATATATTTTAAACATAACCTATGGCAGGTCAAGAAAACAGATGAGGAAAGTTAGATTTTCTTATAATCAGAGTGAGAATCTTTGTGAATTTTTGTATAGTAGCCATAGGAAAAAGATATCTACATGATTTCTTTTAAGGTGTACAACCTAAGCATGTACAATTTTTTTTTACTATCAATCATACCTCAATAAAACTGGAAAAATAAATACCTTAAAAAAGAAGAAATGGTGTCAGCATGGGAAAGCAGCAAATCAGTCCACCATTACTTGGGCATTTGAATGAATGTTTAAGAAGCTTCAAAAATGGTACCCATACCAATCTATGTTTCTTTTCTTTGCCATAGTGTTTAATAATATTTTTTCATGTTGTACACTTTTAAAAATGGATGATTGCAGGTAGTTATTAAATGCTGTTACCATATTTCCTGCTTCACTTCAGTTGACTAGAGCCTACATCTCTTAAGAGTCTTCCTTGGTCTTTTCAAATAGAAGAGGAATTATTTTGTGGAGCACATGAAGTTTTTGCAATACTTCTGAGTCCACAGGAAATGTACCCAGAAGTAATATTTTGGTGTCTATGTAACTTTCATATGTATCTCTTCTTTTTGATCTAAATATCTTTAGAAATGGATCTTGGGTGGGGGAGGGGGAAAGTGGGTGATGAGCATTGAGGAGGGCACCTGTTGGGATGAGTACTGGGTGTTGTATGGAAGCCAATTTGACAATAAATTGTGTGTGTGTGTGTGTGTGTGTGTGTGTGTGTGTGTGTATGTATGAAATGGATATTGGAAGGAAGGAAGTTAATTTGTATTGGAAATCAATTAGGTGCCAATCATTTCATGTGGTTCTTTATATAATCCCCTACTGTGAGTTAATTTTTATTGTTCACATTCTACATATGGCAGATCTGACAAAAGGGAAGGTTAAATAATTGCCCAGGACCACATAATCCATCGATGGCCATTTGGCAATTTGAACCCAGATGTCTCTTTCAAACACGGTGCTCTTTTACCTGTAAACACACCTTCTCCTAGGCTTGGTGTTATTGGTATGCTTGCCTCTTTTATTATTGGTAGTAGCCATCTGCCAAATAAATTTCCAAGTACTTTTGAAAAAAAAAAACATTTGGAGTATGAATACATGTCTGTACTGCTTGCAACATAGTACAAACCCCATATGAGCAGGTTTTAATGACATTATCTACTTTGCTGTTGGAACTCTTCATATTTGGGTTTGAAATCACTGCCCTATCTTGTAATAAAGTAAATTTCCCACCACAAAACCTCATCCACTTGAAAATATATAGCAAGTGATTTAATTTCAGAATTGAAATGTATTTGCAAAAGTTGGGCTTATGCCATTGTGTATCTGAAAATGATTTCAATTTTAAGAAATTTACTTCAGTGTATTTTACATGACATTGTCTCTATATGCCTATTTCTAGTTATATATATAAAGCCATTAAGAAGTATTAATATGTTTAGAGACTGGATTTTCTGAACGTTGAACTACTTTTATGCAAAGAGACAAAATGGCTGGTCCCTTTTTAGTAGAGTGCTATTAAAAATAATTAGTTTCTGGTAAAGAGTAGATAATTAGTAAATTATATGATGGCTGAATAAACTTTTTCAAGATCAGTAAATGCAATCTCCTTCACCAGAAATTTAGAAGACTAATTTGAATAGTGCAACTGAAAGGTTACTTAGAAAACAAGAACAGTATTTATTATATCTGTAACAATATTAAAATATTTGTAAGCATTTATTTATAAAAAAAATAGGTATATAGTTTTTATTTTCTCCCCTTTACAATGATCGATACAACTTGAGCACTCTGTGTGTTATTTCTTTTTTAAAGATGAGAGCATAGTAGTTTTAACTTCAAATTGAAATTTGAAGCAGTCCTTAAGCTGCCAGAACTCTTTATTATCTGTTTTCCTGAAATGATTTATAATTCCTAAATAGCAAAATATGATTTTCATTTTAAAGAAGATGAGCAAATGCATCAAAACGAAGAGAACATAGTGTTGAATACATAAAAAAATGGTATTGTTATAATCTGGTACTGTCATTGAAAACTCCTATACTCTGTGGTCCCTGGATTAGAGAAAAGTTAACAGTTTCCCAAAAATGCACCACAAATACTGCAGACAAATTAAGAAATCTACCTTGAACCGGCCAGTCTTCGAATAGCTCCTCTAAGCTTCATCTCATTCTGTTTGATGACTCTGATACAAATGAAGTGTATGAGGCAGGATTAGAGGGGAGGTCAGAGAAAGGGAAGCATATGAAGAAGAAAGTCAGTACCAAAGGCACCCACACATCCAGAGAAACTTATGGAGGGGTGAAAACAGGATTCAAGGAAGAGAGGGCCATCTCGAGAAGGATACAACAGGATTTCTCAAAGCTTACCATGAAAATTAAAAAAAAGAGAGAGTACATAAAATGATAAAACAGATGGAATGAATTATATGAAACTCATTTGGATAGGAATGGTTAATCCCTAGACACAGGAATAAATACAGGTTCTGGAAAAGGAGTCTCATAGTACTGTAATAGTATTGTTATTTAAAAGCTTTAGGAATTTAGGTCTGAGGGGTACCTAGGAGGTAGAAAAGGATAATCATGGATTCTATTCAAAGAAAATATTTCCTAAGCTCGTGTTTCTTATTTATACCTGCCAATAATGCAATGAATGTCTCTTTTAAAAAGCAATTCATTTTGCTTTTATGTCTGTTGGCTACTGAAGTATATAAGTGTCATTATAGGAAGTGTAAGGTGCCTCTTTATCACAAATCTCAACCATGCAGATCTGTGTTGACAACAAATTAGAGATGCTTTTGCAACTTTCCTTTACCATATTTAGCTTCAGCATTTTGTCTTCACTGACATTTTCTTTTTAGTTGATCATTTTCTCAACAAGCAGGAGAAAACATATTCTTTTCTTGAAGATTTTATTGCTACTGATCCAAAGTGATGCAGCATAAGAAACACATTTTTGGTTTACAAAAATACACTTGACCTTGAAGTATGGAAAGGAATGCTCTGCACTAGTAAATAAACTGATTCATCCTGTCATTGAAGATATAAGAAGTGATATACATAGAACATCAAGCTGTCATTTCTATTTTTTGGGTTGTCCTTTTGTTTTAACTAGGAACATTTGAAAAATATCTTTAAAAAATCACCTATCTTTGAGACATTTTCTTTATAACTATCAAGAAGAAGCCTGTATTCAAGTACTTGAGAACTGTAAAGGACAACATAAAGCCAAATTAAAAAGCAAACCATTGTCATATTACCGCATTATCATTATCACATTAAAATTGGGTATATTTTTATAAAGTCAGTCTAATTCTATCATTGCTTCTCTTTTAAATTTGTGTTGCATTTAATTCAGCCAGCATCGGGAATGTGATTTTATTGTTGTTAATCTTTTTTTACTCTAAGGGAAAAAAAGAGCTATCAAGACATTTAACTTTCTATTTGTTACCAAATACCTTTATATGAATTGAAGAATAGGCCATATCATAATGCTGAGTATCCTCCAGGCTTAAATAAGTTTCAGAAATGCTAAACAGTCTTTCTGCAGTTAAGATGGCCAGCAGTCTGGTTTATTTATTTTTTTAAGCACAAATGTTTCTCTTTTAAAAAAAAAGCTATAAAGTATTTTGTTTTGAAAATTGCTCTCTATTGATCATTAACATGAGGAATAGGAAACTAAACAGTCTTTTAAAGAAAATAATATTGTTCAAAGGATAAAGTATAAGTTGAATCTCAGCAAATGGCAATGCCAGAAATCTTTCAAGCTCAAAACTGTCATCTAAATGTGAAATGAAATAGTAATAAAATAAAAAAAAACATGCATGCTCCCATATAAGAAAGTATTCAAGGAGTACTGGGCAGGCCATAAAGATCTTAAAAAGACCAATTTTCTATCAACTAGCTGCTCGTGTATTATAAACAATCTTGGCTATAGCAATATTTAAATCAATTTAGTTACAAATGAAATACTGAAAAAAATCAATAATATTAAAGGTAACATGTAATTAGTAACATAGACTTCAATGAGTTGGAAGATTGATCTATCAAGAGACACATTAAGCTTTCACTCTATATGTCAGTAGTCTCTTTAATTTTCAGATATCAGTAGGACTTATGGTGAGATACTAGAAGAGTAGGAAGGGAAATATTATTTGAATAATAAGGAAGATTCTTCTAACTTAGAAATCTGCCCTCAGTGGTATTTTGATCCTGGAACTCACAGAGTCTCTAAATGGTTGTTCTTCTAACTAGTATAAGGACATCACCTAAGGATGATCCAAGAGTTACTTCCAAAGATACTTGGAGTTGTAAGATACGTTTTGCATTTCATCCTATTGTGCAGTAGTAACAGGAAAAGAAGTATAGTAGAAAGATTAACAGCAATTATTAAACTAGCATGGTTAGGGAAAAATATATTTTCTTGGCTCAAGTTTGGGTAGATATAGAAAAAGATACTGAAAATATTTTCACCAGTATTTTCTTATAGAAACTATAACCAAATTAATATTGGAATACATCAGATGTACATATAACTCTGCACTTTACTCTTAAAATGGGTTATATATCACAATAAAAGTATCAAAATATATCTGTCCTCTTTAGCCCCAATCCCAAGAATCCATTATACCTTTAAAAAGTATACAGTGTAGGCTATTATGTGTGCTTTTTCTTGAGAAGAATCAGTTTTTATTTTACAGATATAGTTCAAGAAATATAGCACAATTATGATGATAGATGAAATTTGGCTACTTCAGTTCTTCAAGTTGGTAGTTAATTTCTCTTCCCAATTTAAAATACCTTGCATTTCTTCTACAGTTTTTGTTTCTACTACTACATATGATCAAATATATGTCCTCAGCTGTTGGCTAGTATTCTCCAGTGTGAGCTACCACTGTGAATGAAAGTCTTAATGGGAAACAGGCATACTAATGTGGACAGACAGGCCGTATGTTTGCATGCTATTTAAGTTGGCAGTTAAAGACTTCAGAAGAATTTTTACTAGATGTTTATTTTTAAAATACAATATTTTTATTACAAAATGCACTTAATATGCAGAGTACATATTAAGAATCTGTAAAAATCCAGAAATGATGTAGAAAATAAAATCATTATAGCTAGATATAAGATTCAGCAAGAACACAACATATGTTGCATTGAAGTATACATGCATGTAATTTTTCTACAAAAACTATGTTGGCTCTTTCCATAATTTGGCAAGTCCTGCTATAAACATTGGGGTACAAGTGCCCCTATGCATCAGCACTCCTGTATCCCTTGGGTAAATTCCTAGCAGTGCTATTGCTGGGTCATAGAGTAGATCTATTTTTAATTTTTTGAGGAAACTCCACACTGTTTTCCAGAGTGACTGCACCAGTTTACATTCCCACCAACAGTGCAAGAGGGTTCCCATTTCTCCACATCCTCTCCAGCATCTATAGTCTCCTGATTTGTTCATTTTAGCCACTCTGACTGGCATGAGGTGATATCTCAGTGTGGTTTTGGTTTGCATTTCCCTGATGAGGAGTGATGTGGAGCATCTTTTCATGTGCCTGTTGGCTATCCGGATGTCTTCTTTAGAGAAGTGTCTATTCATGTCTTCTGCCCATTTCTTTACTGGATTATTTGTTTTTCATGTGTGGAGTTTGGTGAGTTTTTTATAGATTTTGGATACTAGCCCTTTGTCTGATATGTCATTTGCAAATATCTTTATGTCCATCAACTGATGAATGGATAAAGAAATTGTAGTTTATATATACAATGGAATACTACTTGGCAATGGGAAAGAATGAAATATGGCCTTTTGTAGCAACATGGATGGAATTGGAGAGTGTTATGCTAAGTGAAATAAGTCATTCAGAGAAAGACAGATACCATATGTTTTCACTCTCATGTGGATCCTGAGAAATTTAACAGAAGACCATGGGGGAGGGGAAGGGAAAAAAAAGTTGGGGGGTGGGGAGCCAAACCATAAGAGACTTAAAAACTGAGAATAAACTGAGGGTTGATGGGGGGTGGGAGGGAGGGGAAAGTGGGTGATGGGCATTGAAGAGAGCACCTGTTGGGATGAGCACTGGGTGTTGTATGAAAACCAATTTGACAATAAATTTCATATAAAAAAAACAAATAGCAAAAAAAACTATATTGGCTTTTTATACAATAGTACATATTAAGCCTTTTTTTTCTGTGCTGGGTACTAGTTATACAAATTTGTGCAAGATGGAAGTTGTTCCTGTTTTCAGGAATCTTAGAGTCTTGAAGGAACAGTCAATATGTTTGAACACAGCCAAGTGTATAAAGTAGTATGATAAATGAAGTTTCTGAGGCACACAATGAAATCTTTGGGTAGGAAATATCAGGGTTCAGAATATGTCACCCCAAATACTTTGTCATGTTGAAATATTGATTATTTTGAATTAGCCAGTGCAAGAAGAATACTCTGACCCTCCTTTGTCCTGAATGCCAGAGATAAATTTCCCATGTGGCAGGCTTCCCTGTACCAGAAGTAGAAGGCATCCTTATCACAGAATTTAGGGCCAAAAAGGTATATAAACAAACCTTGTTCCTTAATTTTACTATCCCTAGCCCAAACCCCTTTGTCTTATCAATTCTTCACAAAATTTTTTTCCTAACTTCAATTTAATTGTATTAAATTAAATGTGCACAATGTAAACTGTATGAAAGCTTTTTGGTTACTTCTTTGAATCTCATATCTTTGTGGGCTCTGTAGTAAATACATAGCTGAATTTGTTTTCCTCCTGTTAATCTTTTTACTACAGAAAGGTCTCTGCTAAGAACCTAGAAGGGTAGAGGGAAAGTTAGTTTTTCTCCACTACAGAATGATGGGATCAGGCATTGAAGACTTACTAATGGAAAGTACCATCAAAATTAAGTATATATTTAAAGAATCAAACAAATTACCCAAGAAAAGAGAGGGAGAGGAAATGGCATCTGCAGAAATCTTAAGAGACAGTATGGAACATAAAGTCAATTGAAAGAAATTAGATATGATTGGAAAAAGCAATTTAGTCAGGGGAAGAGGAGAGTAGTAGGTTTGCTGTCCCTCCCCCAAGAGTTTATGTCTTGCCACCGATCATGGCCTTCTTGCCTGCTGGTATTCTTCTATGTACGCTCTCTCGGGTCTTTGTTCCCTGCCTCTAATCTTCCTTCTGAACATTCAGTGGAAACCCAGGAAAAAGATGTTACAAAAGTATGAGAATTCTCCTTGTGACTGGGGGTCCAGGGTATTCTAGACTAACAAGTTAACTAAGATTGGATCTTTAGCAAATTGTTCAATTTCTTCTTACCCGCTTTGTTAACGCTGCATACTGTCCATCCCATTTCTCCTTAGAGGATTCTGTCCCCTTGAAATTCAGGGTACATAGTTGCTTTATGATCCCAATTCTCTGGTTGACTCAATAAAAATTATAATTTTATTTTTCCAACTTTTTCTCAGTGTTACAGTGGGAATAACATTCTTTGCTGCTTTCTACATCCTAAATGAATGGAGAAGACCAGATATATGTTTGTAAGAATATTAATCTAGTGTGGTTTGAGAAGTGAATTGTAAGGTAAAAAATGTGGAATCAAGGAGAGAGGTTATTTGTGGGATGCTATAAAAAAGGTAAGAGAGTATTGCACTTTAGACCAGAGTAATACTACGAGGACTGGAAAAAATGTTCATGCTTTCCGAAGAAATTAGGGATAATTACAGGGCTTAGTAATTAGGAATATGACAGGGTGGGAAAAGTCAAAGATGATTTCCAGGTTTCTGACATATGAGCAAAGGAGAATTTTGAGCCACTTTTTTTTTTTAATTGAAGAATAATTAACATAGAGTGTCATTTTAGTTTCAGGTATACAATGTAATGATGCAACAATTCTACACATTTCTCAGTGCTCATCACCAGAAGTGTACTCTTAATCCCCTTTATCTATTTTACCCACAACATGTCCCCCAAACTCCCCTCTGGCAACCATTAGTTTGTTCTCTGTATTTGAGGGACTGTTTTTTGTTTGTCTCTTTTTCTTTGTTCATTTATTTTGTTTCTTAAATTTCACATAGGAGTGAACTCATATGGTATTTGTCTTTCTCTGACTAACTTATTTCACTTAGGGTAATACCCTGTAGGTCCATCCTTAGTGTTGCAACTGGCAAGATACCGTTTTTTCTTTTTTTTCCCCAAGTTTTTATTTAAATTCCTGTTAGTCAACGTGCAGTATAAAATTAGTTTCAGGTGTAGAATTTAGTGATTCATCACTTACATACAATACCCAGTGCACATCATAAGTTTCCTTCTTAATCCCCATCACGTAATTAACCCATGCCCTGGCCCACTTCCCGTCTCATAGGTCTCAGTTTGTTCTTTATAGTTAAGAATTTGTTTCCTGATTTCCCTCTTTTTCCTCCCATATTCATCTGTTTTGTTTCTTAATTTCCACATATGAGAGAAATTATGTTATTTGCCTTTTTCTGACTTATTTCACTTAGCATAATACTTTCTAGCTCCATCCATGTCATTGCAAATGATAAGATTTCATTCTTTTTAATGGCTGAGTAATATTCCTTATATACATATATGTATATGAGTGTATATGTATATATATAAATGTATATACATATAAGTACATATATAAATATACATACATATATGTATATTTATATGTATAAATTTATGTATGTGTTTCATATATACATATATGTGTAAATGTCTTCTTTACCCATTCATCTATGGATGGACATTTGGGTTGCTTCCATATCTTGGCTATTGAAAATGATGCAAATAATGCTGCAGTAAACATAAGGGTGTATATATCTTTTTGAATTAGTGGTTTTGTTTTCTTTGGGTAAATTTTCAGTAGTGGAATTACTAGATCATATGGTAATTCTATTTTTATTTTCTGAGGAACTTCCATACTATTTTCCACAATGGCTATACCAATTTGCATTCCCACAGCAGTACACGGGGGTTCCTTTTTCTCCACATCCTCACCAACACTTATTTCTTGTCTTTTTCTTTTTTTTAGCCATTCTGACATGTGTGAGGTGATATCTCATTATGGTTTTGATTTGCATTTTCCTGATGATTAGTGATGTTGAGCATCTTTTCACGTATCTGCTGGTCATCTGTATACCTTCTTTGGAAAAATATTTGTGTCTCTTGCCCATTTTTTAAATTGGATTTTTGGGTTTTTTGCTATTAAGTTGTATGAACTCTTTATACATTTTGGATATTAAACCCTTATCAAATCTATCATTTACAAGTATTTTCTTCCATTCAGTAGGTTCCCTTGTCATTTTGTTGATGGTTCACTGTGCAAAAGCTTTTTATTGTGGTGTAGTCCTACTAGCTTAATTTTGCTTTTCTTTCCCTTGTCTGAAGAGAGATATCTAGAAAAATATTACTATGGCTGATGTCAAAAAAATTACTGCCTGTGTTTTCTTCTAGGAATTTTATGATTTCATGTCTGATGATAGGTCTTTAATCCAATCTGAGTTCATTTTGTATATAGTGTAAAAAGTCATTCCATTTTTTTCTCTTGCATGTAGCTGTCCAGTTTTCTTAGCACTGTTTGTTGAGGAGACTGTTTTCATTCCATTGTGTATTCTTGCAACCTTTGTCATAGATTAACTGACCATATGATCATGGGTTTATTTATGGGCTCTCTATTCTGTTCCATTTATCTATGTGTTTATTTTGGTGTCAGTACACTACTGTTTTAATTAGCAAAAGTTTGTAGTATATCTTGAAATCTGGGATTATGATACCTCCAGCTTTGTTTTTTCTCAAGGTTGCTTTGACTATTCAGGGTTTTTTTTTTTTTTGTGGTTCCATACAAATTTTAGTATTATTTGTTCTACTTCCGTGAAAAATGCTATTGATATCTTGATAGGGATTGTATTAAATCTATAGATTGCTTTGGGTGTATGTTTATTTTAACAATATTTATTCTTCCAATCCATGATCATGGGGTATCTTTCATTTGTATCATCTTTAATGTATTTAATCAATGTTTTATAGCTTTTTTTTTTTCAGAGTAAAGGTCTTTTCTCTCCTTGGTTAAATTTAATCCTAGGCATTTTATAATTTTTCTGTGTAATTGCAAGTGGGGTCATTTTCTTAATTTCTCTTACCTGCATATTTTTCTTTTTTTTTTGTCTTCTTGATTTTTATCTTTTACAGTCATAAGTGGTATTATATTGTTTAAATTAGTATATTGACACCAAGGAAAATCTTCACTTGTCAGTTTATTCAAAAGTATATATGCTTGTGTTGTCAGTGCAAATACCTAGTGACAGATACACTTTTTCCTAATTATATGAATATTTATGCCAGACTCTTCTCATCACTTCTTTTCAGATCAAAGTTGGGGGTCAGCTTATTTAGGGACTTTTCCTTATACTTTTTCCATTTCTTGAAGACCTCAAGCTTAGATGCCTCAATCTGACTTCGAAACTCAAGTAGAAGTCTTGGCATATACTTGGAAACCTCTCTATCTCCAAAACTCAGCCGAGAAACAAACTGCAGGTTCATGTGGACAATTTATTTTATTTGCAGACTGGCACATCTAACTTGTAATATGGACAGATGTCTTATAAATTCTTCATAAAAGTTGTTCTGTCCTTAAGATTTTTATAATACCTGATTCAAAAGTAGTGTTAGTCAGCAAGTCTAACATTAATTCCCCTCTAAGTTAATTTTAAGTAGTTCTGCAAATAGGGGAGCTAGGAAGAATCAATGATGTACGGTGTCTTCCCAGGTCAAAAAGTTAAAGTATTCAAAACTCATGTTGAATTTTGGATTTTTTGACATGGTCATGTTTACTCTGTTCCCTTCCAAAGGATGACACAGATATTGAGGACTGTCTTGTTAGTGTTGGGAGTTATAGCTATTCACAGCCATGCAGTTTGTCAGGAAGAAACTTCAACCAGATCAGAACATGTTGCCCTCTTGCAAAGCAGGTATCACTCAAGAAGTGGGAAACTGCAAAAGGAGAGATGAGAGAAAGATTTACTAAATTGTTTCAGGAAACTTAACACCTAAATATTATTCTTAAGTACCTTTTTATTCTTATAATATTTCCAAAGGAAATATGTTTTTAGAAGATAAGATTTGGTAAAAGAAATATTTTTTTTTAGTTTAGCTGGAACTTAAGCCCAGTTATCCTTCAACATCCCATATTGTTCCTGGCTTTAATATGAAGTATGGAAAAATTATTTCCACTATGCTTCACTGTGGTTTATTCTTATTTATTTTTGAGGGAGTGGGACATTGGGGACAGAACATCTATGAAAGTGAGAGAGATCCTCTGGATTCTTCTCTGACATCACACTAAATCATAATATAACAATTCTAAAATCATCATTGTGAAATTCTCAGTTACCAATCAAAAAATAAAGGATGTTGTAGGTACCATATGTTTTCACTCTTATGTGGATCCTGAGAAACTTAACAGAAGTCCATGGGGGAGGGGAAGAAAAAAAAAGAGAAAGAGAGGGAGAGAGCCAAAGCATAAAAGACTCTTAAAAACTGAGAACAGACTGAGGGTTGATGGGGGGTGGGAGGGAGGGGAGGGTGGGTGATGGGCATTGAGGAGGGCACCTTTTGGGATGAGCACTGGGTGTTGTATAGAAACCAATTTGATAATACATTTCATATTAAAGAAATAAAAGATGTTGAAGGAGAATAAATCAGCTGGAAATTATAAAATGTATTTCTTGAAATCTATATATAATATTTTTTAATGAAATGGATTAAAAAACCTATTTGGTAAGTTAGTATTAGAATAAAAACCATCAGGGGCACCTGGGTGGCTCAGATGGTTGAGCGCCTGATTCAGCTCAAGTCATGAGCTAACGGTTTGTGAGTTCAGGCCCCTCATCAGGGTCTTGGCTGTCAGCGCAGAGCCTGCTTTAGATCCTGTCCCCCTCTCTGCATCTCCCCTGCTCACTCATGTACATTCTCTCTCTCTCTCTCAAAAATAAATAAACATCAAAAGTAAATAAACATTCAATACTTTTCCATTAAAACAAGGATAAGAAGGCATAAATCTTTCTTAGAAATTTGGCTTTTCTTTCTGCATCTTGTGGTTTACTCACCTGCAGTGAGAATCCCACTAATTAATAACTAAATGAGAAATCAGTAGGTAACAATTCAAAATGTAAAAATAAAAAAAGAAGAAAAAGTCTAAAGTTATAAAAATAATACATTTCACCTTTCCTTTACTTTTATGGGATTTTTAATCTCACTCAGCTGTCAGTCATTCTCATTATTTTGAGCACATTTTTCAAACAGTTTAAATTGTTCCCACAGTGGCAGCCAAACCAAATAAACAGTCAAACACTGAGGAGTGTGTGATTTCACCAGAGACCTGAAACAATGGAGTGCCCCAGAAATTTCTATTAGGTGAAAAGGGGTAGGAAACCTCAGTGACAGCTTTAAACATAGAAGGAAAACATTCTCTCTAGTTTCCCATCAATGTACGCCATTGAAACCAAAAAAATCTTAACAACCTCAAATAAATAACACCAACAATGGTAACCTTGCCATGTATCAGATAAGAACTGCATTTAAAAATGCAAAAAGTTGTGGTTTGTAATGCAAAGTAGCTCATTAGGTTAGTGATGCATATATGTTTGAAAAATACCACAGTCCTTTAGGTAAAGAAAGGATAAATATGGTCAGATTTTATAATGTATGTTTAAAGTTATAAAATATATATGCTTAACTGGAATTTTCTCTTTTCTAAATGTTCGCTTTATGACATCTGAAGCACTACATAATCGTTTTACAAAAAAAAAGATCAATGCAGACTTTTAAAAGTTGGGTTCTTAAATTTTTGAGATTCAGACTTTTAAAATCTTTGAACATACACATTACCATCTTTTTCCCACTTGCACCGAGAGCCACATTAAATTAAATCTAAACCTGTGTTCCCCAATTACCTAATTCTGATCCAGAAAACAAGCAAACCAACAAAAGTGGTAGCTGAAATATTTAAATGACTTGAAATTTACGAGTTCTTAGCCAAAGGGGGGAAAATATTAGACTTTACCACTGCAAACTATTCAGTGGGATATAATTATAGTTTATTGTTAGATGACATGACTGAGAAATCAATATACATGTAGATTAACAGCTTGTTAATTAAACACATTATTTTAAATTAAAAAACATTTTTTAACGTTTATTTTTGAGAGAAAGAGAGACAGAGTGGGAACGGGGAGGGGCAGAGAGAGAGGGAGACAGAATCTGATGCAAGCTCCAGGCTCTGAGCTCTCAGCACACAGCCTGACGTGGGGCTTGACCTTGTGAACTGCAAGATCATGACCTGAGTCAAAGTTGGAAGCTTAACCGACTGAGCCACCCAGGTGCCCCACACTATTTTAAATTTTTTATTCTGCAGTTTCCATTAGAAATAAATTAACCAATATATGTAAATATGTTCAGTTTTGTGTCCATTTAATTTTTCCCTAAGGTCTTAGCCAAATTATATACCATAAGTACATGAAGAAGAGTAAATAGTAGGTAAATCAATCAATAACACTCCAGACCTCAACAGAAATTACTCTTGTTGACAAAATTAGAGTCACGAGGAAGCTAGTTATAAACATCTTAAAGTTATATTGTAACTTTCAGAAATATTACATTTGTCTTAGAGTTCTTATTTCATTTTACTTTAGTATTTTTTTTTGTAAATATAAAGCAGTTGCTGTCTTTATTTGAGGATTCCTATTTTAACTCTGTCAACAAGACAGAACTCAATCATTTAAATAACTATATATTTAAAAAAAATTATTACAAAAGTAATATAAGCCCATTGTAGATAGAATATCAATACTGATGACTAAGATTAAGAAAAACCATTTATGATTCACCACTCATATTCTTCATATATTTTGTTTCCTTTTATTTGTTTTTAAGTATTTATTTACATATTTGAAAACATATTTCAGTGGGAAGGGTTACCAACCACACCAGGTTTGATGACTCATTAGGAGAATTCTAAAGGACTCAGCATATGGTCATATTCAAGATTATGATTATTTCAGGGAAAGGTTACAAAGCAAAAATCAGCAAAGGGAAAAGGCTCCTGGGCAAAGTCTGGGGAGCCCAGCTGCAAGATTCGAGGGTCCTCTCCTAGTGGAATCCTACAAGACATGCTTAGTTCCTTCAACAATAACTTGTGATAGCACATGTGAAGGGTTGCCAATGAGACAAGTTTGCAACGGACTCAGTGCCCAGGGTTTTTATTGGGTGTTGATCATGTAGGTCTCTTCTGCCTGCCATATAACCAAATTTCAGACTCCCAGAAGGAAAGCAGGTGTTGAGTATCAGCAGTATTTTTTTTTGCCTACTTTATGTACAGTTAGCCACTCTTCTCAGTTAATGGTGTTGGGAACTCTCCTGAAATCCAAATTCTCAGATGTCAGCCAAGAGATAACTTTATAAATAAGCCTTTCAAAGAATGACAGGCATGCTATGTTGACTCTTTCTGCCCAGTTTCATATTATGTTATTGACTGTTTTCTATTTAATTTTTGATATATGAACCTTTCACTATCATTAAGTATTTTTTCATAGTAAATGGATACACTGTTTTTAATTTTATGTATGTACCATGGTTTATTTAATAAATCTATTGGCAGATTTTTTTAAACTAAGGGCCCAAATCTTTACTGTAAAACACAAAAATTCTATGAATATTAATATCGTTCCCTTGGTATAAGTTCCCAAAAGTGAGATGGTAAAGGGTTTTGATGCATATTATATGATAGTCCATACTGTCATCTAGGTCTGTAATAAAATACATACCCAAACACCAACAGTGTTTATAAGAAATTGATATTTACAATAATTTATTAATTTGCTAAGAGAAAAGTGAATTTTGGTTATTGTCTTATTTAACATCTTTGATAATATTGGTGTTGAACATTTAACAATATATTTATTAGCCGTTTATATTTTGACTTTTGTAAAAATGTATTCATTTAACCCTATTAAATGAATACATTTTTTTTACCAGCCACTATTACAAAATAAAGTCACAACTGAAAAGATATATTTTAAAAATTTTTTTAATGTTTATTTATTTTTGAAAGAGACAGAGCACAAGCAGGGGAAGGGCAGAGAGAGAGGGAGACACAGAATCAGAAGCAGCCTCCAGGCTCTGAGCTGTCAGCACAGAGCCCGACTTGGGGCTTGAACTCACAGACTGTGAGATCATGACCTGAGCTGAAGTCAGGCCCCTAACTGACTGAGCCACCCAGGTTTCCCAAAATTGAAAAGATATTAAAACACCAGTTGCAATTAGCAGTAATGAGCTAGGTGCTATTCCATCTTTGTCCAAATTAGTTTTCACGTATCTAGCTTCATTCATTAATTCGGAACTTCTCACTACTAGAGAATGATGGGCATGGCATTACTTTCTTCTATATTAGTACAAGTGATAGATTTTTTTTCTGCAAAATTTATAGTGGGAAGTTTTAGGGGTTTAAACAAATAGATAATCTTCTACACTAAGGGACATTCAGAGGATCTTTTAAAACTTAATTAATTTCCTAATAATTGATTTGTTTTTAGGATTTAAGAGTTGAGATTTTAAAAGCAATTTTTTAAATTTAAATACGTGTGTTAGCCAAAGCATAAGAGACTCTTAAAAACTGAGAACAAACTGAGGGTTGATGGGGGGTGGGAGGGAGGGTAGGGTAGGTGATGGGTATTGAAGAGGGCATCTTTTGGGATGAGCACTGGGTGTTGTATGGAAACCAATTTGACAATAAATTTAATCTATTAATAAATAAATAAATAAATAAATAAATAAATAAATAAAATTAAAATGTGTTTCCAGCTATATTACATGTCTAAAAATGTAAGATGTAATTTATTAAATGTGAAATTTAGGTACTTTTCCCCATGAATTAAACCAGCTTTCTCTATACCTACTTTATAATTAGGCTTTCTTTTTGTTACTATTAAATATTTGTTGGGCTCTTAGCTTTTGGGGAAGGAAAATCTCAATCTCAAATATTCATGTTTCTACAATTGGTTTTCAAACAAGTTTCTAATGGGCAGTGATCATTCTCTTTCAATCCCACTGCCAGAATGAAAAAGAGGTCAACATTCTGGCCTAAGTATGTTTTATCTCAAATGCAACAGTCTAGTTTGTTTACATTAACTTTTAAGGGGCTGGTTAAACAAGTTGAGAGTAGAATAGGCCTGTTAAACCGCATAAGGTTGCCCTTTATTCAGAACTTAGTAAAAAAAAAAACAATTGGAAATATTGTCATTATTTACCTAGGAGGGAATAGAAAGCAAATGACAGATAAGGCTACGCAATAGCTATGATTAAAACAGAAATCAATGAAGTCTAATTTATTCTGTATCATTTTATGAAGCCAGGGAGCTTTCTGAGGAGGAAGGCAATAAATTAGAAGTAGATATTAACTTTTTGTTAAATACATGAATGTGAGATAGCTAAATAGTAATTGAAGGGAAAAAAAACCAGAACTCAAACATTGTTAAATAGCTAATACTAAAAATCTTTGAAACACACTGTGGAAGAAATTTCTTTTCAGTTAATTGTTTGCATACAATCAGATAGGAAGTATAATAAAGAATGTTTGCTTGGCATTTAGAAGGCCACTATAAGTTGATAGTCTAAATGATGACTTCTATATTTAGAGGAAATTAGTCTAAATTAATTCAAGAAAGAGTTCACAGGGTATGGTTTTTGACAGTCATGAAAGAATTCTAGTGCACCTGCTTAGGAATATTTTCCCCCTGTATAAAGGTGTCTGCTATTTTGCTTAGTTTGTGGTAAGTGATTTGCATAAATCCATAATGTAGCTGTCAGATTCTTTTTTTTTCTTGCAGCATTATAATGCTAATAGAGAAGTGAAAAAAAGCAGAATTAAAAAAATCTTTTTAGACCTGACACCTCTACACTTGACATCTGTATACTCTCTGTGATAAATATAGCTTTAGCTTTTCTATGGTAATGCTTTCATAATCTTAGCTTCTGGGCATTGGTGGTACACAACATTTGCAGAGGACAATAATATTTTACTCATGGAAGTTAGAGAGATATTTTTTAAAGTGTGAGGCATTCTCCCTTCATTTGAATGGGTGGGAGCAGATTGTGGATAAATAGTTGAATTGATATTTGAAAACATATAGGGATCAGTTGCCAACCACTTCCTCAGTCTTTTTCATCTGAAAGTTTTTAATTAAAATGTTGTAGTTAAAACGACACTGTGATATGGTAATATCGACACCAAAATAGATTACCTTAATTTCTGATCTAGGGGAAAAAACCTCTCAAATCATTCATCTCAAAGGTATGAATCTTTCAGGGCCTTTTTGGACGCTCATCATTTTGAGCAAGTGTTAGTGACTCTAAACAGAAGTTTGTCTTCCACACATATAAAATTTGCTCATGCTCAAAGCAATAGTAAGAAGTGAGAATTTTTCCAAATTCAGGATAAATGCAAAACAAACAAACAAAAACAAATAAACTAATAAATACATACTTTTTGCTATTTCATCTTAGGTCCTAGCAAGACACCCTTAGGTCAGTAGTTTTAGTGCAAATAGTCACATTATAGCTAAACAGTTTCCAGAGCCTCTAATCAAAAATTGTTTTCTATGCACATTTATTTTTCTTGTTTAAAAATATAGTTTTATATACAGAAGGTCTTCAAGTTATGTCTATAAATATAAGTCAGAATGATGTAAGGAGGCAGCCATGTTGTTAACTGAATTTTATAAAATTCCAGGAAAATGTGAGGCAGCACAATTCACCAGCAATTCTTAAGAGAGTATCTGAACAGGCCACCTTCATTCCCATTGACAAGGAAGATGTTAGTGTACTGGAAGAGAAGAAAAAGAACAACAATTGTAGAGGAGAAGAAAATTGTGTATAGAAAGAAAGCTTTTAACAAAATCAACTATGCAGTCAGGGGTGGGGGTCCCTGAATGATATGGCTCATCAAATAAAGACCCTCAAAAGACCCTCAGCAAAAAGTATCATACAAAGTTGTCAATTCACATCAAACTGGAAAAGCAATTTAAGATTCTTTCTGTTTTTTTGGTTTCTCTATATCTCTCTTACATACTCACACACGCAAATACAACTATGAAAAATAATTTTTTTTTAAAATCCCAAGTGCTCATAACAAAGAAAACAATATTCAAGGAATTTCTGAGTGTACATATAGAAGGATGTATAGGATAGCTAGAAATAAACCATAAATAGTTTTCTTCTAATATATTTTAAAAAATATTTATTTCAGGGTAAAATTTGCATACAGTGGTATCCACAGATGTAGGGGTAAAATATCATGAGTTTTGAAAAATGTCGATGTCCTGTAATCAAGAGATAGAACATTTCTTTCATACCATAAATTTATCTCACATTTTCCTTAGGTTAATCTGCCCTGCATATAAGCTATCACTCTTCTGATTTCTGTTAGAAGCTTCTCTCAGGAATTCTTGGAAAACTTGTCCCATGAAAATCTAGTAATAAGATAAATTGGCACTGGATTATGGACAATCCAGTAGGATCTCTTGGTATCATTATCAGATGCTAGGGACAACCTGAGCTTTTCCTGATTGTTCCTTGGTTGAGGCCTGGAAACATGCCTGACTGTCCACTGTATACTCAACAGGACAGATTGTCATGGATGATACTAATGATATAGTATGCTAATAATATTGCTTCCATGTAAGCCATCACAACTATTGGTCCTGTACCCCTAAGTAAAACAAAATGAGTAAGCAGTAGAAGAAACACAGCATTAACATGTGGGTCCTGGAAGGCAAGAGAGAGACAGAGAGAAAGGGAGTGAGAGAATGAGAATTTCACATATTATCAGAATAACCTAATTATCAAAAGGTAGAATCCAGTGAAATTACATTTTTGAAGGCAACTAATAACAATATGAACAAAACCCACATAAAGATATTTGCTTTCAAATTAAAAAACCCAGTAAATAAAATGGTGAGGGTATTCACTCTTATAATTTGAGTATGTGGTCAGGAAGAAGTGGGAGAAGTATCTCAAGACAAAGAGCAAAAACAGTGGTGGAAATTGTGAGAGAAAAAAAATGAGAATTGGAAGATCTAGAAGGATCAATCTGGAAATAGCTAGCTACCAGAAGGAGAAATAGGAATAACTGAGCTTGAGACAATAGTTAAAATATAAATCTGGGGAAGGCATATTGAAAATCTACCCTAAGATTTAGGCAAGATTGATTAGAAAAGCAATATAACACCATATCCTAAAATGATGTTAGACTATAGGAATAAACACAAATCATAGTAGCTTCCACAACAAAATAATAAAACTTAAACAGAGAAGAAAGGAGTCAGGCAGGTGTTGTAGTTTTCATCGGTATCGCATGTAGACTATCGAAAAAAATAATAATCAAATACCAGTCAAAATAACATTCAGCTGTTAGGGGCAAACATATGTATTTGCAGATATACAAGCATTTAGAGACTATATCACATGAATATCCAATATGAGGAAAAGTCTCAAAAAAAAGGGTCTAACCAAGTGAAAAATGAATTAGAACACAAGTCTCAATATAGGAATAAACAAATGAATGGAAGAAAAAAATCATGAGCCCTTGTGAATTCATGCATACAAAATACAGAAATGAGAATTAAGCTCTTTTGCAAAATCATTATAAAATTCTCATATTACTAGTTAGGATGAAGGAATAAAGAAATATAGCCTGTTGGTGTTTGACACTATTAGTATCATGTGATAATTTTTATGTAACAGTAGAGAAGTAAAGTCTCATTGAGTTGAGCCAGTTACAGTCCTTTTGTGCACTGCACAAGGGCATTGCATCTGAGGGGTCAACCTTTATATTGTAGATAGACATGCACTTTATTACAACCTGTAATTAACAGATGAAACTAAACAGATTGAACAGATTCAATTAAAGTTATTATTCTATCAGAATCTTTCTATTATGTTAATTTTGCAACTGATGGAGGTATAGCGTTTTGAGGAAACAAACATTTTTCTATAAACAGGGACCAAATGAACTAGTAGTTGAGTTCCTGCTTGGGGGCTGCAGACAACTGAGATATCAGTGGTGAAATTCCTGAAATTCTTTTCCTCTGAAAACTTTCAGTGATACTTGATTCCCTTGCCCAGTCCACAGTTTTGTAAGTAACTCATTCCTTGCATTAAGTGCGTTCTTGTCTGAGAATATCCATAGCGTAAACTGTATCTGACTGAGGCAATAATGTTGAGTATTTTTATAACCTTTGTGTATACCTTCAATTATTCCTGTTTTTATTGCTGATATTATTATTTCTCTTACTGTTTTGTGTCTGGCATGATGCTATGTGATTTCACATATTATACAATCCCCATCACAGACCTGAATGATGGACATAATAGTCACTAATTTTAGGGTGAGAAAATATGGGTCAAAAAGGTTAAGTATACTTCCAAAACAAACTGGTAACTTATGAACCAGGATTTATACTTATGTCTTTTGGAGTTGAAATTCTTTACCTGTTCTCTTCTTTTTTCTTCTTCTTTTTTTTTTTTTAAAGTTTTTTTTTTTCTCAACGTTTATTTATTTTGGGGACAGAGAGAGACAGAGCATGAACAGGGGAGGGGCAGAGAGAGAGGGAGACACAGAATCGGAAACAGGCTCCAGCCTCTGAGCCATCAGCCCAGAGCCTGACGCGGGGCTCGAACTCACGGACTGTGAGATCGTGACCTGGCTGAAGTCGGACGCTTAACCGACTGCGCCACCCAGGCGCCCCTCTTCTTCTTTTTTTTAAATGTTTATTTATTTATTTTGAGAGAGCGAGAGAGCTAGCATGCAAGCAGGGGAGGGGTGGGGGGTGGGGAGAGAAAATCCCAAGCAGGCTCCTTGCTGTCAGTGCAGAGCCACATGCAGGGCTCCAGCTCATGAATTATGAGGTCATGACCTGAGCCAAAACCAAGAGCCAAATGCCCAACCAACTGAACCACCCAGGCACCCCCACTTTTGTTTTTCTAAAAATCTCATTGAGATCATTCACATTTAAGATTATTTTCCCAAGTAATATTAATTTATATAAACTTGTGTTATTGATACTGTCTATGCCAATTCTTTTAGATACTTTTATGTAATCTAAAAACATACTAATTTTCTTAGCATACTGGCTGTGGTGAAACTTACACTAATAGCATTAGACAATTAATACCTCTTTAATATAACATATTGTAAATTGAGCTATGGTGACAGGAAGACGTGGTAGCAAACTAATTAGCAGATTGAAATTGATTCTTGCTCAATAAATATTTAAGAGGAAATAAAATTTAGTGCTGAAAAAACTGAAATGACTTGATGTTCAACCAAATGAAATACTGAGTGTATATTAATAGCTGGTAGTAGGCGCTTATTTGTATGGCTCAAGTAAGTCAAATGTTTCTTTTAACAGTCACGAGTTGAGACTGTTCTTTACACGAGTAGATTTATTGAAGTTCTTTTAAGATGTGCTAAAATGTTTATTAGGAGTCTTCGGTAGCAAGTAACAGAAACCCATCTCAAAAAGGCTTCACCAAAAGAAAAATATAAATAAAAAGAGGAATTTATTGGCTTCTATGTCTAAGAAATCTAAGTGTCATGCTGTTAGCCACATGCAGGCATAAGGATTCACATAATGTTTTTCGGATGTTCTCTCTCTCCATAGTTTGATTTTGCTGCCAATTGTGTTACTGACTTCATTTTTTAGTTTCTCTATGTGGTAACAAAGAAGGTTTCTGACTCCTCAAATGTGTCTCTTATTATGGTCTGTATGTTTGTGTCCCCCAAAGTCATATGTTGAATTCATCTAACACCCAAAGTGATATTAAGAGGTGGGGCCTTTAGGGGCGCCTGGGTGGCGCAGTCGGTTAAGCGTCCGACTTCAGCCAGGTCACGATCTCGCGGTCTGTGAGTTCGAGCCCCGCGTCGGGCTCTGGGCTGATGGCTCAGAGGCTGGAGCCTGTTTCCGATTCTGTGTCTCCCTCTCTCTCTGCCCTTCCCCCGTTCATGCTCTGTCTCTCTCTGTCCCAAAAGTAAATAAACATTGAAAAAAAAAATGTTTTAAAAAAAAAAGAGGTGGGGCCTTTGAGAGGTGACTGGGTCCTCAGAGCAGAGCCCTCTTGAAGGGGATTATTGCCCCTGTGAAAGCTGCCTGAGAATGCTACTTACTTCTGTCTCAATGTGAGGATACAGTAAAAAGATGCTTCGTAAGAACCAGGAAGTCAGCCTCACCAGACATAGAACCCAATTATACAGGTACCCCAATCTCTGACTTCCAGACTCCAGAAGTGTAAGAGATCAGTTTCTTTGTCTACAAGCCCTCCAGTCAGTTACAGCAGCCTGGGATGTTTTGTTATAGCAGCCTGAACAGACTAAGACACCTCTCGGTTCCCTCCTTACCCAATTACCTTAGCAACCATAATAAAAGAGATCACTTTTCCTCCCACGCATCCACATGTCCATTGTGAGTAGAATATTCAGTAATTGCACATGATTTTTTTTTTATTTTAAAAAAAATTTTTTTTCAACGTTTATTTATTTTTGGGACAGAGAGAGACAGAGCATGAACGGGCAAGGGGGCAGAGAGAGAGGGAGACACAGAATCAGAAACAGGCTCCAGGCTCTGAGCCATCAGCCCAGAGCCTGACGCGGGGCTCGAACTCACGGACGGCGAGATCGTGACCTGGCTGAAGTCGGACGCTTAACTGACTTTGCCACCCAGGTGCCCCGCACATGATTTTAAACAAAAATATTTAACACATATTTATATATTACATACTATATTCCAAGCACTCTTCTAAATGTTGGAAATGTTAACTCATTAATCCTCATAAAAACTCTAAAAGAGATGTACTATTATTATCTCTCTTTTATCTATGAGGGGGTTGAGGCACAGGGAGGTTCAAGTCATATATTTAATAAGTGACAGAGGCAGGGTTAGGCCACAGTAGACCACTTCTAATAAAAATGCTATATTGATTCTTCATCAGGAGCAAAATATAAAAAAAATGTTGCCAAGGTAAAAAATGTTCTTCTAATTATGTCACCATTAGGTAGGGCTTATATCTGAGGTAGTAGGAAGGGTCACTGCTGGGATTAGAGAAAAATGGGAGGAAAAACTTCCCAGAGGAATAGGGATGTTGGGATGAAAAGAAATACATCAATACATGTCCATCCAAACAAAAGGGTGATATTTCTAGAACAAAAATGTGTATGTGTGTGTGCATACATATACATACATGTATATGAAAGACATACATATAGAGTAGGAATATATATATATATACACACACACACATATATTCAGCTTGTAAATACACACATATGTACATGAGAGAGATACAGAGTTTTATTGTATGTAACAAAGGCTGATTAATGAATGTTAATAGTCAAAATAAGTATATCATTTTGGTCTTGAGAGTATAATGGAAGATAATCAAACTGAGTGAGTCTGTGCTTATATACTGATAGTTTAAATATGACTGTGATGTCAGAAAAACTGAAAACAACTCCTGGGAGAAACTATTTCTTTTTCTTTTTTTCTTTTTCTTTTCCTTTTTCTTTCTCTTCCTTATTTTCTCTTCTGTCTCTCTCTATTTCTTTCTTTCTTTCTTTCTTTCTTTCTTTCTTTCTTTCTTTCTTTCTTTCTTTCTTATTTTCTTTCTTTCTTATTTTCTTTCTTTCTAAGTAAGCTCTATATTCAACGTGGGGCTTGAGCTCACAACCCCAAGGTCAAGAGTCACATGCTCCACCGATTCATCCAGACAGGCACCCCAAAAACTGTTCTGTTTCTTGCTGATGTTCTTTCCTCCATTTAATCACAAATCCTCAGAATCTTTCTTCCTGAGCCAATAGTAAAAGAGAATTTTACTGATAAGACATTAAACAACTTGCTCCATTCTGATGAAGTCTGCTCTGAATCATCTTAAATGAGATGGGTTATTGCTGTGATTTGATTATTCTTCTTGAATTATAAAAAGTGAGCTGCCATAGTAAAATCAATGTACATTAAAAAAAATTCTGTAACTCAGTGTCTTTTCCTAAACTATCTAGAATGTTTTCATCCTTTGCGCTATTTAATCACCTCCCTTTACCCCTTGTTAGTGATGAACGTAAATGACTTTACCTCCTGCCATCTCTTTGGGTGAAGGCAATGATGATGTGTGTACTGTGGGTGCCTCAGTACAGACTATGCACACACCTTTGTGCACAGCCCCATGAGGGCATGTCCCTAAAAAGTGCTCCTGGTTCTTTCCCTAAACCTTTTTTTCCTGTCCATGCCATACTCTGGGTCTCAATGTTACATGGAGAAAATGAAGGCTATGTTTTATTTTTGCAAACTGCTACTGGAGAGTATATACTAAAGATCATAATGACCACTTTTCTGTCCTCAAGTTTGTAAATATTTAGTTTAGTTGATTGTTATATGGCTTCATTTTGAATACTTTATTTTTTTGTTTCAAGGGTCTACAAAAAATAAAATCATGAATTATTTCCTTCCTGGATTATTAAAAAGCTCTCTTTGAGTAAATGAATGGTGAAAGGCAAATTAAAATGCAAATAAAAGGTGAATATTATATTGCAAGTAAAATGACTCAAATTATTCTTACAAAATTATAGGAATTAGCAGTGTTTTTATAATCAGATTGACCCCAGTTAATATCCTAGACCTACTACTTACTAGTGAGGCCCTCAGTTTAATGCAAAGCATGGATAGTAATACTTATATTCTCAGACTTGAGGATTAAATAAAAGCTTTAGATGCTAATCACATACCAAATAATAATGACATAGTAGCTAGTTAGTAAATGGCAATTGTTTTTACTTTCTTTGCAATCATGGTTTAAATCAGGTTTAAACCTGCCGACAGGCACTCCATCTTCCTGTTTAGGGTTTATTCCCTTTGTGTACCCTTCTAGCCTTTTCATATCTTCTTCCAGTGTGATAAATGGGACCTCTAGAGTCCTCTAAACCCATTAGGCTTTTTCTCTACCTCATGTTCATTTTTTTTTCTATCACCTAGTTCTGAAAACCCCTTTCTCCACCTTTCTTGTCTCTTGAAGCCCTCCATATTCTTAATGGTACAACTCTAAATTATCTCTTTCATGGGGTCTTTACCAACTATCCCTAGTTTTAATTTCCTTATGCTCCCATTGTATTTTGTTTAAAATGATATAGTGTTAGTAAAGGTTCTTCAGAGAAATAGAATCCAATAGGAGTTTATATACATAATTAAATTTAATTTATCTATCAATTGATTGGTTGGCTCATATGACTATGGAGGCTAAAAAATCCCATGATCTGCCATGTGTAAGGTGGAGACCCAGGGAACCCAATGGTGTAATTCAATCTGAGTCCAAATATTTCAGGACTAGGGTTGCTAATGGTATAAAGCCTGGTTGGAGGCTAGGAGACAATCAATGTTCCAGCTCATTCATTCAGGCAGAAAGGGCCCAGTTCCCCCTTCCTTCACTTTTTGTTTTATTTAGGCCCTCAGTGGATTGGATGGTGCCCACCCACACTGGGCAAGTCCATCTGTTTTACTGAGTCTGCCAGTTCAAATGTTAATCTCATCCAGAGACACCCTCACACACGCATCCTGAATAACGTTTAACCAACTGTCTAGGCACTCTATGATTCACTTAACTTGACACGTAAAGTTAACCATCACAAATAAAATAGCAGAATTTAATATGTGAGTGCTATAATTCTACTTAACTGAGTGCATTTTACCAAGAATTTTGAATAGTAAAAATTTTTTGGAATAGTAAAAAAAGTCTTCTTGTTTGATTCTTTTTTAAAAGGCTGGTCAGAAAATTGAGAAACCTATCTTTTAAAATTAATAAATTTCCCAGTTAAAGACCAGTCCATCATCAGCAACAAAACTGGAAACCAAATAGAAAACACCCTTCAGGGACTCTGGGGCGCCTAGGTGGCTCAGTCAGTTAAGTGTCCGACTTCGGCTCAGGTCATGATCTCATGGTCCGTGAGTTTGAGCCCCGCATCGGGCTCTGTGTTGACAGCTCAGAGCCTGGAGCCCATTTCAGATTCTGTGTCTCCCTCTCTCTCTGCCGCTCCCCTGTTCATGCTCTGTCTCTCTCTGTCTCAAAAATAAATAAACGTTAAAAAAAAAATTAAAAAAAAGAAAACACCCTTCAGGGACTCAGTGGTGTATCTGTGCTTGAATTATATTGCTGGAAAGAAAGTAAGTTGAAAAGGAGTATTACCAAGCTAAACCTGTAAACCATATTGAAGGCATTAGATTTATGAATGAATGCCAAGAGTAGTTTGAGAAAGAATACAGAACAGGGTGAGACTAGATGTCTTCAAACTCTTATTAACTGTAGAATTTTTCGTTTGAATGAAATAGTTCATAAATGGGTGAAAAAAGTGATAAATCAGAGCTGTTCTGACCTTTGGACTCCCTTATCCTCTGTCTGGTCTTTGATGGTAACTGTCAGGAACACTCTCTTGCTAAATATATCACCCTTGCTTAAGTTTCTAGGCCCCTTTAAAACAAACAAACAAACAAACAAACAACGAAACAGATTTATTACAGCAGATGATTCAAAGTGGAGAACTAATGTAAGAGGAGTCCATGTTTGGGCTACCCTGAGCGGATCTGTTGTTTCAGCAGTTTTGTCTCAAAATCACACCATGTCCTCTGCAAATGAGAGCTAGACACGGAGACTGGAGTGAGCAGCAAGAACTTGATCCAGAAGGGCACAGGGCAGGGCTGTGGGGCATTGGCAAAACGAAAAAGCTAAGTAAGCTAGTCAAGAGGGAGAAGAGAATGCAGTAAACACACATACACACAGATTGAGGTGACAGACACCCTGTGGACCTCTCCCTGAGGGAGAGTGGGAGTGCCTTCACTTTTTAATGAAGTTCCTATTTAAGTTCAGTTTGTGGCAGGCCTAGCATTTCTGTACTTTAGACTGTCTTAGAAATCTGCTCTCACATGCAAAAAGACTTAGCTTTCATTTCATCAAAGTTTAGAGGGAATTTGTTTTGTGTTCAAACGATTCTGTACTGGTACCAAACAATTGAGCTATGAATGTGGTTACAAGCAATGGGATATAGAAAATTTGCAAGACTAGTTAAGGTACCATGGCTGGGAAGAAGGCATGCAGAATCCTTGACCCAGGAAAAAAAGCTATTTGTTCATGGATTTGTGATAGAAAAACAGGTAATACAAACTTTTAGAATCTAGAACAAATAGCTTCTTAGGGAGAACATTTGGGGGGGATTTAGAAAAATGTCAAGTTGGTAATGTTTATTGTCATTTCTTGGTTACTCCTTTAGCTTATAAGAACATTGGGGTCACCAGTACACTCCTGTTTAGGACTGCCTGACTGGAGGCAGATGATTAAAAGTGAAAATAACTATATAAAATTTCTGTATGAAACCATTTCTACTGGTTGCTTGCTCTCTAAGACTACTGGGATTCAGGTGCTAAAATCAGCTTGCCAGTTGAAACTGATATCCCAAATGTGTTGTATTTTAGGTTAAAGTCACTGCTTTCATTGAAAAACAATACAAGAAAGAAAATTCTGGCAATTGCAATTGGGGGCCTAGAATGAGCAATATTCTGTGTGCTGTTGGGAATTGCTTCTTGGGGAGTCTTAAGAGGACCAGTGAGTGTAGGAAGTCAGGCTGCAGATCCACCCAGACTCCATTCATGTTGAGTTGGATGAGGTTGCTAATAAATTGTAGCCGTGTGTGTGTGTGTGTGTGTGTGTGTGTGTGTGTGTGTGTGTATGTGTGTGTGTATAAGATGTTTTCTTTATCCATTCACTCATTGATGGTCATTTAGGTTGCTTTCATATCTTGGCTATTGTAAATAATGCTGCAGTGAACATGAGAGTGTATGTATCTTTTTAAGTTAGTGTTTTAGTTTTTTTTGAATAAATATTTAGTTATATATATATATTTTTTTTTTGAATTTTTGGATCATATGATAATTCTATTTCTAACTTTTTGGGGTATATCTATACTATTTCCCACATTGTCTGTACCAGTTTATATTCCCACCAACAAATATAGAACACTTGCTTCTCCACATTCTCACAACACTTATTATTACTTGTCTTTTTGATAATAGCCATTCTAAAAGGTATGAAGTGATACCTCATTGTGGTTTTGACCTGCATTTCTCTGATGGTTAGTGATGTTGAGCATCTTTCCATGTGCCTGTTGGTCAACTGTGAGTCTTCTTTAGAAAAGTGTCTATTCAAAGGTGCCTGGGTGGCCCAGATGGTTAAGCTTCCGATTTGGCTCAGGTGATGATCTCATGGTTCATGAGTTCGAGTTCCTCATTTGGCTCCCTGCTGTCAGCTCAGAGCCTGTTTTGGATCCACTGTCCCCATTTCTCTCTATCCCTTCCGCGCTTGCTCTCTCTCTCTCTCAAAAATAAATAAACATTTTTTTTAAAAGAAAAGTGTCTATTCAGATCTGCTGCCCATTTTTTAAATTGGATTATTTTTTTGCTAAGTTGTATGAGTTCTTTATATTTTGAATATTGACTCCTTATCAGTTACATGCTTTACAAATATTTTCTAGCATTCAATAGGTTGCCTTTTTGTTTTGTCAGTGTTTTCCTTTGCTGTGTAGAAGCTTTTTAATTTGATATAGACCCACTTGTTTATTTTTGCTTTTGTTGCCTTTGCTTTTGGTGTCAAATCCAAAAAAATCATTGCAAAGATGTCAAGGAGCTCACCACCTATGATTTCTTCTAGGAGTTTTATTGTTTCAGGAGTAATTACTTTCTTTATTGTCTTAGTCCAGACTGCTGGTCATTCCACCATAATTACTATTGCATCTCTTCTTTTAAAGCCTTTCTGTTTCCTTAAGATTTGTTTGGAACTGAACCAAATGCAGTAGTTCATAGACTACAGACCTACAGATTGCTGAAGGACTTCCACTGCCCTGCTTCAGGGCTTTTGTGTATGAAACCCTAAATTACTTCAGTGCCTTTGGATCACTATATCCTATTTCAAGTGCATTTTGACATTTCAGATATTTCCTTAGTTCTCCCTGACATTTCAAAAACAACTGGCCATTGATTTTTTTCATTAGTTATGTGTCCCAAGACCATCTGACACTCAGCACCTGATCTGAAGCACCCTGTATTCAAATATAACAGCTGACAAATTGCAAGGCAGGTCTTGACTAACCAAACTTCTTTCATTTCCTGCCACGATGCAGTAAACTTTATCCTGCCACAAAGCTAGGAAGCTTCTTCTGTCATGACATCCACTGAGAATGCACAGTTTGAAGCTGCCACTGTGGTGAATGGTAGAAATGTACTCTGGTGACTGGGGACTATTCACTAATAATAGTGGAACAGAGGGTAATGGCAGGTATTCATGCATTATAATGAGTATTTATTTATTATGTGCTGCTTGTAACTAAAGACACTTGTTTTTATCATTTATGTGAAGATCATCTTTGGAAAAGCAATCAAAGCAATAAAATAGCAGCTTATGAATAACAAAGCAGCAGACTCAGATCTGATAAGCTTATTATTAAGGTAGTAATTTAATATTTATGTAGCATATTAAAATTATATTTCTTATATACTTTTCCAGTGAAGTAATATCACTTTGTGTCATATGTATAGCCCAGGATTTTTGTAATTTTAAAGGCATTTAAAAATTATAAATCATTTCTTAAAAGGTCATCTGTTAAGAGATTTACAACCTAGCCTGTTGATGACCACAACAGTGGCTGACAGGAACAGAGCAGGAAAAGTTTCTTTTAAAGCTCATCCAGGCAGTGTTTCAAGGGAAGTTTTCCAGATGATCTATTTCCTGATAAGACATTTGTTCTCATGAAATAATAAAAGACTCTACTTGCAAACCAGCTGTGGTTATGGTGAGTTAGTTACCTAAGTCAGCCAGTTCTATTTCTACACCCTGGCAGATGCAGAAGGGAAAAGAGAGCTAACAGAGGCTTTTATAATGATTCAGTCAGTTAGGGGAGGAAAAAAAAAAACGAGGATAAGAAGGAGACACCTGACGATTCATAAATGTCATTTCCTACATGAACTTGGAAGTTCTTGAGCATTTGGAACCGTATCATGTCTATGTGTGAAATCCAGAGAAAATGTTTTGTTAAATGTCTCTTGTCACCTAAGTATATTTCAGTTTTTCTTTTACGTGAAGAAAATGTTTCCAGTTTGATGAAGTCACTGGCCAGAAGTGTTTTGTTTTTATGTTTGGGTGTTTTCCCAAAAATCATTAACATAGAAAATGTGTTTTAGAGAGACAACACAGAATAGGTGGTGGTATTAGGATCAATAGAGACATAGCTTAATTCCATGGATATATTAAACACTTTGTTCCATTTTATAGCTATTAATCAAACTCTCGAAACCTAAAAAAAATTAACAAGCCAATATATATATATATGTAATATATGAGGATTGTGTATTTGTTTTGTGTAAAAAATGTAAAGTAAAACTACCAAAAGGTATAATATGTGATTGTGAAGGAAGCATTTCTGGATCCCTCATAAATGTTTATATATAGAAAAAATATTTATTTTGCCTTCTGGGTATGTAATAAACTATTAAAAATGACTTATCCTTGTGTTATTAACTTATATTACATGAAGCCATCATGTGTTTAAGCCATAATTCTACTTCAGGTGAGGAAGTCTTTATTTAAGAAGTGGAGTACAATGTACAAAATATCATGGGATTCACTCTTGCCATCTTGAAAAGTTATAGAATATATTAATATATTTGAATATATTAGAAGTAAAAATTGACAATACAGTATGTCTTTGATTGACTATTTTTAGTTCTAGTTAACAAAGGAGTAATTGTAAATATTGTAGTATTGTATGAGATATTTAAATTGGATAATGCACATATTTTAATAGCTGTACTAGGGAAATAACCTTTACATATATATCTATCTGAACTATAAATTTTTGGCCTATGAATAGCTAATAATGAAATTAATTGTATGATACACATTTTAAGGAGTTTTAAAAATATGTATAGGAATATACAAAATGGTTTGTGCAATACTTTGTGTATATGTGTGTGTTCCAGAATTTCAAGATTGAAAAAGGAAGCAATTGCACCATATAAACAGCCCTGACTTTCAAAGAAATATGAGTCCTATGTCGTCTATTCTATGGAAATTTCTGTCTCAAACAAGTTACTTAAGCCTCCTTTATTTTTCTCAGTCTTACCATCATCAGTTGTAAAATAAGAAAACAATACTTGTCTCATAGGATTGTTAGGATTAGACAGGGTATTATATAAAAATAGTTCTAAGGTACCTGGGTGGCTAAGTTGGTTCAGCTTCCAACTCTTGATTTCACCTCAGGTCATAATTTCATGGTTTGTGAGTTCAAGTCCCATGTCCGGCTGTGCGCTGAGAGATCAGAGTCTGCTTGGGATTCTTTCTCTCTCTCTCTCTCTCTCTCTCTCTCTCTCTCTCTCTCTTTCTGCCCATCCTGTGCATGTACTTTCTCTTTCTCTTTCTATCTCTCAAAATAAATAAACTTTAAAAAATGTTCCTATAAGATGCTTGAAAGTATCAAAGTATATATAACATATTTTAATAATTATATAATCAATAAATTAAATACTTAATAATTAATACCAAGATATTATATTGCATATTTTAAAAGCTCCATTAATTATTAAATTATTTTAAAGGGCCCAAATGTTTTCTATAATAATATATTTTACATCTTGATCAAGAAGAAAAATGAGGCAGAAATGAAGTAGCTACACATGATATACATTTTAAACTTCCTGAAAAGTTTCGTTATCATTATCCAAGGAGTTCATGTTTTATATAGTTGATTGAACTTACAATTTTCTTTCTGAATTTTTATTTCTATATATTATTCTTTGAAGATTCTGCAGAAGTCCAATAGGAATTTTATTTCAATTTTTAATATTCCGCAGCCAAAGATTTACTGTGTAAGACTTATTGTATACACACACACACACACACACACACACACACACACCATATATATAATGTACTTAGTATTAAAATGATCAATAAATGTTTAAAGCTGGTATAACTAGATGACATATTACAACTAAATGCCACACTCGATGCATTAATTTATTATTTCACAATATTAATTGATATCATTGAAGTAATTGAAATGTTGTATTTTGTTTGATAGATAATGTCTTGACTGATACTTATGACTTCAGCACTAAAGGATGCAAAACTATATGCCACAACTTTATACAACTGAATTCTGGACAATTGAAACCAACAGGGATAGCTTGAGCAACATTTTAAAATTGTTTTTTTTCCCTCTGAGTGTTTTTCATTTAATCAAAATAATACTCTGGGTTCTATCTTAGGCCCTGAAGTCTTTTGAGGGAACACAGCTAACAAGACATATGTCCTTATATGCTATTTTCATTTGTTAATGTCATGGGATTGTCTTTGCAGTGGCCACAATGAATTTATTCAAGGAAATTAAATGCAGCTTGAGGAAAAATAGAGGAAAAATAAAGGCTATGATGAAAATAAAATATTGCCCAAGAGGGGCTTTTGACAAAATAGACTTATCACTTTTGTCAAACATTCTTAAAATAGCTATTTGGAGCATTGTCTATGGAGAGTGTGTCGATGTTTAAGGCTAATAATGAAGTAGGCTGCCTATGGGAACACCTACCATGGTCTCCTTCTAGTTACATCCACAGGTCCACTTCACGGTCTCTTACCAGCAAAATGAGCTTACTTTTCCTCTCACAGGTCCCATTAATTTAGCCTGTGCTACTTTCTCCATATGACTGACAATCTCTTCTATTCTGTGGAGTCTAGTTTCCCTCTCTAAAACAGTATGGGTGAGGGTCTCGAGCTCCAATTCTCTTTAACGCATTTTCTTATATGACTCAGGCATCCCACTCATCCTCCCTTTGTATGTTATAGCCTTTGGTTACAATTTTGGTAGAGGAGGAAACGTTCTGAGGGTTTCCCCTGGCTTGTTTATTTCAAGTATGCTTTCAGGAACTTGGGAAGTTACCTAAAGCTGGGTTGACAGATTTGGGTTCTTTGAGAGATAGACTCCCATCTAACACCATTTGTCACCTAATTCCCATAAGCCTCAACTTTAACCAGTAGGTCCTGACAGTATTTTGGGGTCCCTAGATTAAATAAATTCACTATAAGTGTCTTTCCGTCTCTGAATGGTGTGTGTATGTGTGTGTGTGTTTTCCTACTGTATATATCTAGCTGTCCTGATATGCCAAAGGGATCTCATCAGGGAAGCTTTAAGGAAGATTGATAAACCATTCTTGGCATGGCATTTCAGTGTCCTTCTTTAAGTGGACCTGGCCTTTCTTTCATTCAAAGGTTTCCTGGTCTGTGATCTAGCTCTGGATGGAAACTTGGTGAGGAGATGAGACTTTTTATTGTGGTGACTGAAATCAAACCTGTGCTCACAAGTCCTAGTGTTTCCTTGTGACTATATACTGATAGATTACTTAGAAGGATGACTCTGTTTTATTTTTAGTGATTAACCCTGGCTAAAAATGTCTATGAGTCAAAATATGCTGACTACTTTTATAGTAAGTATGACTACCCTGACTCAGGGGTAAGGTAGCCACATGGCCTCTGCCATCTTAGAAACTCACATTTCAATGGTTACAGCTCTCACCTTTATCTCAGACCTACAGAGAAAGAACAATGAATGATGGAAATTTCTAAGAATGTAGGACCCCCCCCTTAGTGTACTTGTCAAATTTGAGAGATGATTGGGGGGGATTCATGAATGGGATGCACATAATACAATTTTGTACTCCAATATTCATATTTCCTTACATCTTTGAATTTTTCCTCTATATCCTAATCAGGAAATTCAGGCATCTCAGGCTCATATGATATAAATCACTTTCCAGTCCCAGTTCTAGTCAACCAACCAATTATTGCTAAAGCCACTGCCAGCAGCTGAAGCAAACACATTGAATAGAATGGGAAGTTAATCATATTGATAAATGTAGACATTTAATATAGGGAGTTGATTAGTAAAGCAGAGTGCAAGAGGGAGAGGTAGTATAATCCAGAGCCTACAATTACACGTGCCACTAAGACTCCTAGAGCTCTGTTACGGTCACTGCCGCTGTTGGAACTGCTGCCTCTGATGCAGGGCTGGGAGCCAGGAGCCTACAGTCTGGCTGACAGTGCTGTTTGCTGCTGATGCTGTTGGGACCTCTCTGCCAACCTCAGTAACCTACTGCTACCACTGCTTTGCCCACTTCCACTATATTAGGGGCTCATCGACATCTCTCATAGCACACAGTTGCTCCCTGTTGCCACTGATGCCACTGCAGGAATTAGAAGCAAGAAAAATGCCATTTCTTTTCCTTTTATCCTCTGTTCTGCAGCTATTGCCTCATATCAGTAGAGTGCCATTGAAACCTTGGGGGCCAGTGCATATGAGGAATTCAGCTGGAAGGCTTTCAAGACATGGCTGTGTAGAAGGGGGTGGGGAGGGTGACTGTGTGGGTTAACACCCCCTAGCTGACCCACAGTCCTTTTCCTTTTTAGAATTTACAATTAATCTTTTCAGGCAAGCTGCCAGATGTAACAAACATGACAATCGAGAAATTGTGTAAAAATTTCCAGAAATTTAGAAACCTCAGGTGACATTATTTTTTTTTTCTTTTCAGAATTTTAGCTGGTTCTGGAAATATCACTTTCTTCTTACTGTGGCCCCTTTTTACCAGAGAGTAGAATCTTTCCCCTTTCTTTCGCATTTTCCTAATAATTTTATTCTTTTTGCTTTATTTAGAAAAGGAAAAAAAATAAATATTTAATCATACTGTTGATAAGTGAAATACTTATGAATCTGTTTCAAAAATCTATTTATATAATGAATGAATTAATCAAGGTTTGTTAGAGAACACAAACACTTTAAAACAGATTTGAACAACTTTCTGAAATTTTATCTTGGTTTCCATGTCTTGAGACTCCTCAAGTTTCATATCAAATGTCATTAAAAATTTTAATTGGGGTGTAATTGACATATAATATTAATATTATTTTCAGGTATACAACATAATGATTCAATATCTGTATATATTATGAAATGATCACCACATTAAGTCTAGTTAGTATCTATCATCACACATAGTTACAAAATTTTATCCTATGATGAGAACTTCTAAAATCTACTCAGTAACTTTCACATATGCAATACAGTATTTTACAATGCTGTAAATTGCATCCCCACAACTTATTTTATACCTGAAAGCTTGTACCTTTTGCTTATACATCAAGTTTCTACCTCAATTGTCATACTTCCTTTATAAAATGGAGTACATTCTGCTCACCGTAATTTCCTTAAATTATACGGTAATATGTATTTTAAAAAAATGAAAAAGTTATACTACATGTGCTTTCTCATTCTTGGAGATGAAAGAATTAAAAGATTCCTATTTTCTTGTATGGGAACCACATCTTCATTAGTTTGTATAAATGATAAAATGTGGTGGCATGCATTTCTCTCCCAGTGCACATACTCAGGTAATTGGAAATTTTTGTGACAGCTAAAATATGACTTTTAAACTCTTTTTTTAATTGACTTTAAACTCAAGTTTCTTAGCTTAAAAAAATCTGTATAAAAGGCTTTTCTTCTCATTCTTTCATTTGTTAAGGTTTGGTCACTGTGCAAGCTGCTATAGCAATATCCCACAGACTGAATGGCTTCAACAATAAACGTCTACTTCTCTCAGTTGTAGAGGCTGTGAAGTCCAAGGTCAAAGTGCCGGGCAGGTTTGGTGTCTGGTGAGAGGCTTGGAGATGGCTGCCTTCTGGCTGTATTTTCACATGGTGGAGAAGTGCTCTCATGTCTCTTTTTTCTTTTTACAAGGACATTAATTCCATCATGAGGACTCTACCTCACGATTAAGCTAACTCTAATTACTTCCCAAAGGCTCCATCTCCAAATACCATCACATTTGAGATTAGGGCCTCAACGTGAATTTTCAGAGGACACCAACATTCATTCAATCCTTAGCAGTCACCTTCCCATTGATAACTACAGAGTTGCCATAGCGCTGTTGCTAGTCATTTTTTTCTTTTATTAATTTTATTTATTTGTTTTGAGAGAGAGGGAGAATGAATGAATGAGAGAAGGAGAGAATGAGTGAATGAGCAGGGGAAGAGCAGCGACAGAGAATCCCAAGCAGGCTCCACGCTGACATAGCTCGAACTCACAAACCACGAGATCATGACCTGAGTTGAAACCAAGAGTCCGACGCTTAACCCAACTGAGCCACCCAGGCTCCCCTATTGCTAGTCATTCCCAGGAGAGTGGTCTTTGCTCTCTGGTTCATCTTGGTTATGATGAGTTTGTAGGCTCTCTCAAGCTTTGCATATTCACATCGATTTCTACCTCCCTTATAAGATCCATGAATCTTAGGTTTATCCTCATGACTGATTTTGCCTTGGAACTTAGCATCTGACACGGTTGCTTTAATTGAGAGAGCACTCAAGTGGTTCACCATTGTTTGATTAACATTAGTCTGTTTTACATGTGTGTAGACTACATAAAGATGGGATTGGTTGGTCTCTGTTCTGGTTTACCATTCAGTCTCCTGGAACCTAACACTGTACCATGCTTGGCATTCAATAAATAATTTTTGCATAAAAACATGAGAAGGAAATAGTATTTGGAGTGTTAGAGCTAGGTTCAGAGAATGTGTAAGATTTCCATAGGGAAAGAAAGAAAAGGGTAGACTTTGGGATAGAATAAGAGGAGTACAATAGGTTTTCATGGCATGTCAAATAATGCTATCCAGAAAGCCCAGCTGTCGGTTGTCCTGACATTGTCAGGAGGTAAGAAACAAATGGGGAATTACGATTTAAGGCAGGGTCAGGATAATAAAAAGAAGTAGAAAAAAATCAAGAGACTTGGGGAAGATTCAAGGAATATGACTTGTGGGTATTTGGCTGTGGGAGGCAATATGTGTTTCAGGAGAAGACAGCGTCTTTAGTCAAACTAGAGAACACTGGATGAACAGCTGATTTGGAGAAATGATTATTTTTTCAGCTTTTAATGTGTTCAGTTTGTGATGTTGCTGAGATACTCATCTGGTTGTTCATTTAGTTTATCAAAGAGAAGGTGGGTTGGGATGTAATTGAACTCAGACTGAATTTTACTACTGTCTGAATTTCAGACAATCAACTTGGGTCTTTGTTCTTAACTGTTAAGGAACCTCTTAGGGGCTCAATGATACCTGAGGTCTCTTTTGTTTTCGGGTTTGCCTTTCTGCCCTTCTAAAATGTGTTCAAGGGCGCTTGGGTGGCTCAGTCGGTTAAGCGTCCGACTTCGGCTCAGGTCACGATCTCGTGGTCTGTGAGTTCGAACCCCGCATCCGGCTTTGTGCTGACTGCTCAGAGCCTGGAGCCTGTTTCCGGTTCTGTGTCTCCCTCTCTCTCTGCCCCTCCCCCGTTCATGCTCTGTCTCTCTCTGTCTCAAAAATAAATAAACATTAAAAAAAAATAAAATGTGTTCAATATGAAATAGACTTTTTCTTCTTTTTTTATTGTGGCAAAATACACATCATGAAATTTACCATGATAGCCACTTTTCGGTGTACAATTCAGCAACATTACTGCACTCACAGTGTTGTGCAACTATCATCACTGCATATTTCCAAACCTTATTCTTATCTCAAATAGACACTCTGTACCCATTAAGTAATAACTACTCTTTGCACTTCTCCTCTCAGCCCTAGTAGCCTCTATTGTACTTTCTGTCTCAATGAACCAGGTACATAGAATAGGCAAATTCATAGAAAATACTTCTAAAAATTGAGTTATTATTGCCATTTAGAAACTTACAATTTCTGTACCATTTTGCTTCTATGTATACATAACAGGTAAACACATACACATACAATATTAGGACAATGAGAACATATTATTAGTGGTAAAGGTCATTCAGAATAATTTTTATAGCGATTTAAATCTAAATATTGTAATTTAGTTATAATAACACTGTCATCTCTATAATTGCATATATAAAAGATACATTTGGCTCTAATATATATTAAATCAGTGTTCTCTATATTTCCAGAGATGCATTATTTCTTTGTCTAGGTATAAGAATTTATCAGAACAATGTCTCTGAGAGAGTCCCTTTAGAATTGAAAGGATCCTAATCATGTTCTAGAAAAATAAGATATTGCAGGAGGACAAAAATGAAGGCTTGATAGAAATTCTCCTACAAAAGTATAATTCTTCAGTGGTCTGACTTCTGCCTTTGTGAGACAGTGAATAAATACATCATACAAAAAGCATAACGTTGGTGGTTTATAGCTCAAGCATCAAAAATATCTAACATGAGCCCAAAGCTCATGCTTTACACTCAGAAAATGAAAATGTCTTTGACATTGTTTGACATTGATCATTTTTAACTAGGTTCATGAGTTCTTTTTAAGATTCATCCACATAAAATTTTAAATCCACTAATTATTGATATAATCGTATCCTGAATATGCTCTGAAATTAATTTAATCTGGCAATTTTTCATGTAATTATTTTGTGCAGGCTGATCCTAAAATATACATATTTTTCAGATTTAATTTTACGTGTTGGTTTATGTATGACTGACCTTCACCATTTTGATATCCTTTTTGTCCCTGAATGTCTAGGAGCAAATGCTATTTACTCCTATTTGTGGTATCTTGGGAGTGTGTATGTGCGTGTGTGTTGGGGGTGGTATTAGGAAATGGACACACTTTGCTTACTTTTCAGTAATTTACAACTTAAATGAAGAGATAATTAAACGTTAAACTAGTAATATTTGTAATATATGTAATGGGGTCTAGAAAATGGCATACCAACGTAAATAAGAATAATATGGATTGTCTTTCTGAGGTGTATAAGCTTAACTCCTAGGGATGATTTAGATACTGTTATCTTTCTGGGTTCTGTTTTGGAAGAAAATTATCTCTTGTCGTCCTTATCATATTATCTCCTGATTCCTTCTGTCAAGAACAGATCAGTATTTATTTATTTATTCTTCTGTCCAGCAGATATTTTCTGGACATGTCTCTAGGTCCTGGGATATAGTGACAAACAAGATAAAAATTTTCTGCTTGCAGGGAGATTACATTCCAATGGGGGATAATAAGCACACGAAATACAGTTAATAATAAGTTCTCAGTGGCAGATTAAAACATATGGAAGTGTATGACTCTTCAGGGTGGGTGGCCAGACTTCTTTAATGGAGGTGAAGCACAAGCTGAGATCTGAATGACTAACACGAGCCAGCCATGTGATGATCAAGGAGAAGGAAAGTCCAGACACAGAAACCAGCATGTGCATTAAGCCCTGATAGAGTCAAAGGAGAGAGCAGAAAGAGGGTAAATATAGGTGAGAACAGTGAGTCAATGAGGAAAGTGATGTAAGCTAAGCTTGCAGAGAATAGTGAGGCATTATATCATGTCTGATAAAACTTACATCTCTAGTCAGGCATTTAAGACTCTCCATAAATGGCCACAGTCTTCTTATGTGATTGAACTTCCAGTATACTCCACTATTTTGCTCATTATTATTAAACCTATGTCCTTTCATTCTTTTTGTTTTATTTTGTTTTTAATTTTTTTTCCAAAATTTTTATTTAAATTCTAATTAGTTAACACATAGTGTAATATTGGTTTCAGGAGTAGAATTTAGGTGATTTATCACTTACATATAACACCCAGTGCTCAATACAACAGGTGCCCTCCTTAATGCCCATCACCCATTTAGCACATCTGTCACCCACCTCCCTCCACCTTGTTTTTTTCTTAAGTTTCTTTATTATCAAAATTCTGTTGTTTAAAGTTTATGTACTTTTAAGAGAGCAAGCAAGAGAGAAAGAGAATGTGAGTGGGGGAGGGGCAGAGAGAGAGGCAGGGAAAAAGAGAATCCCAATTAGGCTCTGCACTGTCAGCACAGAGCCCAATGTGGGGCTCGATCTCAGGAAATGTGAAATCATAACCTGAGCTGAAATCAACAGTCAGAGGCTTAATAAACTGAGCCACCCAGGCACCCAAAAATTTATTTATTTATTCATTTATTTGGAAAGAGAGAGAGAGAGAGAGAGAGAGAGAGAGAACACATACACGCATGAGTAGCAGAGGGGCATAGACAGAGGGAGAGAGAGAATCCCAAGCAGCCTCCATGCTGTCACTGCAGAACCCACAAACCTTGAGATCATGACCTGAGCTGAAATCAAGAGCCAGAGGCTTAACCAACTGAGCCACACAGGTGCCCCTGTTTTCTATAGTTAAGAGTCTCTTATGGTTTGCTTCCCTTCCCCCACCCCCACTTTGCCTGTGTTCATCTGTTTTATTTCTTAAATTCCACATATAAGTGAAATCATATAGTATTTGTCTTTCTCTTTTTCCACTTAGCACAATATACTCTAGCTCCATCTACATCGTTGCAAATGGCAAGATCATTCTTTTCGATGGCTGAGTAATATTCCATTGTATGTATATACCACTTCTTTACCCATTCATCAGTTGATGGTCATTTTAAACCTAGGTCCTTTCAATCTCTGTCATTTTATAGTAGAATTTCATCCAAGTTAGAATGTATTTCCCATTTTTCTACATACTCAAAGCCCATGTCTCTATAAGCAACTAAACTGGTATTATTTTTAACATAGAATCATGTGAAAAATATTTCAAAACAGTTAATTTAAAAATTTACCATGCATGACATTTTGATGTAATGTCTAGTTTGGCTCAATTATAATGTTTTTTTTTCTAAGAATTACTGGGGTGCCTGGGTGGCTCAGATAAGTGTCTGACTTTGGCTCAGCTCATGATTTCATGGTTCATGTGTTCAAAACTTACATTGGGCTCTGTGCTGACAGCTCAGAGCCTGAAGACTGCTTCGGATTCTGTGTCTCCCCCTCTCTCTCTGCTCCGTCTCCACTCACATTCTGTCTCTCTCAACAATAAGTAAACATTAAAAAATTGCTTTTTCCTTATTAAAAATTAGATATATGTTCCTGGCAAGAAGTTTTGAAGCCACAGGTACAAAAGAAAAGAAGGAGAAAGAAAAATGAAGTGTGTTATCACCACCACCTAGAGATATTCACTGTCAACATTTTAATCTGTCTCTATATCTACCTATCATTTATGTATCAATCATCTTTCTCCTTCTACCTGGGTTTCTCTTTTAATCTATTCACATCTAAATGTAAACAACCTACTATCTTCAACTTAAAAATATCTTTTGAACATTCCCATGTAACAATTTGTTTTCATTTTATATAGATTATCATTTTGTGGCTATAATATACATATTTAATCAGTACTCTCAAGTTATATATTTGATTTTTTAAATTATTTGTTAAGCAATATTCCAGTGAAAAAAACGTTTTGCTAATTTTTTGTTCAGTTATATGCTTATGTCTTCAAGAGAAATTCCTAAAAGTGAGAAGACTGGATCATATGTTATACAAAATGTTAAGGCTTTTGATATTTATTGCTGAATTGGCTACACTGAATTGAAATAACCGTCATATAATTCTGTTACTGTTATCTAAGAGTACACACATTGGGAGCTTTTGCCTTGTATTAGTTACTTGAGAGTGAAGACCATACCTTTAATTTGAATCCTTCAGATAACTTAGCAAAGTGTTTTCTGCAACAGTAAACATTTTAGGTCGTGATTTTCATGGACCGAAACCAGTACGAATGCTCCTGGAATACTAATAGGCTTCATGTTGTCCTTATTTCTCTCAGACCCACCTGTAGAATGATGACTTGGGTTGTCCACATTGGCTTAATGTGAGCATTAGATTTTTAGGCAATGATTAAGCTGTATTTTCAAGCTGGGGTTCAGGAATATTGTTTAATAGAAAATCAAATCAGACTGTTTATATCCTCAGTAAAGATGAATTATTTTATGATTCATGAAAACAAAATTTCTCTTTTGCAATGATAACTCACTATTGAAAACATGTCCGTAGAATAAGACTTAATTTTAATTTTTAGGCTGCATTTCCCTACCTGTGGTTTGGCATTCTTATTGATACAGATGTGAGATCTACTGAACAATGAATTAAGAAGTACTTATAAAAACAATCTTTCTTGTTTCCAGTCAGCACTAACTTGTAAATGTAGCCAATAACTTCATGCACTTGCATCTTCAAGTTTAAAAAGTTTTACATCCACTCAATTATTTAAATATCATCTTGAGTCAGAATTATTATTTTGAGTTGCAATTCATTCTGTGATCCATTATAACAGTGCTCTCTTGATGAAAAGTATTTGAATTCCAACTTTTTTTCAGAGTTTCACATAAATAAAGAGCATCAGCAGAATTAAACTAGACATTAATGATTAAGAAAAGGAAAGGCTTTGATTTCTTTCCCCTGTTGAGAAGGGTACTTTGGTTGATGATGATGCTACCGTTAGTGCACTCAAGTAAATGTCCACCCCGGGGGTCAGGCAAATATAAAATAATATATTAAAACAATCATAAAACAATTCTAATTTAGAAGCAATTTGGAATGTCTGAGAGATTTCCTGCTGTCTTTCTATGCCTCTTTTTGACATGAGGAATTTCTCTCAAAACTGAAAATAGGTTAGCCAAAGAAAATACTGCCTTTTTATTTCTCATAGATTAGGACTTTTCGATCTCATTTTTTTTCTTTTTAGAATTAGAAGGAAATGACAATATCAAGAAAAAAGAAATTTAACTTTAAATGTTTGTTTTTTTTTATATTCTATATTTCAAATAAGCTTTAAAAAGTTCCAGAGTATTATTTATATGTGACCAGATAAAGCAAAGTCAAGTGAGTTTTGATCACTATGATCCTATCACACAAAACAGTGTAACTCAATAGATTGTCAAGCCACAAATTCAACAGTAAGTCCAGCATGCATGCATTGTGCAGTCTAGGGCAGATTGGGATCGACTCTTGTCAATGCAGTGTTGCACATGTAGGCACATTGAGGGTTCTGGATGTCATGCTGAATCCAAATACTTGCAGCCTTTTTCTTTGTAGCTGTCAGTTTCCTAAAATGTCTCAGAATGTTTTATTTCCTAGACAATGTAAACGTATTCACTGTCAAAACCACTAAGCATTATGGTCTATGTTAAGATATCTGCAGGTTCAATTAGCAATCTCATTTAGTGTTTCAGTCATGATAAAGAAATCTGGCTAAGTATTTAGAGGATGAATCTGAACTAGCCAAGGTCATGTTTTCACATACCTATAGCATAAATATCAATGCTACCTCATAAAGTAACCCCATGTAAAAATACCATGTGTACACTTTAGAAGAATGTAAACATTGAAATATTTAGGTAAATTTTTAAAATTTTCATTCAGATATTTGGTATTGGGACCAAAGCAAAACTGATCTTTCCTCCTTTTTTAAAACAGATTATCCTTATGACTTCTGAATTTCTGTGGAAAATGTCTGTAAAACTAATGTTTATGTCATTCATATTCATAATCAGGAAATCATGCTTTAATTATCATTCCCTTCACTCTCCCATCAGGTTAATCCCAACATTTGTCTAACTTCTCTGCTATTTTGTTCTTAGGTTCATTTTTCCATTTCTGTTGTGAAAATTCCCACCAGACATGCCCTGAACTATTTCAATAAATTTCTGGGATTTAGGCTTATAATCTCTTTCTATTTTGGCAGCATATCTTTTATACTAACTTCCTGGTTAATCCTCCCAAAGTAAGATGCGATCATAACACCTTGTTCTCAAAAAGGAAACAAACAAACAAAACAAACTTCAAACCAACAACATCTCCATTGTTTATTTGTTCCATGAAAATTTCTCTTATTCTGGCCATTAATAATTAAATTTCAACTAAGCTGTTCAGATTTATGTCTTTTTTCCATACCCTGTGCTTGGAACAAACTGGATGACCGGCTTTTCCCTAGGAAAACCACAAATGTTCCGTCTTAGTAATTGGAATTTGCACTGAACAGTAAGAGGAGACTTAGCTTACTCATCTGAAACATAGTAAGACACATAGATATGAACTGCGAGTTGAATAAAATATTAAAGTATCTAAAATTTAAATTATATGAAAGGTTTTCCAATAATAGCTTTTCTTACTTAAAAAAATTATTTACTAAAGATAAACTCACAAAATGATCTCATATGCCACAATGCCGTTTTCCCAATGTACTTGTTACATAGTACTATAGGTCAGGAGTCTGGAATGTGTCTCAACAGACTAAAATCAAAGTGGCTGGAGATTTGCTTTCTTTTCTGGAGTGTCTAAGGGAGAATGCATTTCTTACTCATTTAGGTTGTTGGCAGAAGTCAGTTCTTGTGTTTGTAGGAGTAAGGACCTCTTCTTGAAGCTGAGAGCTGAGAGCTGCTCCCAGCACCCAGAGACTGCTATATTCCTTGACTTGTGTCCCTCTTCCTCGGTCTTCAAAACAGAAACGGCAGGTCAAGTCTCATGCTTTGCATTTCTCCTTCCTCTTTCTTCTAACGCTGAATCTCTCTCACCTACCCCTCTGCCGTCCTCTTCTATTTTAAGGCCCTCGTGATTAGATTGGGCCAACTCATATAATCTAGTATCCTACCCATTTTAAGGTTTGTAGCCATAATTTCATTGGCATAGTCCTTCTTGCCATGTAAGGCAATATTCACAAGTTTCGGAGATTGGGTCATCGACGTCTTTGGTGGGAGGGCATTATTCTGCTTACCACAGTGATCAAAATCAAATCCCTGGAGAATCTCTTAGAGGAAGGGAAACCCTATACAGAAAATTTAGAGCAAATTGTTAATGAACTGAACCTTGAAGTATGGAAATTGATGCACATTAAGTCAGATAAAGGCATTTATGGCAATGAATATAACTTAAAAAAAAAAGGTTCAACAACGGAGCATTTGAAAGAGTGATTCGAAAATAGGAACAGCCTGCTATAGCTGAAGATAAAGATTTAGTGAGAAGAGAGGCTGAAAATAGAGATACATTTGATCTTCACTGCTTGCAGATTCTGTATTTAAGTATTCACCTAGTTGCTAAACTTTACTTGTAACCCCCAAATCAATACTTGCAATGCTTCCACAGTCATTTGCAATCATGTGCAGAGCAGTGAAAACTTTGAGTTGCTGGATGCACACACACGTTCCCAGCTGAGGTCAAACGAGATGATGTTCTGCCTTCTAGTTTCAGCTCTCAGGCTGTAAAGCTGCTTAATGTTATACAGGAAAACAGTTTTGTGGAAGAGCGTGTTTTCACTACTGAGGAGACTCTTGTTTTACAAGGATATTAGTGCACATGAGCCGATTATAAGGCAAATGGCCTCTGAAGTCCCTATCTTTAACCATTCAAAGACCATTCAATTCATTATTTCTAAGAAACATATTAAACAAGATATCTTTGAACAGGAACACACATAAAATAAGGTTATATTGCCAGAGGCTTGTCAGGTCACAACCCTGTATTTCCACTAGGAGCAATGGTTCCTTATTCACTAATTCAGTGTTTGAGGCAACTTTATAGAACACTACTGTGAATAAAGATTATCAACTGTTGGGGCGCCTGGGTGGCGCAGTCGGTTAAGCGTCCGACTTCAGCCAGGTCACGATCTCGCGGTCCGTGAGTTCGAGCCCCGCGTCAGGTTCTGGGCTGATGGCTCAGAGCCTGGAGTCTGTTTCCGATTCTGTGTCTCCCTCTCTCTCTGCCCCTCCCCTGTTCATACTCTGTCTCTCTCTGTCCCAAAAATAAATAAACGTTGAAAAAAAAAATTAAAAAAAAAAAAAGATTATCAACTGTAGACAGTTTAGCACCACTCTGAAGGATTTTGAGATTATTCTGCATGAATGGGAATATGTTAATTACTGTTAGATAAAATGATCAAATAGGAACTTTAGAAAAATTGTTGGGGATTATGAAATCTGAATGCTCACAGGGTAAAATACTGGATGCATGGAAACTTAAGAAGCAATTAGTAGTCAAGGCAAAAGATATTACAGGTTTGAATTAGAGGGATTAGGAATGGAAAACAGTGAATTCATGTGAAAAACTTTCAGGAACTCGAATACATGAAATTAGGCTATTGATTAAACATGATGGTGAAGGAGACCTTATAGATGATGCTGATATTACAGTAATGAAGTTTTTCTGTCATCAACTGAGATAGTGAACAATATAATTCCTATTCTAGAATTATTGTCAAGGATAAAGCTGAAACAAGTTCTTCACAAAAACCCAATGGCCCTAAAGTTAGTGAAAGATTGCCCATTGTGACTCTCTTTGTATATCTGATTATATTTAACAGAAGGTAGCATAGGTGGATGGTTACACATGTCTGACCTGGAGAGAGCATGGCTGGATTCAGACCCTGCCCTTGGTATTTACTAGATATGTAGTTACTTAATATCATCTCAAATAGGGTAATCATAGACTTGTGCATTTGTGTGTGTAGAATAAAATGATTCATGAAAGCACTCAAATAGTGTCTGGCACTGGTAAGCACTTAATACATGTTAATTTTGTAATTTGAATGAAGTTTGTATCTACAAATGACAGGAAACTCTATTATACTTTGAACACAGAGCAACAAAAGTCAGCTTGTTATCCTGATGAATAAAATTCACCATTTTTCTGTGATTTTTAAACATTTTATATGTTAGTCCTGAAGATATGTTTCATGTATTATATATTTCCAGTATTAGCCTCACATTTCAGGAGGTGAGTATGACATATAATAATGGAGATTGGGGGAAAAGAGGAAAGTGTGTTTGTGTTAACTTGTTCTTATAACATGATTCCTTATATTTAGACCTTATAGAATATAGTGGTTCTGTTTTCATTTTCCTTTCTTCTTCTTTTCTTTTTTTATTCAGAAATTCTCTTCTGGCATAGATAGCTTTCATAAACTGCTTTACCAAGTCAGCATGCAAATTTGGTCATGGACGTTTAATTTTTCCAAAGAATTTTGGTTGAGTTCCCATTTGCTTCATCCTCAGGATATTCAGTAACTCCCATTTAAGGTCATCTCTCTCTTTTAAATTGCTCAGTGATATTGAAGGTTTTCATAGTTTGAAAAGTGTTGGTCTAACATCCATGCCCACGGAGAGTATAGCTGGAATCTGATCAGTTTACTGTGACCATTTCTTTCCTCAGTCACCTTCCGTCCTTGTGGAAGACTTGCTAACACAGCATGAAAACCATGTGTGACTGTGCTGTGATGATGTTCTCCTCTTCCTAATGCCTGCACTGGCTTCTGTGCCTCCTAGGGAGAGGATGATGCCCCCCACCCCCCACTCTGTGCTAATGAGTCCCATTTGTACTTTCTCAGTATTATAGCCCTCAGTGGTGAGATTACTTGATTATTTTTCACAGTCATCTCCCAGGCTACATGCTTGTTCAGGAGCATGGGGTTAGGTAATCTGTAGATTCCAACCCCTCATGGAGCTAGATCTCCTATTCTTTTTTCTTGCCTAAGGATTGAATAGATTTCCCTTAATACTCTTCTTGTAAAATAAGGCCACAGTATACCATGTCCTATGGACAGTGGGATTACTTGTGACATTTCTAAGTGCTTTAAGTGTATGCAATGTGATTTATCCTATCTACTCATGCAATTCCCAGATAAACACACAAGCTTCAGTCATTCAGTCAATAGAGGCACATACCTACCTTTATTGATTCCAAATTTTGCACATAACCTCCTTATCACTGTGCGTGTGCATGTGTATTCCAGCGAGCTACTCCACTACATCAAAAGGAAGACAATTTTTAAAAATTAATGTGTTTATTGGTGTGTATATGCATAAATACACAAAATTTTTTTTTTTATTTTTTAATGTTTATTTATTTTTGATAGAAAGACAGACTGCGAGTGGGGGAAGGGCAGAGAGGGAGACACAGAATCCGAAGCAGGCTCCAGGTTCTGAGCTGTCAGCATAGAGCCCAACATGGGGCTTGAACTCCCAGACCATGAGATCATGACCTGAGCCGAAGTCAGACGCTTAACTGACTGAGCCACCCAGGTACCCCACACAAAACATTTTTTTAGATTTGAAAACCTACCTTACTCGTTACAATTTTACAAGTTTTGGTTTTAATTTTTAATTCAATTTTTAATTGAAGTTGATGATTAATCTTTAAAAATAATAGAATCTTTAAATTTTGCTTTTTTTCCCTTAGAGGTAAAAATTTCGTTTATGCCTAAGTAAAATGATATCCTGTAAGCTCTGGCTTCAGTATGAAGATTGGGATGTATGTACCTAGTTGATCCCTATCAATTGCTCCAGGTTTGAGATAATAATGAAGCATGTCTTTGGCAAATTTAGGAACCAAAACAACTGTAGATTATATGGAGAAAAATTATAAGGTCAGCTTGTGGACAGCTAGATTTGAGGATTTGGAAGGTTATTAAGTCCCAGTAGAAAGATTAGAACAGAGCACAAGATAAATATTGAAGTGGTGTTTCAGTGGGCAATCAGAGGAACATCAGAGTATAGCCATTCTGTTCCAACCCTATTTATAATCCAGCATAATATAGCAGTGTGAGTGCCCAGCTTTACAAGGATAAGGAGGATGATGAGAACCATATAGGCACGGTGAAGTAATCAGAGATTATCTAAAATGAAGCTGGACAAAATGAGAATCAGATTCAGCTCTAGGAATTGGGGCTGGCACCAAGGAAGTAGAAGGGGATCTTTCAAACCCACTTTTTATTTTTATTTATTTATTATTATCATTTTTTTTTTTACCACAAACCCACATGCTTCTTACATTTCATTTGTTCTGCACATTGAGTTTGCTTCTTTTTAGGGGCTTTGTATTTGCTAGTCCCTCTACATGGTATATCAACCTCAGAACTCCCATTTGTTTCCAGAATGCTGTAAGGATTTATGAAAATAGTACAGCCTATGGTAAATGATAGAAATACGTGAAGTGAAGCAAAGAAATACAAATAACTAGGACCCATATGGCAGACACAGGAGAAATTAGCATGGTTGTCAGTGACTCGTGAATAGAATATTGGCAAAATATGATGGGAGGGAAAATAACGTTTCTAGCAACTAATTCCTATTAAAAGAATTCAAAATAGTGACTTGCTTTTTGGCATGAAAGGATCATCTAGAGGACACTAGAAAAAACATTTCTCTATGGCCTAACCAAAATTAATTAATCACTCACAGCAGAGGTTAGAAGCATTTTCAGATGATTTTTTCAGTTATCTATAGAACTACTCCTAAATGTTGTAACTTAAAACCACAACCATTTTATTTTAGCACAATTTTAGGGTCAGGAATCCCTGTAGGAATGAGACACATGATTTTTCTGCTCTCCATGAAGTTAACTGAGCTCACTTCATGTACCTAGCTGGTGAATGGATGGTCTGAAAGGTCCCAGATGGCTTCACTGACAAGTCTAGTTTCTTCACAGGGACCATGGGAAGGCTGAGTCCAACTGGAACCATCTGCTGGAGTGCCTAGAGGTTTTCTCCACACAGTCAGATTTCTTGTAAGGCTGCTAGGGCTCCCAGTGACAGAAAGAAGGAGTTGCCAGTCTCTTAAAACTCCAAAACCAGAATAAGAGCACTTCTGATGTATTCTATTTGACTATTGGATGATGCAGACACAGAGCCTGTCCAGATTTAAGAGGAGGGAGATAACAACATCAATTCTCGGGCTGCCTGAGTGGCTTAGTTGGTTAAGTGTCCGACTTTAGCTCAGGTCATGATCTTGAAGTTCGTGGTTTGAGCCTGGCGTCAGGCTCAGTGCTGACAGCTCAGAGCCTGCTTCAGATTCTGTGTCTCCCACTCTCTCTACCTTCCTCCTACCCCACCACTCTTTTGCTCAGGCACTCTGTCTCTCTCTCTCAAAAATAAATAAACATTAAAAAAATTCTTTTTTAAAAGGCATCAATTCTCTTTGACAAGAGGGTTAATGAGCTTGGGGCTGATTTATTTTACCTATGGACATAAGTATTCCTATAGTATTAGCAAGGCCATGTATAACATGAGGGGGAATGCAGATAGATTTCTAGATGCATTTTTAAAATCAAAGTATGTATATATCTAAGAAGTATGCAAAATGAAGATAATTTAAGAATTTGATATCTACATTTTAAAAAAGTTTATAAATTTATCTCCCCAATTCCATTTTTTCTTTCTGCAGATATATTTAGTGTTTGTGTTTATCATGATGATCTTTTTATTTTATCTTTCATACATATGTTACTAAATAATAATGTGACTTTGTAATAAAGTTTGAAAACAAGTATGTAATACACATTTTTTGTATTCTGTTTATTCACTTAACATGTCAACGATATTTTTCTATGTTGATATGTACGAAACTTTAGTTTATTCATTTTAACTGTTGTATAGTGTCCTGTCATTTGAATATGACATAATTCATAATGGACCTTTAAATCATTTCCAATTTTTCAGTAGTGTACATTGCCATGATGACCATCATTATAAAGTCTTCTCGACTTCTCTATAAGAGTTTCTCTAGGCAATTCATCTAGAAATGGAAATTATGGGTCATAGAGTTTAAGCAACTTCTTTTTTACTAGATTATGTCTTCATCATCTCCAAAGTGACTTTAACAGTGCTCATAGTACTCTCAGCTATCAATGAGAATTGCAATTCTTTTACTCAAAAGCATTAGGAATTATCCCACTTCTAACTTGTTGACAATTGGATAAGTAAGAAAAATGTGGCGAAAAATGTCACATTAGTTTCAAGTGTACAGCATAGTGATTCAACTTCTCTACATGTTATGCTCACCACAAGTGTACCTACCATGTGTCATGTGTTCTTAACATTTTTCATGCTAGTAGTAAGTAGTTTATCTTGTCATGACATCTTTTATTTGCATGTGTATGCACAGAAATATTTAATGGCAAGTCAGTTGAGTTTATTAATCTTTCTTTATGACTTATGCTTTCTATCACTTGTTTAACATCCACTTTGACTCCAAGTTCATTAAGATATTCTATGTTATTCTATATATAAGTAAAGAAATATTTTATTATTTGTATATTATATTGGAATATATTAATTGTATTTAATTGTATATATTATTTGTATATTATATTAATTTGTATATTATATTATGTGCTCACCTACCTGAACTTTCTTTTCCAAGTTTGGTGGCAGTAGTAAACCAATTTTACGTTTTTTTATAGATAACCAGTTACTGTAGCATAATTGACTGAACAACAGACTAATCTTCAATACTTGCTCTCTGATTTATCAAGTTGTTAATACAATGTTGAGTAAAAGATGTGATAGGGAATATCTGTGTGTATTTTTTTATTTTAAAGTAAATTCTGTAATATTTCACCAGTAAGAATGACATGTTTAGATGTTTAGTAGCTGTCCAATTTTTATTTTTAAAAATTCTCAATTTTCAATTTGCTAACAACTTCTTTAAAAAATCATAAATGGACAGTAATTTTCAACAATTACTTTAAATGTTGAGCTGATTATGAGGTTATTCTCCCATAATCAATTAATCTGATCAATATTTGATTGATTTTCTAATGTTAAATTATCATTAAAATCCCAAGATATACTCAATTTAGCCATGACAGAAATATTGTTAAAGTATACATTGCTAAATTCAGTTTATCAGTATTATGTCTGGAATTTCACATTTATTCTCATAAGTGAAATTGGCCTATAATTTTTGTTCTAGTAGAATCCTTGTATAATTTTGGCATAACAATACTTTAAAATGAATGTCTTTAATTTTTTCTGTTTTCTTGAAACATAATTGTTACTTTGAAAATATAGGGTAGTGATTGACTTTTGTACACTAATTTGTATCCTGCAACTTTGCTCAATCACTTATTAGTTCAAGGAAGATTTCGTGGTAATTTTTCTTAGATTTTCTACATAAAAATCATGTCATTTGATTGCTTCTTTCCCAGTATATGTTTTCTTTCCTTTTCTTGTCTACTGCATTCGCTAGAACTTCTGGGATGATATAGAAAATCAGTGATGAGAGGGGACATCCTTGGCTTCTTCCTAATCTTATTGGGAAAGCTATGAGTTTATCACCATTAAGTATGATGTAAGCTATAGGGTTTTTAGCCTGTTGATGTGGTGGGTTACATTAATTGACTTTTAAATGTACTAGCCTTGCATACCTGGGATAAATCCAACATGATCATGGCATTAATTCTTTGTATACATTACTGGATTCAATTTGCTAATATTTTGTAGAGGATTTCTGTGTTCACAACAGATAATGGTCTCTAGTAAACTTAGCATTTGTCTGGTACTGGTATTAGGGTAATTCTGGCCTCAGAGATGAGTTAAGAGTATTCCTTTTGTTCTATCTTCTGAAGGAGTTTGCAAAAATTGGTATAATTTCTTCTTTAAATATTTGGTGTAATTTGCCAGTGAAGCTATCTGGGCTTGATGCTTTCTGTTTTGCAAGGCTTAATTATTGATTTGATTTCTTTAGTAGAAGCACATCTTTTCGAATTGTTGATTTTTATGTGAGTTTTGACAGATTGTGTCTTTGAAAGATTTGGTTCATTTCATCTCGGCTGTCAAATTTGTAGGCAGAGAGTTGATTGTAGCATTCTGTATTATCCTCTTGATGTTCGTGAGATTTATGGTAATCCTCCCTCTTTCATTTTTCATGTTAGTAATTTATGTCCTCTTTTTTTCTTATCTAAAATCTTAACAGTTGTATTGATCTTTTCAAAAGATAGTTTTTGGTTTTGTTGATTTTCTTCGCTGACTTCCTATTTTCAATTTCCTTGATTTCATCTAATTCTTACTGTTTTTCTTTCCTACTGCTTTGGCTTTAATTTGATCACTCTCTTTTACTTTCCGGGTTTATTAAGATGGAAGCTTAGATGATTGACTTTAGATATTCTTTTCTAATCTATGTGTTCATTGCTATGAATTTACCTCTAAACACTACTCTCACTGAGTCCCACACATTTTGATAAGTTGTATTTTCATTTTTGCTTAGTGGAAAATATTCTTAAATTTCTCTCGAGAGTTCCTCTTTGACCTATGTGTAATTTGGAAGTGTGCTGCTTACTCTCTACATATTTCAGGATTTTCCAGGTATCTTTCTTTAATTAATTTTTAAGGCAATCAGTGGAACTCTACCTCTTTATAGCTTCCTGATTATAGCTGATATTTTTGACTTAAGCCCATTTTCTTCATTTTAGAAAAATGTAATCCTAAATAGTTTTAAGTATTTTTCTTGTGCATTACTGTTTATCTGAGTTTTAAATTTTGAAGGCTTTCTGTGCATTGGCCTAAGAGAGATCTGAGTATACAAATAGTAGAAAATCTTTCTCTCTCTCTCTCTTTTTGATGTTTATTTATTTATTTTGAGAGAAAGAGAGAGAGAGAAAGTACTGCATGTGGGAGCAAGCAGGGGAGGGGCAGAGAGAGAGAGAGGGAGACAGAAAATCCCAAGCAGGCTCTGCATTGTCAGCACAGAGCCTATGACAGGGCTTCCAAGTGGGGCTCGAACTCATGAACCGTGAGATCATGACCTGAGCCAAAATCAAGAGTCAGAGGCTTAACCTGAGCTGAAATCAAGAGTCTGAGGCTTAACTAAGCCCCTGAGGTGCCTACCCACCCCTCTCTCTTAAAAGGCTGACTGTACTTAATTTAAGTAATTTACCTACTCAGGATACTTCTTGGTAAATTAAAGTAGGCAACTAACTTTATAATTATTCTTATAAATCAAATAATACTGCTTATTTTTTCAACTTGAGTTAGTGATCTTTACCTCTAATAACTACATTTGTCCTCTAAATAGTAAGACCCAATAAGTATTTTACATTTAAAACAATGTCTCAATATCATTTTTTGGGTCTTTACAAATTTTTTTTTATTTTTTCATAAAAAGTGCCTAATTTTGTGGTCCCTTAAACTTAAATCATGGCTCCTATCTTTTCTCCACAAATCATTGTTAATTCTTTTTTTTTTCTTTTCCACAATCTTTGTTCTTTCTCAGGTACCTCTAACTGCCAATTCTTTTTTCATATGTAACTGTAGATTTTTCTTATCTAGCAGAACTTAATTTCATATTATAGATCCAGTCCCTGTGAATAATGCCTCCTCTTTATCTCACTCATGCCATTTAGTTGTATATTCATTTATACACAAATATTTATTGTGCACCTACTATGTGCCAGATGTTGAATTAGGAGCTGGCTATACCATGGCAGGCAAAATCCTTGCCCTCATGGGGCCTATAGTACAGTCAAAAAGATACTAAACAAATGTTCTAAATTCAATAATGTATATTGACTTTGAGGAAATTATTTTGAAATTAATGTGCTCCTGAAACATGTCCCCTTGTCATTTCTCTCAACAGAAATATCATTTTTCTCTTTAAATGCTTTTTGCTGACTTTCTGCTTTAAGTCTCATATAGCTTTCAGATCCAAGCTCAAACCATGCTCCTCCATTAGTTATTTCCCCCAAAGAGAATCAATCACTCCTCCTCTTGTTCCCTCGCTATAAATACATCATATACTACCACACCAAGTACTATATATTCATTTATCTTCCTTGTTAGAACTCCCCCATAGAATATTGGTTCTCAATACTAACTAAACACGTGAATCAGAAGGGGGATGGCTAAAAAATACCAATGTCCTTAGTGGTATGCTGGCAAATGTTTAAAAAACTGGCTCATGGAAGAAGGAGGGTGGGGAAAAAAGGGAGAACGATTGATTTGTAGTATTTGTGGATATCTGTGGTGTAAATACTCCGACCATGGCCAGTTTTAGTCTACCAAAAGCATAGTACTGAACATGGAGTAGGGAATGGATTTACAGTAGCACACCATTTTGTAGTGTTTTATGCAAATTCTTGTGCTCCTCTCATGCCTCCTGAGTCAAAATCCCTGGAAGTGGGACCCACTGATCTGTGTATTAAGAAGACTTCTAGGTGATTCTGATATACAGGAAAGATTGAGAGCCACTGATCCCATATAATACCTGACATGTAGTAGAAGCCTAATATATATTTTCTGAATTTGCTTGCACCAAAGATAATGTAACCACCTCCACAAACAGCACTTTCTCTACATCATCCACCTTGCTTTATCCGGTTCTGTGACTTATAAAATAATAGAGCTGTATGTGATTTATATAAAAGTGAGATATAAATTTGTGTAGGATGGAAAGTGAAATCAGTGTTGTAATCTACAACATAAATTAGTCAAAGGGGATGGAAAATCTGTACTGTGTAAGTTCACAGTTGCAGCAATGGAGAGTCTGCATCGTGTGAGGTTATCTTGGTCAAAGGTAGGTAATCACTGCAAAAACAGTCTCCTCAGCACAAAATCACATGAAAAAAAAATGAGCTAAAAATCAAAAGAATATGTGAGCATTTCAGCTGATTGTTCCGAAAACTGTGACCCTAGATTTGAAGTAAACTGAGAAGGGTTTTATTATTTTATCTTGTTTCTTCTCTTCTGTGAGAATTTATTAACATAAGCATTCACAATCGGACACTGAGAGAAAGACAGCAAGAAATATGCCCATTTCCACAGTTGTTGAGAAAATGAATGCCATTTAAATAATAGTTTCTAACTCGACTAGTAGTAAGTCATCATCATTGTGAGGAGGACACTAACAGAGCAAAAGAGAAAGTCAAAATACCAATCTAATTAGACAGCTTTTCATGTCCTGTACTCATACTGGGGCTGTCTCATCTTTTGCTCCATTGACCTCAGTTTTAAACTTGGATTTAATAAACTGGCCCTTGTGTATTTTCCCTGAAACTCACCACCAGATTTGCTTAACGTCAAAAGTTGTTTTCCTCAACAGAAATGCATTTATAACCATGTTTGTCCCGTAAGGGAAGAAAACACATTGAATCTCTCCACAGCCAGTGTAGCTACATGATTCTAAGGCACCTCTCTTCAAAAACATTTTTGTAATGTTTATTTTTGAGAGAAAGAGAGAGAGACAGCATGAGTGAGCGGGAAGGGGCAGAGAGAGAGGGAGACACAGAATTCGAAGCAGGTTTCAGGTCTGAGCTGTCAGCACAGGGCCTGATGTAGGGCCCGGACCCACTAACTGTGAGATCATGACCCAAGCTGAAGTCGGATGCTTAACCGACTGAACCACCCAGGAGCCCTTAAGATGTGTCTCTTCAAAAACACATACAAACAAACATGTAACCACTTTCACTGCCTCTGCCATCAACTCTGCTGTGGCCACCATGAAGCACTAAAATGTTCTCCTCTCTCTCCTCTAGGTTACTTAGAGATTACTCTATTTTTATCTGCCAACAGAGCTCATTGATTTTCAACCCTGGCTAGACATTAGAATCACTTTGAGAAGTGGTTTCTAGAAACAAAACCAGTGTCTGGGCTCCACATGAGTCAAATCAATCATAATATCAGAAGGTAAGAAAAAGACGTCTCTGCCTCCTCATGCGATGACTATGTACGGGCAGGTTGGAGAACTGCTGAGTTTCTTCAGCTCGGAAGGTTCGTGCCTGAACAGGAAAAATAGTTCTGCTCAGCTGGACAGCCCAATTTGGGCACTGGTATTTTCATAACAGGAGTAGTTGGATCCTCCTGCTTGGGTCAGAGCTCTTAAAAACTAAAAGTGTTTCCTTAACTTGAGATATTGCAGTGCTAACTAAAATAATGTTTATAATGTGTGAATCCACATTATGAAACTAGTTCACGGAAATATGTCCAATTCACTGAAAAGTTAATCAGATGCTAGGTTCCCAGGAAAGTATGAACAAGCCAAATAAAAACACCCAAGACGGTTTTCTATCTATAATCTAGTATCAATCTTGGTAACCAAACTGGCATCCTGGCTGGGAACAAAGGATTCTATTACCATCATTTGCTTTCCAGTAAGTATTAGCCTCTTTGGAAAATAATACAACATCTGAAGACGAGTCCTGGTCCTGGTCCATCAAAAAGCCTAAAAATAGTTTGTTTGCCTAACTCTCTATTACAATGTAATGTTCATGCACAAAACCCCTCTTCTTTAGATATAAGACCTAGACACTTTAAAATAGAGTGTCAGAATTGCAACAGGCACAGAATCATGCAGCACATCTATCCTCCACTTTTCTTGGATTTGGTTGCAATGCAATATACCTTGGGATATATTTAGTTTGATGCACTGTAGTTACTCATCTTGCATGGTGACTCATTTAGGCTAACTACTCTGAGTCTTGGTGTCTTTGTGTTAATATAGCAATAATAGCACCTAACTCACTGAGAATGTCATAAGGATTAAATGAAAAGTTGATGCAAACTGAGTAAGTGATTACTGTTGGTTGGGGAAAATGTGATAATAGAGAAATATCAGGAAATAGAGAAGGTTCAAGATGATTTAATAGAAAGTCACAGAAAGATAGCAGTCTTCTGTAGTATTGTTGATGTCTGACCTCCCCCTCTGACCTTCTGAATCATCCCCCTGATACAAGAGCACTCTCACCACACACACCAGCACAGTGAAGTCAAAACACCAAGAGCTGTCATCTGACTAGAAGGTCAATGAGGATGGATGTCTCATGAGTAGTCTAAAAGGTGATAGATGTCTTTGGAAACCATCTTATAGACCTTCCCCACATGTGTATCCTAAGACTCAGATTCCATAATGTACTTTGAGATCATCCTGTACTCTTTCATAATAGGTTACACAGTGGTAAAGCAAATAATGAACTGCTTAATTATACCCGTATAATATGATCTTCTTTGCTAGACCCTAAGATGTCTGAGGGCAGGGGTTTTTATCTGTTTTATTCGTTGCTGTATCTGCTCTTGCCTGGTACTTAGTAGGAGCTTAATAAATATGTTGAGTAAATAAACATCCTAAAACTATCTCACAATTTGTGTGTGTGTGTGTGTGTGTGTGTGTGTGTGTGTGTGTGTGTGGTGAGTTCATCATAATAATAGTGTAATTCAATTTTTTTGTCTCCTAATAATGTCCCTAACCCAAGAATGGCTAGAATAGTTACTTTTTTTGTGGTGAACTATTGTGTTTGTTTTACTTGCTATATCAGAAGTCCGTACACATTCAGGAGCTATAACTCTCCTAACTGCCTCTTCTAATGTCATCTATAAAAATGCTATCACAAAATGCCCTCATAAAAGTCTGTGTTCCTGGAATGAGTGCTACAAATGATGATAGGTTGGAAGATGTGATCTTCTAGGTTCATTGCAGTATTTAAGGCCGTCTCCAAATTATGTTAAAACCTTTTGTCTATGGTTGTTCACTCTGTTCCACAGTAAAATTTCCTTTCATTTTCTTCCACATGCCAGCTTCCTCCCTAGGCAGACGTTAGAAGCTATTTGCTTCTTTACTGGATGATTGTTATTTTATTCTTCGTGTGTAGGTGGTTGTTTGCCAAAAATAAATGTTTGGATCAAAACAACTTAGTCAGTGATTATATGTAGAAAGCCTACGTTTACTTTCTGACCTGCTGTCTTATATACATTTAACTATCCCTTATGACTTTTGGATTATAAACATTTGAACAGAAACTTAATTTCAAGGCTTGTAGGGAGGCTTTATTTCCTCAGGAACACTTTAATTCTCTTGGCAGACCAGAAGCTCTAGGACTAAAATATAACAAAGTGACTTTATTAAGTTTTCTTAATGCCAAGTTTTTGGCCATTTGAGCATGAGAAACAAAACATTTGCTGACAGTTATATTGCACTGCGTTGAACTTTTCAACGATGAATAATGTACATAAAACTGTTATTTTAGTTAAAGTATAAAAGAATGGATTAATTTTCACAAAGTGGGGTTAACCTTACAGATATTTGAAGAAGATATTTCTTTTTTCAACCACCATCCTGTTATAGATTAGCAATATGACTTTATATTGCTTATCAGATATATTGCCTGTGCAAGCATCTGAAATGTGTTACTGTATGATGTTTTCTTAAACCTCAAATGTTTCAAAATAAAATATATTTAATATTGAATAGGATGAAATAATAGCTCTATTTCATTCTTCACAGTTTTTTTTTTATTACTATACATGTATTCCCTCCGCATGAGACAGTATCTGCCAAAAGCAAAATAATTGTTTCTCCTCCTAGAAGAATGGTCCAAGAAAGCCTCCAGGGACTTTTCTATGCTAGTGCTATTTTTTTTCATCCATAACTAAAAAAATATGTATGCAATCTGCTACTTTCATATAATTTACACAACAGAAAAGTAGAAATAGAACAAGTTGAAAGCTACCACGTGCCTCTTGGGAAATTAGGACATTTAGAGAGTTTAGGAAACCTCTGGCAATTTTGTCTGTATTATGTGTTAGTTATTGGTAAAAGGAGTATATTTCACAAGTCTCCTACCACTTATACTACTACCATTTTTTTACCATTTCAATTTCCAGGAAATCTTTAATTTTCCATATTTACCACTGTACTTATGATAGAAAATTTGGTTTTTTAGGAAACCAGAGGCTAGGTCATGGAGGACCTTGAAGGTAAAATCTATGGTCAAAATACTTGATTCTTGAAAATTTTCTTATGCTATTCAAGTATATTAGATGATATATAGGATGATTACCATTAAAAGACTATGCAATCTACTTTCCAAATTAATTTTCAGCTATTCATACTTGTTAAGTCTTACCAGAACTGGAGGAAAATACTCCTGTAGGTGGGGGATGGGAGCATGTCTGCACCTCAGCCTACCTGCATCTCTTTGTTGTGCATCCGGCTCTCACTCTGCTTAGAACATGGAGAAAAGGGAAATATACTGATCAGAGTAAAGGATCTAAATTAGGTCATAATTATTGAATTGATTTTTGGTTATGAAAACAGCATCATTTTGCCTTTGAAAATGCAATTTTGTGTCCAAGTGAAGCCCTGGCTCTGGTTTTTGTTTTTGTTTGGGGTTTTGGGTGGGGCAGTGGGAGGGGATAGGTGGTGGTGGGTGGCATTGATGCAGCTCTGATTATCACATTTTCTTCTTTTCTGACTGCCTCTATCAGAAGAAAAGATCATCTTTAGGGCCTGGTTTTGAGAAAGGAAGTGGAATTTATCGTTTTTTTCCTTAGGTAAAAATGCATATATAAACCTACCTTGGGCAAAATTTTTCATGCGGAAGCAGTGAAAGGACCTTGTGTTCTCTACTGTATAATTGCATGTGTGAATTCTTCATGAGTGGGAGCAAGGCAAAGCAGGCTTCAAATCATCTGTCATATTTCTCCCACACAGAGGGGCAGTTAGGGTTCAGACAAGAAGTCAGATAGGAATATATTCCAGGTATTATTTTAAATATTGGCTTTAGAATTTAGAACTGAGCAGGTTCCAAGCATTGAAGATTTCTGAGCTAGAGACTGGTCTTGGGGGAATAGCATTTTCTGGCATTAATTTGTAGGATGGATTTAAAGAATAGGCACTGGAGACAACGATATTTTTTCTTTGCATATGTTATTGCATGCACTGGTTGGGTAATAAGAGTCTGAAACAGAGTGGTGGCAGTCGGTAAATGAAGGGGCAAACAGAATTGAGAGGCACTGTAGATGTAAAAATGGCTTACTTGCTAACTGACTGGAAGTGGTGATTGGGTTGATAGAAAAAAACAAACTAAAATAGACTGTCATATTGTAAATATGGGGGCCCAGGACAATGGTGATACATTCAATGGAAGTGTGAAAGACCAAAGGCTGAGCTTACAGATGATGAGTTCACTCTTAGACAAATTGAATTTAAAGTGCTCATGGTATATACAGATGGAGAAGTCTATAAATATTGTTCTGGTATTCAGTGGATGGGTTAGAGCTAATCATCTACACCTTCTGTGGGTCTACCCACTCATTTCTTTTTTCTTAAGGAAAATTAATCACTCATAGCTCCTAACCACTCCCTCCCCCCCCTCCCCCCCCCCCCACACACCTTAATGTCTCCAGCAGCACTGACGAGAGGGAGCTGGCATTGACTTGTCTCCGAGCACAGCTGAACAGACACTGGCACCAGGTTGGGTTACATCAGAATCTTTCCCATCTCTCCCAGGAATTTGAATTTGGATTTTAAAGACATTTCTTAGTGTTTAGTTTGCTGCTTGAACTTGGGTTGGAACAGCTGTATGTATGCTGAGAAAATATATGATCAATGAATACACAGTAGAATTAAGTCATGCACAGAAAGATAAAGAAATGAGAGAACATGTAGAATCAGGGGGGAAAGGTATGGTTAAACACATATATGCAGGCAAATTATCTATGTTAAATCAAATTCAAGGTAGAAAAAATGAACATGGGCTGTGGAGAAAATACCATTTATATAACTAAGTGATAAAAATGATTGCTGCTCAATTATAGCAGATAGCTCTTGTGGTGATGCCCTATTTCATACTAATTTTGCCTTCTTGAAACTCCCACCAATATCAGGGCGGAACCTCAGGAACTATATTTTCATCATGTGATGCTGATAGACTTGAGTTAGACATTTTAACCAACATAGGTATATCCAATCTCCTCTTGAAGAAGTATGGAACGATTGGCTTGAGTGGTAGTCAAAATGTGATTGTGGCCATAGTATGCACTCTAGTACGTACTCTATAGTGGAAGTTCCTTGAACCTGCCAAGGTCCCTAGTGCCAACTTAAATCCTGCTTACCCTGGTATTTGGTTAAGACTTGGATCCTATAATTTTTTTAAGTTTTTATTTAAATTAGCCTAGTTTCTTTCCATGCTTTTGCTTAAACAAGAATCCTTTTTTGTTGTTACATGCAACTAAAAGACATTTGAAATTTTTTAATGTTTGTTTATTTTTGAGAGGGAGAGAGAGACAGAAAGAGAGAGAGAGGGAGACACTGTATTGAAACAGGCTCCAGGCTCTGAGCTGCCATCATGGAGCCCAGTGTAGGGCTTGAACCCACGAACCGCGAGATCATGACCTGAGGTGAAGTCAAACACCTAACTCACTGAGCCATCCAGGTGCCCCATAAAGACATTTAATTAAATACATGACAGTACATGACAGGAGAAAGATAACACAGATGGGCATTGGTCCATGTACAGGTGACATCCACTTATGCATTAATTGCAGAGCTATGTTTATATTGTTATAGGGGTTCCAACAAAGTAACATGATATTATATTCAGTGCTTATAAGAACTTTACACTTTTTGAGGCTCTTACCTGTACATGAACTTGTTTTTTTTGTCTTCACATTAACTACTTAAAGTATATATTTTTATTTTTAACTGTATTATAGGTAACAATGCAATAGTGAGAGACGTTGCATGACTTGTCCGAGATCCTGTGACCAGGGAGTGGCAGTGGGCTCGGGCTCTACATTTTCTAGTTTCTTTTCTTTTTTTTCTTTTAATTTTTTTTTTTTAATTCTCAAGTTAGTTAACATACAGAGTAATTCTGACTTCAGGAATAGAACCCAGTGATTCATCACTTACATACAACACCCACTGTGCATCCCGAAAAGTGTCCTTCTTAATGCCTATAGCCCATTTACCCCACACCCTTCAACCCTCAGTTTGTTCTCTATATTTAAGAATCTCTTATGGTTTCCCTCCCTTTCTGTTTTTATCTTATTCTTCCTTCCCCTCCCCTGTGATCATCTGTTACGTTTCTCAAATTCCATATATGTGTGAAATCATGTGCTATATGTCTTTCTCTGACTGAATTATTTCTCTTAGCATAATACCCTCTAGTTCCATCCACGGTGTTGGAAATGGCAAGATTTCATTCTTTTTCATCACTGAGTAGGATTCCATTGTGTGTGTGTATGTGTGTATGTGTGTGTGTCTTTTTAATCTATTTTCATTTATTTTTCTCACTATGTTGCATAACTGTAGTTACCAATTCAGTTATAAAGCATTAATTAGGTTTTGATACTTATATCAATTTTAAAACTGATTTTTTAAAAATGTAGAATGACTTTATCTTAATGAGCTTTTAACAAAGCAATAACAATTTGAAATCTGTAAAGCTTTAAGATTTTGTGATAGAAATACTGAACACTTCTTTCTTGTTCTCACACCCCTTTCTTAAAGATCCCATCTTTCCCATAACCTTGGAGTTTCCAGCCCTGAGTTCCATGTAAGCTCGGTCCTTTGGCCGTAGTTTATAGGATCAGAGATTGTCTAACTTAGGGCCATCCTATCAGTTTCCCTTTTCTAAAAATTTTGATTTAGAGCTAAGATACTGAGTTCCAAGTTCTAGGAAGAGCCTGTAAGGTCAAGCGGACTCAGGAGTTGAAGATGGCAGCTTTGGGGTGGCCACTGAAAACTGTGCAAATGACTGAATGTGCAGAGAAGTCTAATGTTCAACAGTCAAGCAGGTAGGCAGAGAAAAGCAGAGGTGATAGACCATTCAACCTCACAGAAAAAAATAAAGAGGGAAATTAAGAGAAAATATAAGTTGTGGTTATTGTTTTTCTATGTGCCAGGTCTCTCCCTGTGGAAGGGCCAGTTTTACTTCTTATTCTTGGGTTCTGTGTGAAACCCGTGCATCCTTCCTCCAAATTCTTCTTCATCTGAAATGTTTCTGTAATAATATGTTGTCTGCTTAAGAAGACATTTAATGTTCTCTAAAATAAAGGAATTATGTAGCCAAATTTTCATGTAAATATTTTAAGCAGTAATGGCAATAAAATATAAAGTCACCTAGCAATAATAAATGAAATACAAATTTGTGTCTCTATGGATTTTATTTTATTATTTTCTTTTTTTAAAGATTTTTTTTTTAAGTAATCCCTACCCAATGTAGGGCTTGACCTTACAACCCCTAGATCAAGACTTGCATGCTTCACTGACTGAGCCATCCCAGTGCCTCTCTATGGATTTTATTTTAAATTACCTTTTGGTCACGGTCTTCAATGTAATATATATAAATAATGTATATTTCTTTCTAGTCATTATTTAAAAAATAATTCCTGTAATAGTTTCCTATTCTTAAGGAATTGCTAAGCAAAGGAAGCATAGACAGTTTTTTTTAAATATAAAAATTGCATGTGATAGCAGGTTGGTAGTTCTCCAGTTATCATATTGCTTTCTGTATTAATTTACTAGAGATGTCATAAAAAATCACCAAGCTAAATAACTTAAAAAATAGTAATGTATTAAGGCCTAGAAAGAGATTAAAAGTGATCTAGGATATATTAGAATAAGTGGAAAAACAGAGTCATAAAGTCAGTTTAGAATCTGAGTAAAGAATGGATAATGCTGAAAACAGGGACATTCAGTATAGACCTGAGAAAATCAAGCAAAATTAAATGGTGGAGATAATATATATGGAAGAAAGAGGAGACTTGAGTAAACATAACTACTGTCCCTGAAAGGAAATACTAGTGTATTAAAGGTTACAGAAAACAACTCTTCTCCTATTAGATATTATAAAAAGTTGATCCAGGTGCTTTCAGCACTGATACATATCTTGTTAATCTTTATGGACTTTAAAGATTTCTGCAGGGACATCTGGGCCAAAAAACACACCACATTTATGAAAGAAAAGTCTCAGGGCACCTGGGTGGCTCAGTCGGTTAAGCGTCCGACTTTGGCTCAGGTCATGATCTCATGGTTCATGAGTTCAAGCCCTGTGTTGTGGTGTGTGCTAACAGCTCAGAGCCTGGAGCCTGCTTCAGATTCTTTGTCTCCCTCTCTCTCTGCCCCTCCCTTGCTCATGCCCTGTCCCTTCCTCCTCCCTCCCTCCCTCTCTCTCTCTCTCTGTCTCAAAAATAAATAAACATTAAAAAAATTAAAAAAAAAAATAAAAAATAAAGATCTCTACAGCAGCATTCAATGTGAAAAGGCAGTGGCACTAATTCTACAAAAGTTATTGGTGATAGACATATTTCACAATACATACAAACACGTGGATTATAGGACTCATGAGCTCTTCTTTGAAACAAACACAAATAGGGGCGCCTGGGTGGCGCAGTCGGTTAAGCATCCGACTTCAGCCAGGTCACGATCTCGCAGTCTGGGAGTTCCAGCCCCGCGTCAGGCTCTGGGCTGATGGCTCAGAGCCTGGAGCCTGTTTCTGATTCTGTGTCTCCCTCTCTCTCTGCCCCTCCCCCGTTCATGCTCTGTCTCTCTGTCCCCCCCAAAAAAATAAATAAACGTTGAAAAAAAAATTAAAAAAAAAAAACAAACACAAATATAAACCATGATAGTATAATCCAATCAGCAAGACTTGACTAAGGAGATGACCTAATCAGATTTAACCACGGGGGCAGTTCACTGAGACTATATTCAAATCATTAAATCTCATAATTATCAAGTAACAATGCTGGTGAAGTGGTTTAAGTCACCATGGATACAAAGCAACACCCTTAAGCCATAGGTTTAATGCCTTGACTAGGGTCAGTGCCATGCTCAAACTTTAGTAAAACATCTCAGGCTACATCCACTGGATGGACTGCTAGAATAAATCCTCAAAACACAGTGCTCATCCCGATCCTAGTAAGAAGATTCATTGGTTATGTACTTAGAGTCTTAGGATGCGTTTATATTTAATTTCAGTATAATCTTTCAGGTTGCCTTACAGAATATATGTACCAATTTATACCCACAGTTACCGCACAGGAATTCTTTTTTTTCTTAAGTTTTTATTTTAATTCCAATTAGTTAACATACAGTGTAATATTAGTTTCATACAATACAGTGATTCAACACTTCCATACATCACCCAGTGCTCATCAAAGCAAGTGCACTCCTTCATCGCCATCACCTATATCACTCATCTTCCCACCTACCTTCCCTCTGGTAACCATCAGTTTGTTCTCCATAATTAAGAGTGTTTCTTAGTTTGTCTTCTTTCTCTCTCTTTTTCCCTTTGCTCATTTGTTTCATAAGTGGAACAAAGAAATCATATAGTATTTGTCTTTTTCTGAATTATTTCACTTAGCATTATATTCTCTAGTTCCATCCATGTCATTGCAAATGGCAAGATTTCATTCTTTTACGTGGCCGAACAATATTCCATTGTATGTATATGTATAGTGTGTGTGTGTGTGTGTGTGTGTGTATGTGTATATATATACATATATATATACATCACATCTTATTTGTCCATTCATTAATTGATGGACACTTGGGCTGCCTCCATGTCTTGGCTGTTGTAGATAATGCTACTATATAAACATAGGGGTGTATGTATCCCTTTGAAGTACTGTTTTTGTATTCTTTGGGTAAATACCCAGCATTGTGATTACTGGACCATAGGGTAATTTTGTTTTTATCTTATTTAATTATTAGTCTTATTAGTATCTATACTAGTATAGATACTATACTAGTATAGTATAGATACTAATAAGTATATTATATATAAGAATATTATTAAGAATATATAATATATTAAGAATATCTAAAAATAATATTATATAAGAATATAAAAATATTATTAGTATCTATACTAATATACTATATATACTATAAGTATACTATAAGTATACTAATCTTATTAGTATTTAGTTTTTATTTTTATTTTATTTTTTTTTAATGATTACTATTTTATTTTTAACTTTTTGAGGAAACCCCATACTGTTTTCCACAGTGACTGCAACCAGTTTGCTTTCCCACCAGTTGTGCAAAACAGTTCACTTTTCTCCACATCCTCACCAACACCTGTTTTTTTTGTTGTTGTTGATTTTAACTGTTCTGGCAGGTGGGAGGTGATATTTCATTGTAGGTTTGATTTGCTTTCCCTGATGATAAGTGATGATGAGCATCTTTTCATGTGTCTATTGGCCATCTGTATGTCTTCTTTGGAGAAATGTCTATGTCTTCTACTCATTTTTCATTGGACTATTTGTGTTTTGGGGGGTGTTGAGTTTTATAACTACTTTGTATTTTTTGGATACTAACACTTTATCAATTTTGTTATTTGCAAATATTTTCTCCATTCCCTAGGTTCCCTTTTAGTTTTGTTGATTGTTTCCTTTGCTGTGCAGAAGCTTTTTATTTTGATGAAGTTCCAACAGTTTATGTTTGCTTTTGTTTCTCTTGCTTCAGAAGACATATCTAGGAAAAAAAACAAAAAAAAACCCTGCTATGGCCAAAGAAGTTACTGCCTGTTTTCTCTTCTAGGATTTTTATAGTTTCAGGTCTCACATTTAGGTCTTTCATCCATTTTGAATTTATTTGTGTGCATGGTGTCAGGAAGTGGCCCAGTTTCATTCTTTTGCATGTTGATGTCCAGTTTTCCCAACATATTTGTTGAAGAGACATTTTCCCTTTGGATATTTTTTCCTGCTTTGTCAAAGAGTAATTGACCGTGTAACTGTGAGTTTATTCCTGGGTTTTATATTCTGTGTTATTGATCTATGTGTCTACTTTTACTGCACAGGAATTATTAAATTACCCATATTGTTGCCAACGCCAGGTGATGCTGTCTACTTTATAGACATACTATACTTTTTCATTGTTTAATTTTATTAATATGATAATGGATGAGATTGAGCATCTCTTTACTTACTTTATTCCCTATTTAGTTTCTGTTAAGTTTCTGTTTATCTTTCTAATCTTATTTTCTACCAAATTTCGTGTAATTTCCTTGGATAGTTTTTGGGGGAGTGGTATATTTTAGGTATTAATCTCACTGTTTTTAGATGTTGAAAATATTTTCTTTTTTTTACTCCCTTTTTAACTTTGTTTTTGAACAGAAATTCTTAATTTTGATGTATTCAAATCCTTATTCTTTGCCTTAGATTTTGTGCTTTGGAGATCTTTTTAAATAAGTCTGTTCTGGGGCGCCTGGGTGGCGCAGTTGGTTAAGCGTCCGACTTCAGCCAGGTCACGATCTCGCGGTCCGTGAGTTCGAGCCCCGCGTCGGGCTCTGGGCTGATGGCTCGGAGCCTGGAGCCTGTTTCCGATTCTGTGTCTCCCTCTCTCTCTGCCCCTCCCCCGTTCATGCTCTGTCTCTCTCTGTCCCAAAAATAAACGTTGAAAAAAAAAATTTAAAAAAAAAATAAATAAGTCTGTTCTATTCCTAGATGAGGTTCTTCTACTGTATTTCCTTTTTACATTTTTTTTCAAAATGTTTATGCATTTTTGAGAGAGAGAGAGAGAGAGAGAGAGAGGAGAAGGGACATAGAGAGATGGAGACACATAATCTGAAGGAGACTTCAGGCTCTTAGCTGTCAGCACAGAGCTGACACAGAGCTTGAACCCATGGACTGCTAGAACATGACCTGAGGTGAAGTCAGCTGCTTAACTGACTGAGCCACCCAGGCACCCCCTCCTTTTTCTAAAATAAAAGCTTGACGTGGCTTAATCCATGTGCAGTCTTCCTCGGTATAGCATATACATTAAAGAGTATTTTGGGGGGCATTTGGGAGACTCAGTCATGATCTCTCAGTTTGTGAGTTCAAGCCCACATCCTGCTCCATGCTGGCAATGTGTAGCCTGCTTGGTATTCTCTTTCTCTTCCCCTCTCCCACTCATACTTTTTTTCTCTCTCTCAAAATAAATAAATAAACTTTCAAAAAAAAAAGAGTATTTTTATGTAGAATTAGCCGGTTCTCTCATATCAGTCTATTAGGCAATCTATAATTTTCCATTTTCTGTGTTATCATTGTTAACATATTTCAAACGTATCAACTACATATCAGAAGTCTCTATTCTGTTCATTTTTTCTTCCTGTCATATTCTATACTATCTCTATTACTTTGTCTTTGCATTATGGCTTACTATCTGGTATTAAGAATGTATCTCAATTATTTTTTTAAGTTGAATTAGCTCTTTTTCTGAATTAGACTTTTTTCTTTTTTGCATGCGTTTTATAAGGAGCAAAATGTTTTTCAGCTAAAGTTTGGATTGTGACACTTCTGGATCTATAGAAAAATTGGGGGCCACTATAACTTTTTATGTTAAATCATATCATCTTGAATGCTATATCTCTCCATATATATCTCCATAGATGATAAATCAATTAATCAACATTTATTTTTCAAACCAAATGTATTTTCCCTATGAATATTGAGAATCTTGCTGAAATAATACATATAACTGTATAAATATGGAAAATTAGTAAAAAATATGAAAATAAAATTTAAAGTTACCTGTAATCCCTACAACTAGATACAGATGGTTTATTTTTACAGATTCAAAATAATAAGGTCTTACATTCTTAATGGTATTCTTGCATTTGAAAAAAAAAACAAAGCACTTCAAACATAATGGTTCTAATTCCAGGTTGTTTTTATATGATGGTCACTATTTTTCTTTCCTTCTAGAAAGTAAAAGCTAAAGTTAGTATGACATTCCATAAGAGAAAAAGTATAGGAATAAATTATGTCACACATAGCCAAATCAGTCTATAATTAGTTGGTGTCCACTGTTTCATAAACACTTGTATTCAATGTAGATGATTAGCTGATAAGAAAAAAAGAGCATGCATTTCTGAAATGTTAGATTTAAGAGTCAAGTCAAAACGAATCAAAATGAAAAGGTTAGCATGTTCCATGTTGTCTTCTCTACCTGAAAATTTGTGAGGAAAAAAAGCTAAAAGATCCAGTGATAGATAAATTTTCAGTTTTTTAGACATGTAATTTCTATAAATTGTTAACCTCTTTTGATGAAGTGATTAAACAGCATGGGTATAGAAAAACCATGACATTTGCAATATGTATCACACTTAGAACTCTTACATTTATTTTGACAATTGAAGGGGATTTAAAATAAATTAGCTTTATTTTTTTGTTTAAAAGATTGCCCTGTAGCTATAACAAGAATCATAAAACTCTACATTGTAACTATTTACTTTTATCTAACTTTCCAGTTACTTCTCTTACTGTATAATCATGCTTACTACTCCCCTGGGGATATAAGTTTTAATAGCTCACAAATACAAAAAAAAGTATTTAGAAACTCTCTTTGAGTTTCTAGAGCTTAGAGTTATCCTAGAGGTTCTTTTTCTTCTTTCCTATTTTTGAGTCAAGACTGACAGCTGCTAACAGAGATAAGATGTCATTCATGGTGTGTAAAAACTGAATAATTTTAAGTAAATATTTGGTATATCAGAATAGTCATCCCTAACAAAGACCACTGAGGACCAAAGACCTACTATTGAAAAGCAAAAATTTTAAATCTTTTTAAGAAATATCTATAATATAGGTTTACAGACCTGATGAAATGAAATATTTCTTTTAAAATGATTTCTATAAAAAGAGAAAGCACAAGTCCTTTTCTATAAAAAGGAAAACATTGATTAATTTGCCTACAATAAAATATTTTGTTTTGTTTTGTTTTTACATGTGTTTGTATTTATGCAACACAAGGCCTCACGAATAAAAGGACAAGCTACAGACAGGAAAAAGAAAAATGTTTCCAAAGCACATTAACAATGAACATCCAGAATTTACAAAATTTTCTATAAATCATTTAAGGGGGAGAAAAAAACCAAGCAAATAGCAGTCAATTACAAAATCTATAAACAGATTATTTGCAGTAAAGGAAAACTGAATGACCAATAAACAGATTGTGCTCAAACTCACTCATTTCACTAACTGCATTTTCACACCTATATGAGATTTTTAAAAAGGGTATATCCATGTTGGGCTTTACTTTGAGAAACAGGACTTCTTCCATGCTGATGAAGTGGTTGGATAACATCGTAAAGAGCATGGGTTCTGGAGGCACTGGCTTCTGTTTCAAACCCTCTAACAATCTTTATGGTAATGTGCCTTGAGCAAGTTACTTTATCTTGCTGTGAAACAAATCTCTCTGGGCTGTGCATTTCCTCAGGTCTTATGATTGAGGCACATACTGCACTTTGTTTAAAATTATCTTTTCAAGAATATTTGTATAGTAAACAGTCTTTGAAGATAGAGATAGTGTCTCCCACTGGAGTAAAGGGCATGCATGCTTTCAGGACATTATTAAAGCTTCCCTAAACTCACGGTTCCTCTTCTATAAAGCAGTCCACTGCAGGTGCAGATATCATCTGACTCTGCTGGCAAAGCCCTGTAGGAAGCAGATTTTGGGGGAGCCAGTGCACGAAAGGCTGATACTCTGGCTCTTCCTGTTACTGTGAGCAATAAATTGTACTTCATCTAACCCAGGAGTCTCCTGTCTTCTACAAGTATCCGCGAATCTTTGGCAGACTAACTTGTTAGCTTGTAAGTGGAATGAAATCTCAGACCTTCACACTTGTTTGCAAATGTCTCTTTGCCTGATTTATTTTTCTCATCTGTAGAATAAGTGTGTGTGTGTGTGGGGGGTGGTGATATTTTCTATTCATAGGACATTATTATCTAAATTAAAACTGTGAAACATTTAGAACAGTATCTGGTACAGAGCAAGTGCTCAATCTGTTTTTGTATATACAAAGGTTCAAAACACTATAAAGAATTACTATGTATTTTATGGCTATATTTTATTATATATATATACATACATATACATACATATATATACACACATATTTACATATATACATACATATATACATATATATATGTGGCATTTAAAAATGTTAATAATAATAGACTCTAAATCGATTGTAGTTGTTAATTCTGAGGAGGTAAGAAGGCAAATAGGATTAGGAAATTGACACAGGATGCTTCAACTTGGTTGTGTTTTAGTGTTTTTAAAAGTGTCTCTGAAACAAATATAAAAAATATGTTAAGATTTTAAAGGCTAGATATTGTATACATTGTTTTGCATTTTATTATTATGCATACTTCCGTATATTTAAAATATTTTATAAAAATAAATTTTAAAAATATGTGCAAGACCCAATTATTTTGAATGATAATTTTAAGGCTCCAGAGTTGTCATTCCATTATGTGGAAAAGCACATTTAGAAAGTGCGTTCTACTTTTTTGAAATAGAACCTAAATGACTGTGACTATTGTATCCAATTTTTCCATTTCCCTATATTTAGATATGATTTTTCTTTCTGGCACTTAATTGATGTGTTATATAGTGCTGTAGTTTTAAAGAAGTGACACTTTGTAAAGTCCCAAAACTAGATCACGGGGACCTTACAGCTTCCACCCTGTTTGCTGGAATATTCGCTCTTGGAACCCAGAGCCACCACGGAAAAAGGCCAAACATCTCTTTAGTAATCTTGCTGGGAGTGCAGGCGCTTTGGGTGACCCCCGCCCACTGCCAGACAGGTGAGAGAAGAAGCCTCCACCTGATTCTTCCCCTCAGCCATTGGCCCATCCTTCCCGTCCCACCTGAGGCAGCGGACTGTATAGAAGTGGCAGGCCATCCCCTCTCTTCTCTAATTCCTGAGAGCAAAATCTATTGGTTATTGTCACTCACTAAGTTTGGAGATGGTTGCATGTGGCAGCAGGTAGCAGGAGCAAGCTCCTCTTAAAAATACCTGGTTTGCTGCTTACAGTGATGGTGGAGCTACGTGGGATACATACAATTTGAACATTTTCAGCATTTGTTCAGAGGGCCAGGATATGAGAGGAATCCTGCACACGATAAGAAGCACAAAGGATGGTTAAGAAGAAAAAGAAATGAAACAAACAGAAAAAAAAATGTAAAGTGCAACGTATATATAGTTGGTACATAATTGATTAGTTCATATATATAGTTAGTATTGTATATATATTTTCCAGGCTAAAAATCTTTACAAAGCAGCTGCTGAGATTTGAGAGCTTTCATCATATCCATCTTTTTATTTTTTTATTTTTAATTTGTAGAAGTAATTTTTAGAATCATGTATTTTTGTTTTGGAGTAATCCAAATTTTCCACTGAAAAAACATCTCAGCCTGCCCATAAAACCTTCTTCTTCTCAGGTGCCTATTTTGATTAGGTATTTCACTCTATTTAAAAAAATTTTTTTTTTAACGTTTATTTATTTTTGGGACAGAGAGAGACAGAGCATGAACGGGGGAGGGGCAGAGAGAGAGGGAGACACAGAATCGGAAACAGGCTCCAGGCTCTGAGCCATCAGCCCAGAGCCCGACGAGGGGCTCGAACTCCCGGACCGCGAGATCGTGACCTGGCTGAAGTCGGACGCTTAACCGACTGCGCCACCCAGGCGCCCCTCACTCTATTTTAAAACATTACTAAAAAGAGGGCAGCTTTATTCTTTTCCATTGATTTTAATATTTATCACACAGAATGTTGGTTTTCTAGATTCTTACCAGAAATTATAATTTTATACTCTCTGAAGCCAACCTTTACCCAAAACTGTGTGTGAGAAATAACTTTATGAAAGTGTTCCCAAGGAATAAGCACCCTGGTTATTCCTGATGACTGTTTTTAAAACTGGGGTTCATGGATCAATTGCTAATAACCATTTTGGTAGTTGCTAGAAAACAAAACTGCAGATTTGTGACCCCCACCAAAGGCCTACTAAATCAATATCTTCAAGGACACTTCGTTATTCACAAGTTGGTTGAATACTTCATATATATATAAATATAGAGAGAGGGGGAGGGACAAAGAAAGAGAGGGAGAGACAGAGAAAGTAAAAACTCATGCTGTAAACATTTTGAAATTTATTCTGATTTAACTTGATCAAAAGAAGGTTTATGTATCTTGGAGTGCCTAGGTGACTCAGATAAGTGTCTGACTCTTGATTCATCTCACGTCATAATCTCATGGTTCATGGGTTTGAGCCCTGCATTGAGTTCTATGCTGACAGTGTGGAGCCTGCTTGGGATTCTTCCTGTCTCTCTCTCTCTCTCTCTCTCTCTCTCTCTCTCTCTCTGCCCTTCCCCTGTTCCCTCTCTTTCTCTCAAAAAATAAACTAAAACAATTTTTTAAAAGGTACATTTATCTTTATCATTTTATATTGAAGATCTGCTAAATTGTGTTCCCCATGACCTCATTTTCTCAGCTTTCATTCAGCAAAGTTTTAAGATAGAGCCATATTAAATTTCATATCATAGTTGCACTTCAGTTGCTGTTGAGAGCATTGGGTAACACATGATGAAGATTCACATGAAAAATGTCCCATTACTTTAGTACTAGTAAAAATGGATTTCTTCTGAGTAAATTTGTTACCCCATGGTGTCATGGAAATTATTCTTCTCCATTTGCTTTACCATTGACCCCATTAAAAAATTTGTAAAAGAGATTTTGTTCTATTAAAATTCTTTTCTTTTTAATTTAAATCCAAGTTAGTTAACATATAGTATAAAAAAAATTTTAGGAATAGACTTTAGTGATTCACCACTTACATGTAACACTCAGTGGTCATCCCAACAAGTGTCCTCCTTAATGCCGCTTGCCCGTTTAGCCCATCCCCCCACACGGCACCCCTCTAGCAACCCTCAGTTTGTTCTCTGTATTTAAGAGTCTCATGTGGTTTGTCTCCCTCTCTGTTTTTATATTATTTTGCCTCCCTTCCCTTATGTTCATCTGTTTTATATCTCAAATTCCACATATGAGTGAAATTAAATGATACTTGTCTTTCTCTGACTTATTTCAATTAGCATAATACACTAGTTCCATCCACTTTGTTGCAAATGGTAAAATTTCATTCTTTTTGATTGCCAAGTAATACTCCATTGTATATACATACCACAACTTCTTTATCCATTCATCATTTGTGCTTTTTCCATATTTTAGCCATTATCAATAGTGCTGCTATAAACATTGGGGTGCATGTGCCCCTTTGAAACAGCACTCCTGTATCCTTTGGATAAATACCTAGTAGTGCAATCACTGGGTCATAGGGTAGTTCTACTTTTAAGTTTTTCAAGAACCTCCATACTGTTTTCCAGAGTGGCTGCACCAGTTTGCATTCCCACCAGCAGTGCAAAAGAGATCATCTTTCTCCACATCCTCGCCAACATCTGTTGTTGCCTGAGTTGTTAATATTAGCCATTTCAACAGGTGTGAGGTGGTATTTCATTGTGGTTTTGATTTGTATTTCCCTGATGATGAGTGATGTTGAGCATTTTTTTTCATGTGTCTGTTAGCCATCTGGATGTCTCCTTTGGAAAAGTGTCTATTCATGTGTTTTACCCATTTGTTCACTGGATTATTTGTTTTTTGGGTGTTGAGTTTAATAAGTTCTTTATAGAACTTATTATAGAACTTAGTATCCAAAATACTAACCTGGATACTAATGTTTCAAAATGTTTACAGCATGAGTTTTTACTTTCTCTGTTTGAAAATATCTTCTTCCATTCCATCAGTTGCCTTTTAGTTTTGCTGATTGTGATTGTTTCCTTTGCTGTGCAGAAGCTTCTTATCTTGAGGTCCCAAGAGTTCATTTTTGTTTTTGTTCCCCTTGCCTCTGGAAACGTGTCAAGTAAGAAGTTGCTCCAGCTGAGGTCATAGAAGTTGTTGCCTGTTTTCATATCTAGGAGTTTGATGGCCTCCTGTCTTACGTTTAGGTCTTTCATATATTTTGAGTTTATTTTTGTGTATGGTGTAAGAAAGTGGTCCAGGTTCATTCTTCTGTATGTCGCTGTTCAGTTTTCCCAACATCATTTGTTAAAGAGACTGTCTTTTCTCCATTGTGTATTCTTTTGTGTTTTGTCAAAGATTCATTGGCCATATGTTTGTGGGTCCCTTTCTGGGTTCTCTGTTCTGTTCCATTGATCTATGTGTCTGTTTTTGTGCCAATACCATAATGTCTTGATCATTACAGCTTTGTAATACAGCTTGAAGTCCAGAATTGTGATCCCTCCAGCTTTGGTTTTCTTTTTCAGGATTGCTTTGGCTATTTATAGTCTTTTCTGGTTCCATACAAATTTTAGGATTGTTTGTTCTAGCTCTGTGAAGAATGCTGATTTTATTTTGATAGGGATTGCATTGAATATGTACATTGCTTTGTGTAGTATCAACATTTTTATATTTGTTCTTCCAATCCATGGGTATGGATTTTTTTTCATCTTTTTGTGTATCTTCTTCTTTTTTCATAACTTTTCTATAGTTTTCAGTGTATAGATTTTTCACCTCATTGGTTCAGTTTATTCCTAGGTATTTTATGATTTTGGTGCGAGTGTAAATGGGATTGATCCTTGAATTCTCTTTCTGCTACTTCATTATTGGTGTATAGAAATGCAACCGATTTCTGGATATTGATTTTATATCATGTGGCTTTGCTGAGTTCATGTATAGGTTTAGCAGCTTTTTGGTGAAGTTTTTTTTGGTTTTCCACATAAAGTATCATATGTCTATGTCCGTAAAGAGTGAAAGTTTGATTTTTTCCTTGCTGATTTGGATGTGTGTTATTTCTTTGTGTTGTCTGATTGCTGAGGCTAGGATCTCCAACAGTACATTAAATAATAGTGGTGAGACTGGACATCCCTGTAATGTTCCTGACCTTAGTGGGAATGCTCTCAGTTTTTCCCCATTGAGGATATTAGCGTTGGGTCTTTCATATATGGCTTTTATTATCTCGAGGTATGATCCTTCTATTGCTACTTTTTTGAGGGTTTTTATCAAGAAAGGATGCTGTATTTTGTCAAATGCTTTCTCTGAACCTATTGAGAGGATCATGTGGTTCTTATCCTTTCTTTTATTAATGTTATATATCACATTGATTCATTTGCAGATATTGAACCAGCCCTGAACTCCAGGAATAAATCCCATCTTCTCATGGTGAATAATTCTTTTAATGTATTGTTGGATCTGGTTTGCTAGTATCTTTGAGAATTTTTGTGTCCAAGTTCATCAGGGACATTGGTCTGTAGTTCTCTTTATAGTGCGGTCATTGTCTGGTTTTGGAATCAAGATAATTCTGTCCTTATAGAATGAGTTTGGAAGTTTTCCTTCCATTTCTATTTTTTGTAAATGCTTCAAAAGAACAGATGTTAACTGTTCCTGGAAAGCCATCCAGCCCTGGACTCTTGTTTGTTGGGAGCTTTTGATTAGAGATACAATTTCTTTACTGGTTATGGGTCTGTTCAAATTTTCTATTTCCTCCTTTTTCAGTTTTGGTAGTTTATATGTTTCTAGGAATTTGTCCGTTTCTTCCAGATTGCCCAATTTGTTGGCATATAATTTCCCATAATGTTCTCTTATTATTGTTTGTATTTCTGCTGTGTTGGTTGTGATCTCTCCTCTTTGATTTGTGATTTTATTTATTTGGGTCCTTTCCTTTTTCTTTTTGATTAATCTGGCTAGGGGTTTATCGATTTTGTTAGTTCTTTCAAAGAACCAACTCCTGGTTCATTGATCTACTGTTATTGTTATTGTTGTTGTTTGCTCTAATCTTTATTATTCTCCTCTAATCTTTATTATTTCCTGTCTTCTGCTGTGTTGGGGCTTTATTTGGTGTTCTTTTTCCAGCTTTTTTAGGCGTAAGGTCATGTTGTGTATTTGAGACCTGTCTTCCTTCTTTAGGAAGGCCTGGATTGCTATATACTTCCCTCTTATAACCACCTTTGCTGCATCCCATAGGTTTTGGGCTGTTGTGTTTTCATCTTCATTGGTTTCTATGTACTTTTTAATTTCCTCTTCAATTTCTTTGTTAATCCATTCGTTCTTTGGTAGGATGTTCTTTAATCTCCAAGTATTCATGGTTTTTCCAAATTTTTACTTGTGGTTGATTTCGAATTTCATAGCACTGTGGTCTTAAAATATGCAAGCTATAATCTCAATCTTTTTCTACTTGTTGAGGGCTGATTTGTTCCCATTATGTGATCTATTCTGGAGAGTGTTCCATGTGCATTCGAGAAGATTGTGTATTCTGCTTTGGGATGAAATTCTCTGAATATATCTTTTGAGTCCATCTGGTCCAGTGTGTCATTCAAAGCCATTGTTTCCTTGTTGATTTTCTGATTAGATGATCTGTCCATTGTTGTAAGTGGGGTGTTGAAGTCTCCTACTGTTATGATATTTTATCAGTTTCTTTATGATTTTGATTAATTGATTTATGTATTTTGTTGTGTTCAAGTTGGGGTATAAATATTTACAATGGTTAGATCTTCTTGGATATACCCCTTAATTATGATATAATGCCCTTCTTCATATCTTGTTACAGTCTTTGTTTTAAAATCTAGTTTGTCTGATATAAGTATGACTACTCTAGCTTTCTTTTGACGACCATTAGCATGATAGATGGTTCTCCATCCCCTTACTTTCAATCTGAAGGTGTCTTTAGATCTAAAATTCATCTCTTTTAAGCAGCATATAGATGGGTCTTGTTTTCTTATCCATTCTGATACCCTGTGTCTTTTCATTGGAGCATTTAGTCCATTGACATTTAAAGTGAATACTGAAAGATATTAATTTAGTGACATTGTGTTACCTGTAGAGTTGGTGTTACTTGTGATATTCTCTGGTCCTTTCTAGTCTTTGTTGCTTTTGGTCTTTTTTGTTTTGTTTCATCTTTTCTCCACTCAAAGAGTACCCCTTAAAATTTCTTGCAGGGCTGGTTTAGTGGTCACAAACTCCTTTAGTTTTTGTTTGTCTGGAAAACTTTATCTCTCCTATTTTGAATGACAACCTTGCTGGATAAACAATTCTTGGCTGCATGCTTTTCTGATTCAGCATGTTAAATATATCCTGCCACTCCTTTCTGGCCTGCCAAGTTTCTATGGATAGGTCTGCTGTGAACCTGATCTCTCTTCCCTTATAGGTTAAGGACTTTTTTTCACCAGTGCTTTCATAATTCTTTCCTTGTGTGCATATTTTGTGAATTTGACTATGATATACCTTGGCAATGGTCAGTTTTTGTTGACTCTAATGGGAGTTCTCTGTGCTTCTTGGATTTTGATGTCTGTGTGTTTCCCCAGATTAGGAAAGTTTTCCACTCTAATTTGTTCACACAAACCTTCTGCCCCTTTTTCTCTCTCTTCATCTTCTGGGACTCCTATGATTCAGGTCTTATTCCTTTTTAGTAAGTCACTGAGTTGTCTAAGTGTTGTATGGTGCTCTTTTGCCCTTTTTTTAATGCTTCATTATTCTCCATAATGTTATCTTTTGTATTGTTGATTTGTTGCTGCTCAGCTTCATCCATCTTTGCCATCATGGCATCCATTTGAGTTTGCATCTCCTTTATAGCATTTTTAATTTCGTTCTGACTAGATTTTACTTCTTTTATCTCTGCAGAAAGGGATTCTATGCTTTTCTCAACCCCAGCTAGTATTTGTATTATGGTGGTTCTAAATTCTACTTCAGGCATCTTACCTGTATTTGTGTTGATTAAACCCCTGGCTGTTATGTCTTCCTGTTCTTTCTTTTGGGGTGAATTTCTTAGTTTTTGTCATTTTGGAGGGAGAACAAATTAATAAAATTAAAAAAATGAAAATTCAAATATTAAAAAAACCAAAACAAAATATCCAATAACAGAAGATCCTAGGTGTATTTTTGTTTGCTTGTTGAATAAAATCTTGATATAATAGAGAAAAAAAGGAAAGAAAATAAAGAAAGGAAAAAAGTAAGAAAAATTTTAAAAATTAAAAGAAATTTATAGAATAAAATAGAATAAAATGAAAGAAAGTGAAATAGAATAAAAAATTAAAAAATTAAAATAAAGTAAAAAACTAAAAATAACTTAAAAATAAAAAAAATATATAAAATTTTCTCTTTCTGTATCCAAGAAAAATAAATAAAAGGAAAAAATAAGAAAAACATTTTTTTTTTTTTTAAATTTTTAAATGTTTATTTATTTTTGAAGGAGAGAGAGAGACAGAGGGTGAGCAGGGGAGGGGCAGAGAGAGGGAGACACAGAATCGGAAACAGGCTCCAGGCTCTGAGCCATCAGCCCAGAGCCCGACGTGGGGCTCGAACTCACGGACCGCGAGATCGTGACCTGGCTGAAGTCGGACGCTTAACCGACTGCGCCACCCAGGCGCCCCAAGAAAAACATTTTAAATAAAAATAGAAGTAAAAAAAATGAACTAATAAATGAACCAACAAACAGAATGAAACCTGAATGAAGTTACATCCAGCATCCCCTAGAACTGAAACTATGAAGCACTCTACAGACCATACACTAAGCAGGTGGAGGGACTTGTGCTGGTCTTCTGTGCTTGGAGGGCACAGTTGGGCAGGGCTTGGTGTAATGGCTCCATTCTCCACTAGGTGGCGCTGCTTAGCTTACTGGCATGGATTAGCGTGGTGGACGTGTGTGGGAGAAGTGGAAATGGCTTCACCCAGGTCTTTAGTGTCTGGTACAGGAACTTCGCATTCTCATCGACCTGCAATCAAGCACTCCTTCTTTGTCTTAGGCCTCGGTCCACTCATAGTCTCTACCCTGTCCATGTTCAAGCCATCTGCCTGACTGGCAGCACCTCCCTCCAGAGTTTTATCTCAGATGGGGTTGTGTTTCAAAACCCCACATTTCAGAGACCCCTGCACCTTGGACCAGCACTGACTCTCTGGAGGAGAGTCTTACTGAGCAAACCCGGGTGCCAGGTTGCCCCAGAAAATGTTCCTGTGATCGTACAGTAGCAGGGGAGGTTCAGAGATGGTGGCAAATCACAACACACAGCAGGCACCAGCTTTCACTCCACTCTGGCATCTTTGTCTCAATACCAGCAAATGTGGCTGCCAGGCACTGACCTCCAGAATTTCAGACTCTGTGCTCCACTGTTTATAGAATTCTTGTGATGTTGAAATCCTCTCCTTGTCTCCCATCAATGGTTTTGGGGAACATATTTCTTGTTCAGTGCCCTGAAAGTGTTTTCACTCTTCCTCTTTCTCTCTGGCAACTTTCAAGGTAGTGTTTTTTTTTTTTTCCTGCACTCTCCTGATATGCTGCACTCTCCCCCGTTCTCTGTCCTCTATCCACAAAAACAGCTCCCTATACTCCACACCTTTCTCTCCCCCAGTTCACCTCTCTACACTGTATACCTGCTGAGTTCTCTGGCTCAAGTTGTTCAGATTGTTGTGTTAATCCTAAGATCAATTTCCTAGGCATGCAAAATGGTTTGGTGTTGATCTAGCTGTGTTTCAGGGATGAGACAAGTGGAGGGTCTCCATGCTGCTTCACCATCTTCCTGGAGATCTCTACAATTCTTGTTTAATACTGAAATTCTATTTTCCCACTGCCACAAATGTTTTACTTCTTAATCTTATATCATTAAATTTAATATTATCAGCTGCCTTAAATTCTCCTTTGCAGTAGTTTAGGGAAGAAGGAAGGAAGAGAGAGAGAAAGAGAAAAGGAGGAGGAGAAAGTAAGGAAGGAAATCTTTAGAACATTAAGTCTAGTTTGGCTTACTACTCCTTACAAAAATATAGACAGTAAATAGTGTCTATAGGAAGCAGTAAATAGTGTTTGCTAAATTACAATAAATAATATCATTATTTCCTATGCTATAAGAAGTTAATAGTTCATATTTCTTACTCAAGTTATTTGTTCTTCCTCTTCTGATATTTCCTGTCCTCACACAAGACAAATCCTCCTTCAGAATATTCATATGTGGGTTTACAAAGTCTAAAAATTTCCCCACATTTTTTTTTTCTTTTCATAAAATGTTTCTGTTTCCCAGTCCTTGCGGGTATCTAGATTTTCCTCTAGGACCTACCGCTCCTTCTGGCATTTTCTAGTGCTCAGTCTTCCAAAATCGAGTTCCCACTATCTCCACATTTGAACAGGAGAGAAAACAAGAGTGGATGAATCAGAATTCTTCTCACAATGTCATTCTTTTCTTTCTCATCTCATGGGTAAATCTCCCATTTTTTTAATCCATGGTATCCAGCTATACCAACATCTACCCACTGTTAGCAGTCAGGTAAAAAAAAAAAAAACAACAACAACCAACTACTTTATTTCTTGATACTTTTTGTTTTCTGTTCAAAGTCTTCACCTACATTCTAATTCTATTGTCACCACTGACTCCTCGTTCCTAATTTCCTCCTATTTGAGCTCCTAAGGTCATAGATAGAGCATATAAAAGATTAGGAGGCTTCTCAAAAACTTCTGAATGTTTGAAAAGTAGAAAGCAAAGTAGAAAGCAACTTATCTATTAGTTTTCTCTTCCCTATGCTTCCCTGATTTTTCTTGTCCTTTCTAATAATTTTCTGTAATTTAATATTATGTACATATTTATATAAGCGTAGATGGTGTGTGCACCTAGAAATGTTCAACGCCAAACTGGGGATATGCTTAGAATATTGATCAAGTGACAGCGTTGGTAAGTGTGGAAAAAATGGCATCCTATAAAGTAGTAAAGGGCACGAAGACTTACAGTCTTGAAGGGAGGGAATGAGGGTGATGGAGAGAGGGTCCGATGGGAAGGACCCCATTCCCCATACATATATACACACATTACCCTTTCTCTCCTTGTCAAGGTTGCAAGCCAGCACCTGAACCCCAGAATACTGGCAATTGCAGAAGAGCAAATAGCAACTTAGAATTTAAAGTATTATGTAACAACTCCAAGCACATCTGTTCTATATCAATTTCTCAAAGATACAGTTCATTAAAATCAGTCTCACCAGCCATTGTCATTTAGTCACTTGACTCTGTCATTCTTCGACTGCCACCTCCCTGACAGGATTCTGACAAGATCCAGAAGGTCAGTTAAGCTATTTGCTACTCTTTTCCATTAATGGTTTATTAACTAGGCAAGGCTATATATATTCTTTTCAACTATGTGTCTCCAGTCAAAACTAGCTCTGCAGAATGGTAAGTTTCCCCCTAAATTATTTTAAAACTATCAGGTGTCTTCCTCCCCATCTCAGAAAGAATATGCATGCTAATGTTTTGAGTTACTTTTATGCATAATGTTGGTTGTATTAACTACACTGGACTGGATAAATCCTTTATTTCTGATAAAAATCAGCATTCTTTGAAGAGTTTTCTTCACCTTATCTGAAAATGTTTTCTTTTTCATTTTTCCTTCCAAGTTTTTTTTTTTTCTTTTCTCTCAGGGCCTGATTTAGAATGTCTCTCTTACTGTTAATTATACTCAGTAGAAGTCACTAAAATATCTCCCTCAGTTAACATCCAATTAACTGAATTGCTTTAGAGGTAAACTCCCTCTAAAGCATAATCAGCATATTCGTGGCTTGGTTTCCCTCATTCTGCTTGTGCTACAGAATTTACCTCGTAGCAGAGCCAACACCGTGTATTCCCCATGGTCCGTTCTATGAGGATCTGCTCTTCGCGTTGCCTCAGTCAGAGGGCTTTCCCTGTTTTCAAAAGCAGGACCACTTGCCATCAACGTGTTTTCTAGAAACAGATTTTGAAGGTATGGCATTCATAGAAACTGGGAGATATCCAAGGGACTTTATCATAAGTACAAACCCTTTGAAAGTACATGCCAGAGGCAGGTTTAACTGTAAATCTCTCTGTGTAAAAATCCACAGATTTTTATCAAATTCTCAATGAATCTACAGTCTTAGAAAAACTAAATACTCTAAAGACAGGCACAGTTCTTGCATTTGCCGATTTAATGGATGGCATGTGGTACCATGTGTAAGTAAACTTTTCAGCAAAATCGTCAATGAAATTCATACCTAATTTAGATTTTTTGTACCATTAACATGCCTTCATTCCTTAGTCTAGTTGAAAATGGCTAATAACTTCTAACCTTTACTTACCCTGCAGCACATTGGCTGGAAGTTCATGCCAATAAGTACATACTGCTACATTCACATACACACACACACACACACACACACACACACACACACATCACAAAAAGATTTAGCCTGGAGTTAAGAATAGCCTGCCACCTACAGTCCTATACTTTATTGATTCTTCTACATCTATCATTTTATAAATTCTCTTTCAAAGATTCTATGATAAAAAATTATCTCATTCATGGTAACATGAACTTTTGTTTCTTTGTTTCAGATAAATATGTTCTTTGTTTTCAGACAAGCTTTTGGTTTATTCTGGTTTTTCTTGTTTTTTTTTTGTTTGTTTGTTTGTTTCAAAGGATTGTGTTTCATTTAATGCATCAATACTACAAATAAACAATAATTAGTAAACTCCGGTACTAAAAGACATCAATAGACTGGGGCCAGTGGAAAATTAAACGGATGCAAAAAATAGAAAGTATGAATTAGTACAGAGTGTTTGATAATATTAAATTTTTGGGGGCGCCTGGGTGGCGCAGTCGGTTAAGCATCCTACTTCAGCCAGGTCACGATCTCGTGGTCCGTGAGTTCGAGCCCCGCGTCAGGCTCTGGGCTGATGCATCCGACTTCAGCCAGGTCACGATCTCGCGGTCCGTGAGTTCGAGCCCCGCGTCAGGCTCTGGGCTGATGGCTCAGAGCCTGGAGCCTGTTTCCGATTCTGTGTCTCCCTCTCTCTCTGCCCCTCCCCCGTTCATGCTCTGTCTCTCTCTGTCCCCCCAAAAAAAAATAAAAAATAAAAAAATAAATAAATAAATAATATTAAATTTTTGGATACATTATGTTCATTTAAAATGTTCTTTTAAAATTTAAAAGCTGCTGAGGAGCAGTTTCAGTTTATTTTGGGGAAGCCGTGAGTCTACCAGTATGGCCAATGATGTCCACATGAAAACAAAATATCCTGCCAGATTAAAAATCAAACACTCTACTTAGTGAAAGCAACTGATTGGATGATGATTGAAATGTCCCTATGTGGTAGCTTTCTTAATTCTTCACAACACCTTTCTTTTTATTTCATTTCATTTTACATATGAAATTTCATTGTAACTAATTTTGGGGAATCCAATTACATTTTCCCTCTCTGCTTGGTAAGTGAGAGTCAAAACAAAAACAAACAAAAAACAAAAAACATTAAGGAAAATTCACGTTGTCTTTGTAGTCCAGTGGCTTGGTGAGTGGAGAATTATCCTGGTAGTAGGACTAAAAGATGAGTAATGATGACGGACATTTTGAGATCAGAAGAAAAAGCATCACAAAGTGGTGTGCACACAAGAGAAAGGGAAGGAGGGAAAAAATAAAAAGTCTCAATGAACTTATTTTAGAATATATGCGTATTTTATTCATCATGTAAGATGGTTTGTAGCTTTGGGAGGAGGAGATGTGTCATATTATATTTACTGCTTAGACTTCTCAGGCTCTTCCTTTGCCCTGGATAGAGTCTGTCCAAATTTAGATATTTCTTCTCAGAATGAAATTAGTCCTTTAATTTAACCCGATATTTTTACTCTAAAGTTATTGGAAGTTATTTACATTAGAGATAAATGAAAAAGATGAATGTATTCAGCAGTTAAATTGGATACAGAGGGTACTTACATAAAACTACTTGGGTTTGATTTTGATCATCACTCCATTTTCACCGAGGCTTGGCTATTATTATTCTAGCAAGACTTTCTTAACTTTGGCTGTCACTGCTTTTCCTGGTGCTCCATTCTCCATTTTTTCTGATGGTTTTGCAAAGGGCTGTCTCATACTTCTCCATATCATGTTTCAAATAATCTCATGGGATTTGCCAGAATCTAGATTAGGGATAGAATGACAGTGTGAAAGCATCCCAGCTGATGATGATTCACCTTCTTAGCCACCCCCAACTTGGATGGGGAAACAATTGCAGCTCACTCAACATCCAATGTCCTAGTACAGTAAATAGTATGATGACTTTATTATCCTCACCGAAAATCCATAAATACAAATATCCTTCCTCTTCTCTGAGCAATTGATGCCTTGCATCTCTTCTACCTTAGAACCCCCAATGAGAACACGACCTGTCAAACGACATGTCACTGGTGTTGTTGGGCTCTGTTAGGACTACATTCTCTATTTTTTAAATATTTATTTATTTACTTAGTAAGTGTGTGAGCAGGAGAGGGATAGAGAGGGGGGGGGAGAGAGAGAATCCCAAGCAGGCTTCTGGGCCGCCAGCTCAGAGCCCGATGCCAGGCTCGATCTCACCACCATGAGATCATGACCTGAACCTAAATCAGGAGTCAGACGCTTGACGAATTGAGCCACCCAAACACCCCAGGGCTATATTCTCTAGTAATCAGCTAAGAAATTACTGAGCACCTATTATATACCAGGAGGTATGATGAATGGGTGCTAAGAATAAAATAATAGACATGACAAATACTCCCTGCCCTCATGAAGTTTTCAGTCAGGTGGAACTAATAATATTCTGAGGACATCTTTATTTTCATCAGGGGATATCTTTGTTTATTTAGGACTGAATTACATTATTTTAGGGAAACTGTCAACTCTTGGTCTTTCTCCTAGGCAAAAAATCAAATATACATTCTTGGTGTTTTTTGTCACTTTTTATCAAGCAATACTGAACACTGTACTTTCCTTGAATTCAAAATGCCTCTAATCTAAGAACACTGGTACTATATTACCGTGGTAGAATTTTAAATGTGGAAACAGCATCTGCCTTGTATTTTAATCCAAATCATTAATTACAAGTGCCTTATCTATTCTGTTCTCATGCTGCCTTTCCTGTACAGGTCTGCAGTGTGGGCACCTCTAGGGAGTCAATCAGTTGTGAGATGATAATGTGGTCAACCAGTAATCAGTATCTTTGATTGAGGGTTTATTCTCACTCTATTCTCATTACAATTACTATAGACCGCAGATTTTGCCTAGTAAACGTCTCTCAGATCTATCACTTTCCCCTCCATTCTTACCTTGTCCTCAGATTCAGGTGTGGCTAGAGTAGTCCCTAAACTACACTCTTTGATCTCTCAAGATCTTTCTTTACATATTAATCATCACAATTTAAATGCAGTTTAAAGCATATTATTCCATGTATAAAAGTCTTCCAATCAGTCTTCCCACTGCTTACAGGATTAAGTCCAACCTGCTTAACACAGGCTGTGTTCTTGCATTCTGGTCCTGGCCCTCGTCTGGTCAATGGCCATCAGGAACATAGCTGTAGTCAAACAAAATTGGGTTTCGTAGTTCTACAGTAAGGGACACTGCACACCATGGATAATGATAGGTCATCTCAGTAAGAAAGTTTAAGAAGAGACTGGTTAAAGAATTGTGTTTATGTTCTGTAATTTGAAGGAAGTTTGAGAAAGCAGGAAGTTTGCTCTGCTTTGGGTGCTGGCAGGAAGTAGGCTAAATGTAGGATTGGGCGTATTAATGACTTTTTTTTTTCCCAATCCAGGAGGATAAAGGATAGGGACTAACGCTGTGATTAGTTAAGAAGCAACAGCCACTCATGTTAGGAAAGGAGGATAATTGGTCGTTTTTGTGGTTTACAGTGTTCCCATTTTTGTCTCTGCACAGATACCACATTTGTTTACTCGAAATGTCTCTTTAAACTACAGTTAGCTGTGAAAGTTTCTCACATTTTCCTTATTCTTGATGACCTTGATGGATTTGAGGAGTACTGGTCAAGTCTTTTGCAGGACATCCCTTTACAGGAAATCATGTCACAAGTAGAGGGGGATGTATTTGCGAGGAATATCACAGAGGTAAAGTACCATTTCTATCACACCACAGCATGAGAATATATAGCCAACACAATTAATCATGGCTGATATTGACTGGCTGAGGTGGTAACTGTCAAGTTTCTCCACCATAAGATTATTATTCCACCCCCACCCCCTCCCTTTTTTTTTTTTTTTTTTTTTTTTTTACTGAGCTCTTTGGAAGGAAGTCACTATGCACAGCTCACACCTACAGAGTGGAGATTTATGCTCCCTCTCCTTATTAACAGAGTATCTAAATTATTTGGAATTCTTAGGCAAAGGAGACTTATCTCTTTTCCCTCCTTTTTTTCCCAATCATTTACTTATGTCACTACGGGTTCATGTATACTTATTTTGTACTTTGGGCTATAATCCCATATTCCTTTATTTATTTTATTAATTTCCTGTCCAAATAGTTCCAGCTTTGGCCACTGAGAGTTCCCTTAATTGGCTCCTGTGTCCCTTTGACATAACTCCCGTCAGTTTTTTCTTCTTATTGAGTACTTCCTCACTTTTGGGCTCCCTAAGATTCAACAACCTCTTATTGTATATTTCCTGTACCAGGGAAATATATCCCATAGAACTAATCATTTACCCTAGGACACTGGTTTCTTTTTGCTGGAGAAGGGTATTAGGAACTAAGCTCTGAGCTCTAGTTGTACTCCTACTGGGGTATCAGGCCTTCTCAGCTGTCACAGCAAAGAAACACAAGTGTGTATGCTAACCCAGGTACATACATATATTTATAAATATTTTTATATGCAACCATCTTTAACTCTATTAAACCCAACATGAGTTCATATTAATGTCTCCAACTCTAATCCATTACTACATAGTTAATTCTAAACTCCTCCCTGGCATATTAATAAATTTTCACTGTGACTATGAGATATCTGGCTCCCACCATCTGCCTTACGTTTACTTAATTCTTTACTTGCAATATATATGTATAGCAGAATCTGAATTCTTAACCCATATCCCCATGGGCAACAATTTAATCAATTAGAATACAGTCATGTGAAGTTTCTTTGCCTTTACTCTTAGAGACTCTACATATTTCCAGTTATTTAGGTCAGCACCTTTTCCTTCCATTTCTTTCACTGAAGTGGTTTCATACATTTGTAACACAATTTGATCCTCTTGTTACAGTTTGCATTCCTTCTTGGAGCTCCCAAATTTTTAAATACTTTTTGTTCTTACTTTTTCATATATTAACATTTGTACTTTGTGTTGTAATTGTCTATGAGTTTTGAAGAAAAATGCATTGTCATGTATCTACCATATTTATTATCCATTCACCTATTAGAAGATACATTGGTTGTCACCAGTGTTTTTGTGACTATAAATAAAGCTGACATGCCTCTTTAGGTGTAACCATTTCCAGGTTGGCTTAGAAACTTCTCTGTGTTTCCATAATGTAATTTTCATAAAAGTATAATCTTCTATTATACTTATTTGCTTATCATTTTTTTTCTTTTACAGTCAGCTCCTTGGAGACTTAGACCATAACTAATACATCTTTACATCTTTCACTCTCAACCTAGGTTTCAGTGAATATTTTTAATTGAATGAACTTACCAGGTAGTATATACAACAATTTATATTTATATACCTTATGTAATTTAACATCACGCAGACACACTCATAAGTAGATTGAATGTGTCACGCCAGATAAGTTAAAACTCCAAATGCTTTTCTAAAATGATATCCATGCTCATATTTTTAAATATGAGGCTCCCTTTGTAACCGTCATCTACTATTTAAAAGAAAATGACATAACTATGGATTTGAAGCTATTGGAAAATATATTATAGCTTCTCTTCATCTGGATCACTTGAAATAATGTAGAATAAACACATACATATGAAGGGGATTAGAGGTTTCTTCCATTTGAAAAATAGTTATTCATTTGGTTTCTTTATTCTTAAAAAAATATTGTTTTGATTGTGCTTTTTGTGTTATTTCCAGAGAATATTAACCCTTTATGCAGTAGACAGTTGGGATATATCATTCCAGATTATTGTCAAAAAAATCCAAAATGCAATTTCCTTCTTTTTAACTTTATTCAGTTCAAGTTATAAGTCATCTGGCAGATATCATAAGCCACGTGACACTTTTAAAGGCCCACAGGTAGAGAGTGAAGGCAAGAATTAATTTATACTTGAAAAAAGAGAAATATTCAGCATTTCAAAAGAAGTTTCTAGGTTATCCAGATACACATTTAAAATAGAGTGATTTATATAATCACTTGTATATCAAATTATTTTATTTTATTTTTTTTAGTCATGTCATTAATAATGTAAAGGTAAGACACTAGCTACAGTCAGTTCTATTTTTCACAACAGATACGTCTATACAGTCACTGCAAACAGTGAATTAGCTAGGTAATATTAAACCATTTCTCCTAGAAGAAATACAGGGTTAGGTTCTTGCAAGCATCTGGTTACAACATTTTTATCAACTGATCAATATACTACCTATTTTATGTGTCTTTCTGTTTAAAATATTTTATTCAATATATATTGTTGCTTCATTAATACTGAACTCGGGGATGACAACACTTAACTCATGTTTGAACAAAGCTTATCTAGGGGCCCCTGTGTGGCTCGGTTGGTTGAGTGTCCAACTTTGGCTCAGGTCATAATCTTGCAGTTTGTGAGTTCGAGCCCTGTGTCAGGCTCTGTGCTGACAGTTTAGAGCCTGGAGCCTACTTTGGATTCTCTGTCTCCCTCTCTCTCTGCCTCTTCCCTGTTCATGTTCTGTCTTTCTCTGTCTCTCAAAAAATGAATAAATGTTAAAAACATTTTGGAAGTTTATCTAACATGTATAGGGCACATCACAGTTTTCTCCTGCTTAGAAACACTAGGTAGCACTTTAGCACTATGCTTGGGGGCCAGCTTAAACAGAGAAATCAACAGAAAGCACAAAAATGAAAAAACACAACACTGAATAGACTGAATAGGACACCTGTTTACAGTCTGAGAGCTGAACCAAGAAAGCTGTCTCCTTGTTTTGGTTTGGTTTTTGATTCTCTTTTTTGTTTGTTTGTTTGTTTGTTTTTTAAGTGTTTATTTTAATTCCAGTTAGTTAACCTACAGTGCTATATTAGTTTCAGGTGTAGAATATAGTGGTTAAACAATTCCATATATCACCAGTGCACATCATGACAGGTGGACTCTTTATTCTCCATCACCTATTTCACACCCCCTCCCCATGTCCCCTCTGATAACTGTCAGTTTGTTATCTATAGTTAGGAATTTGTTTCTTGCTTTCTCTCTCTCTCTTTTCCCTTTATGTGTTTGTTGTATTTCCTAAATTCCACATATAAGTGAAATCATATAGTGTTTGTCTTTCTCTGACTGACTGACTTTCCTTCTTCACCCGTTTTACCTACCCACCACCCTCCCCTGGATAAAACCACCAAACTATTCTCAATGACTTGTTTTGTTCGTTTGTTTTGATTTGTTTTGTTTGTTTTGTTTTTAGATATCATATATAAGATCATGTTATTTGCTTTTTTTCTGTTTGACTTATTTTACTTAGTACAATGCCTTCAAGTTCTATCCATGTTGTTGCAAATGTCTCCTTGTTTTGACCTCGGTTGGAAATGTGTGTGTTGGTGACTCAAATTATTTCCAACTCTGTGCATGTTCATGACAGTCTGAAAATGCCATGAGTATGGATTTGGAGGTTACAAATAAGTTTTAATGAAGAGGTTAATTCACAAATACAAACTCTATGAATAATGTGAAGCTATATTAAGTACAAGTGGCCCATATAATATGCATATGATATTAAACCTGATGTAAAATAATTTTATACTGATTGACAATAAAGTATGCGATATGAAATGTTTGCTTTGCAAATTTAAACAGCTTTTTCTTAAATGTAAATTTTCTGTTTGTTTAGAAAAGTGTAGAAAGCTCAAAATAATAATAAAACCATTCTCCATTAAAAATGTCAGTGAATAAATTACTCGGTATTGTTAATCACTTAATTGTGAGAAGCAGAATGATAGTTGTGAGGGGAAAAAAGGTTAATAAAATTTAAAAAAACACCATCAAGGTATGTCTATTTGGTGAAAAATCAATGGTGAAAAATACTGTGAAATTAATTGCTAATTTATGTCACATGGACTATGTGTTGTAAGAATTCAGAAGAGGTGGGATCAGCGAGGGTTAGAGACACCAGAGAGTTTGGAGATAATGACTTGGGCTGGATACAAGGGGATAGAAGTATCTAAATGGATGAAAATTATGAGAAGAAAGAAATTTCAAAGTCCAGTAATAATGGGAGAAATGAGGCAGAGACTTGGAAATCATGGAAATGATTGTGAATCGTAAGCAGAATGAAACTAAAGAATTGAAACTAGAGAATTTGTTTGTGAAATCAAAACTAATAAATCAGATGGGGAAGATGGTACAAAATCAGATTCTACTTAACCTTTAGATCACAGAAATTTCACCTGCATGCAGTAATAATCAAAATGGTTAAAATCTATTGAGGGTTCTATGTCAGGAAAGAGCTTAAAACTTCATATGCCTGGGGGATTTTCTTTTTTTTTTTTCTTTTTTTAACAATGACCCTGTGTGGATGAGTATTATTATTTTGCTTGTTTTACAGATCAGAAAACTGAAGTTTGATGAGGATTAAGGAAATGAGCTTAGAGAAAGTAAGACTAATATAAAATTTGGGGTTAATCACTGAATCAATATGAAATAGAGAAAAATAAACCTCTTTTACATTGACTATTGGAAGAATGGCTTAACCAGAACAACACAGTCTACAGCTAATTATTCGCCAATATTGAGAAACTGCCTTTTGAGAACTCTACTAATGTCCTGTGAACTATGAAATTTTCCAGTCTAATTTCCAAGGGTAGGGGAAAGAACCATTTGAGGCAATTAGAGGGGGATCAATTAGGTCTAGACTGTGGAATGCATGAAACCCACCTAACATCTCATAAAAGCAAGACCTGAGAGAGTCAAACTGTCTCTAAGCAATTTAACTACACCCTAGAACAAAGCCGAAGAATGGTCTTAAGAATACAAAAATATTTAGCACTTACAAATGCAAAGTTCATAGTTTCTGGTATCCAGTGAAAGATTGTCAGGCATACAAAGAAGCAGGAAAACATGACCCATAGTGAGAAGAAGAATCAATCAATTGGAATGCACCCAAAACTGTCACAGCTGTTGGAATTAGCAGGCAAGGACATTAAAACAATTTTAACTGACAGCTATATAAAACACAGAAGTTAAGTGGAGTCAATTAACCTTAAAAGGTGATTATTGAAATGAGGTAATTAGTTCTTGGACTAGAGCCCCAGTATTAGAAAACAATATGGTAAGATGGATGTAAAAACCAACATTGAGATGGGAAAATCTAAAGAAATTCTTATGGGATTGTGTATAAGAGACAAAATTATTGTAGGAAAAAAAGTGTCAGATTTGGAGTCATTCCAAAATTAGTCTCAATCTCCATCATTTACAACTTCTGTGACCTTGGACAAAATATTAACCACTATGAGTCTCAGTTTCCTTTGAGTGTCAGTTTCCTTATATGTAATAGAATAATAATAATGATGATGCCACATTGATATCAAAGTGCTTTAAAATCAGGGCACTTGGGTGGCTCAGCTGGTTGAGCATCTATCTGGCTCTCGATTTCATTTCAGTTTATGATCCCAGGGTTGTGGGATCAGGCATCACTGTGAGGAGCCTACTTGAGATTCTCTCTCCCTCTGCCCCTCTTCCCCCCTCTAAAAAATAAATATGTATATATATATATATATATATATATATATATATATATACACACACACACAAAATTCTTTAAAATCAGACACACTAGGGGCGCCTGGGTGGCGCAGTCGGTTAAGCGTCCGACTTCAGCCAGGTCACGATCTCGCGGTCCGTGAGTTCGAGCCCCGCGTCAGGCTCTGGGCTGATGGCTCAGAGCCTGGAGCCTGTTTCCGATTCTGTGTCTCCCTCTCTCTCTGCCCCTCCCCCGCTCATGCTCTGTGTCTCTCTGTCCCAAAAATAAATTAAAAAAACGTTGAAAAAAATAAAATCAGACACACTACATATATATTACACATATGCATATGTACACATATACACTTATACACTTCACAGATACAAGTACACACACATATATGCATATTCCCATGAGTTTGACATATGATGTGTTAAGAAACATAGCAAATGAGTTTACATGGCTAGTATGACATATTGAAAGAATTGAGCACAACTTTGTCAGCATTGAAAGACCTGTTATTTAAATACATTTTATAAAGTCTAAATTGCTAGCCAACGAAAGTTGTAGATTTTTGTTTGGGACATGTGGCGAACACAAGAGCTTTAAAAATCAAAGGATAACAGAGAGGATGTTCATCTTACAGCTTACAAATAAAAATGGTTCAGGGAAGCCAAGATGGTTATCCAAGTTAAAAAAGAACTATTGTGAACCCCTACAGGCTGTCAGAATTATGGCGGTGGAAGACTTTAGGAAGTTAATGAATGGGGAAAGAAAGGAAGAAGACGTGCTCATTTTAGTGCTAAGGTCACAGTGGGTCTATCAGAGTCTGAAGAAATACGATTGAAAAGAACAAAAAAGCAACTGTGGGAGGTTGGATTGTGAATTTCTGCTATCCTTTCAATTTTTGAGTTCTGAAGCAACCTAGAAAAGAGCTTTAGGAGGTGGGTGGGTAAGGCAGACATTACTGGGTATGTCCATTGCTGTGTTTATAATTCTTTAGAGAAATAGGCATTCTCACAGCGATTTTATAATTGTCCAATCTTTAGGGGATTTGTAAAAACATGCCAATGAGCATTTTTAGTGGCATAGATTGGCTGTGTAAATACATGACTAGGATAAATCAGTGTTTTCATCTGACTTACAGTTTTTTTCCCTCCAACGTAAACATAATTTTAATGAGCTACTTGAAACAAAGATTAGCTAAGAGGCATAGTAAATGTGGTAGATATCTCAAAATCAATGTGAATTTTTATGCTACATACAGATGTGATTAAATAATAAAATTCAAAGGTAAGCCAAGTATCTTAAAATCACAAACACAAATAATTATACCTGCTGCTACACTTGATAGAGTACTGGCCACTTTTAAGAACATTCTTTATTTGGGGTGCCTGGGTGGCTCAGCCAGTTAAACATCTGCCTTCGGCTCAGGTCATGATCTCACAGTTGGTGAGTTCAAGCCCTGTGAAGGACTCTATGCTGACAGCTCAGAGCCTAGAACCTGCCTCAGATTCTATGTCTCCCTCTCTCTGCCCCTCCCCTGCACATGCTCTGTCTCTCGAAAATGAATAAACATTATTTTTTTTAAAAAGAACATTTTTGGGGCGCCTGGGTGGCTCAGTTGCTTAAGCGTCCGACTTCAGCTCAGGTCACGATCTTGCGGTCAGTGAGTTCGAGCCCCGCGTCAGGCTCTGGGCTGATGGCTCAGAGCCTGGAGCCTGCTTCCGATTCTGTGTCTCCCTCTCTCTCTGCCCCTCACCCGTTCATGCTCTGTCTCTCTCTGTCTGAAAAATAAATAAAAAAACATTAAAAAAAATTTTTTAAAAATTTAAAAAACATTTTTATAATTGATACAGCACCCCCTTTCTCTCTCTCTCTCTCTCTCTCTGTGTATAAAAGAAAATAATTTCAGTAAGAATACTATAATTAGGTGCAAGTGTCATTGCCATATTTTGGATCTTGTTAGTATTGATAATATTACTGGGGAAGGGGGGCTCTGGATTCTGTAGCTTGGTTTTAATGCCGGTTCTGACTTACTAAATTTAAGTAAAAGTATGGACTGATCTGAGGCAAGAAAACAAAAGCTTAGCTGGGTCTTATAATTGTTCTTCATCTATGGATCTTTTTTCTGACGTGCCTCAGAATTTTCCATTAAGTATTTACTTACTTATTTTTGTTTTTTACTTTTGCAATAAGTAGAAGAATATTGTAAGCATTCTGAATCCCTTGATGAACACTTTGAAACTGAGTACTGCCACAATTCTAGAACTATATTTGGGATTGTCTTTCCTGTTGCACGCTGGGGACAAGGAACTACTAACATGGCAGTATGTATGATTTAATGTGTTGCTTCTTAGAATGAAATCTTCACATACACCAGGGTCTACTAAGGTATTGTGACAATCAGTAAGTTCTGTTTCTTTACTGTACAACACACACACACACACACACACACACACACACACACACACACATTCTTGGGTCAGGGGTTTATTTAGCTCCTTTATAAAAATGGATGTCAAAACACTGTTGACTCTGGAACCCAATTAAACATGCCTCCTATCCCTCCTCTCCTAACTTCTACACATCCACTCAGAAGAGAAAAGAAAAATGTACCACATGCTGGTTAGGAATGTTGGCAAGAATCCCATACTCACAAAACAATGCTTTTAATGGTAAAGCATGATACTATCCATATTTTTTAATTAAAATTGGCAGTGAATAATACAATGATGGCACTTTGTGTGAATAAAAAAGTGTAAGTCATTCCACCAAATAAAGAGTAAGGCAAAGACTCCAGGGATATTTATCTGAGTTCCAAACCCATGCTTATTCACTTGGTGTGTGACAGATACATAGCACTTCTCTACTGAAGTTGATGATCGTCTTGAAATATCTGACTTATAGTGCTTTTTATCTATTGTGTTACACTCAATAAATATGAATGAGTTGGACATCTGAATTCAGAAGAGTATGTTATACCTTGAAATGTATAATCCAACACCTAAAACAGAAAAAATACCATGACTTCAAGAGTATTTCCGAATATATCTAAGCATTAAATGAGGGTAGCGTATAAAAGGTAGTTTTGGTCAAAATGTCCTATTTTTGTGCAAATCCTCAAAACCCATTGCTTCCCGCTCCCCCCACCCACCATTCCTTCTGCTGTACACAATTCTCCTGGGTGATAATTAGGAGCCGGACAGCAATTTTAGTAAACATCTGATACTTTTTCTCTGATTACACACCCATTGGCACAGATCATAAGGACATTGTATTTCTGTGGTTACTAGTCTGTGTCCTTCTAAGCATTGGTGTCAGTGGATAGAATTGTCTACACACGATGGATCTGCAGCTACATAATTATCTATAGTGACCTTGACTACTGTGAGTAGTAGAGAAAGAAATTGTGTCATATCAAGAGACTCTAGCATATAAACTGAACCTAGCTTCCTAATCTTTTATAAATATTTCAGATTAATGCCCTCATATCCTTTCTCTTTTTCTGGCACAATCCATGTCAGATTTCTCTCCAGATTTTCCCCATAAGAGGACTAGACAGCACATAGTTCTATCCGTAAATAGTATTTATTAAATTTGCATGTGGTTTTCCTTATAATTATATTACTGTATAGTAGGAACCCCATTGCCGTGGCAACCAGGAGTGGCAACATCACATTATCTAGAATATAAATAATGCTTACGAAACCCCCTCTTGCATTCTGATCCCACATTGTTATAACAATGTATAATCGCTGCAGTTCTTGCATCGTTATTTTGTTTGTTTATTTACAAAAACTTAGTAACTTTTACACACTCTCTTGATTTCACATATTATTTCATATTTGATTTTCTACTAACATTTCTTTTTATCCACAGTGATAAGTTCTCCTTTTGGTCAATATCGTATATATGTTGCATCTTTAGTGGTACAAACTATATTAATTTTAAGTCAACAAGTTATAGTGAAAAATTCAAAATAACTTTGATCCAATTCAGATTATATACGTATCTATAGAAACAGCTGATGTCACCCCGATATCAGAAGTAAAGTAATCTAGGTAACACATTGGAGTTCAGGCTGGCTAATCTGCATTTATAGTATGTGTTATGTAAATAGTATCTGGTGATAAATTGGGGCACCTGAGGGATTTAGCACAGTTCACCATGGATACGAGGACTGCAGACACATCAGGATATAGATCGTGTTATGTGTTTATCGGAGTGATAAGCATAGTATTGTTTCAATGTTAGTGCTAGAAAGTGTAGACCTATTTCGATTCATGTATTTTTTCACTCTTAAGTCTCTGCTGTATGAGGGCCAAAGAAAAATGACGAGAACTCAAAGGTGAATAAAACAAAGTCCTATTTCTCAAGATCATTTCATTGACAACTCTAACTACTTATTTTGTCAATTATTAAAAAAATCATTTTTCTTTTCATTCTGACAATTTAAAAAATCAACGCTTATCTTAAAAAATCAGGTATACATGTACAGTTTGTCTTTTTCCCCCTGAAGAAAAGTATGAATCATATTTTCTCGAATTGATTATGCATCAGAATCAAGGAATACTTCATTACTGTTCGAAAGAAACAAAGCAATATAACATATGCTATCTCTTTAATTGTTATAGCAAAAAGAGTCTAGGCTTTACAGCGAAGTAAAGTTTGAATCCTTGAACTCTCACTTACTTCCAAAGTCCGAAGTATCTCTCCTATGCTTTCTGATCTCTGATTTCCCTTTGTTACAAAATGAGCATAATTGATTATAAGTGGTTATAAGAATCTAATCTCATGAGTGTTTGTCACATAGTGTTTACTTAGTAAGTAATAGCTAGCCTCATAATTAGTATTTCATCCTAACAAAATATATTTTATTATGAATATGGAGAACAAACAGAGGTCCAAAGAGATTATGACTCTTAATTATGTATTTTAAAATCACAGTGATTTATACCTTTAATTTGTTGTTTATTTATTTAATTTTAATTTTTAATGTTTATTTTTGAGACAGAGCAGCGGAGGGGTAGAGAGAGAGGGAGACACAGAATCTGAGGTAGGCTCCAGGCTCTGAGCTGTCAGCATAGAGCCGGACGTGGGGCTCAAACTCACGAACCGCGAGATCATGACCTGAGCCAAAGTCAGACACTCAACTGACTGAGCCACCCAGGCGCCCCTGATTTATACTTTTTAATTAATTTGCCTCAGGCTATATTTGCCAGGAACTTGTGTTATATGTAGAGTTATTATGTTGAGGAAAAATAAGATGCCAGATACCATTTAAAAAGAAAATAGGGGCTCCTGGGTGGCTCAGTCGGTTAAGCGTCCGACTTCGGCTCAGGTCACGATCTCGCGGTCCGTGAGTTCGAGCCCCGCATCAGGCTCTGGGCTGATGGCTCAGAGCCTGGAGCCTGTTTCCGATTCTGTGACTCCCTCTCTCTCTGCCCCTCCCCCATTCATGTTCTGTCTCTCTCTGTCCCAAAAATAAATAAACGTTGAAAAAAAAATTTAAAAAGAAAATAGACATTCTTCAGCAAGATTATAATCTAAGTAGGAGAATAAACTTTATAAAGCAAAGAGTTGGTGAGGGGGCACCTGGGTAGATCAGTCAGTTGAGCAGCTGGTTCTTGATTTCTTTTGGCTCAGGTCATGATCCTAGGGTCATGGGATTGAGCCCTTAAATTCTCTTTCTCTCCCTCTGCCCCTTTCCCGGTTCATGCTTTTGCTCTCTCTCTCTGTCTCTAAAATGAAAAAAAAAAAAAAAGAAGAATAAAAATTTTAAAAAAGTTTTTTTAAGTTGGTGAGAATGTGAAATGATGCTATCATATGATGAAATGAAATAGTTGACATATACAAAATTAACAGGATGGTAAATAAACGTTTGACAAAATCAGAAGTTAAAGAGTTCAGGAAGGGGCCCCTGGGTGGCTCAGTCAGTTAAGCATCCCACTTGGGCTCAGGTCATGATCTCATGGTTTGTGAGTTGGAGCCCCGCGTGGGGCTCTGTGCTGACAGCTCAGAACCTGGAGCCTGGTTCAGATTCTGCGCCTCCCTCTCTCTCTGTGCTGACCCCCCCCTCCCCCCCCCCCACTCTGTCTCTTTCTCCAAAAAATAAATAAGCATTAAAAACAATTAAAAATAAAAGAGTTAAGGGAGATCAGGTCTCTATCACCTCACATGTGTGTACAGGGCTTCAGTGTGTATGAATCATGAGGCAGGACTGCAGAGAAGCACGTGGGCTGAGGAGACAGACAGCCCTGTGTTGAGCCTGGTTTAACCAACTATTAGTTGTGTAACCATAAGCAGATTACTAAACTCTGAGCCTCAGTCTCCTCATTTATACAGTAGGTTCAATAATATAATAATAGTTCAACATGATCTATTGAAGCTATTGTGAAAATTAAATGAGTTAATGCATGTAAAGTTCGTAATACTGTGGAACGCAGTAAGCATTCAAAAAATTGTGATTACAACTCCAGTCAGAGGAAGCAGTTCAGTTCTAAGGCATGGGTAAGAAAGTATACACTGTGTACAAAAAGAAAAGCAAAAAATAGATAATTTTGGCGAAACTCCATGCATAAAAATTAAGTAGTATATTAGTTTGAGGTCAGATTGTAGTAACCTTTGAGTAATGGAGATTTTAGACTTTATACAGTAGCCATTAATGAATTTTTTTTTATTTTTTTTTAAATTTTTTTTCAACGTTTTTATTTATTTTTGGGACAGAGAGAGACAGAGCATGAACGGGGGAGGGGCAGAGAGAGAGGGAGACACAGAATCGGAAGCAGGCTCCAGGCTCTGAGCCATCAGCCCAGAGCCCGACGCGGGGCTCGAACTCACGGACCGCAAGATCATGACCTGGCTGAAGTCGGACGCTCAACCGACTGGGCCACCCAGGCGCCCCAGTGAATTTTTTTTTTTAATTGAAGTCTACCTGACATACAAAGTTATATTAGTTTTAGGTATATAACACAATGATTCTACAATTCTATACATTACCCAGTGCTCACCATGATAATTGTAGTCACCATCTGTCAGCATGAATTATTACAATATCATCGAGTATATTCCCTATGCTGTATTTTCATCCCATGAATTATTTTATAACTAGAACTTTTTACCTCTTGATCCCCTTCACCTACTCTACCATCCCCAACCCCCTTTTGTACAGTAGCCAGTGATGATCTTTACAAAGTTTCATGTCGTAGATCAACCAAGTATCTGTGTAATCACTAAAAAACAAATTTAAGGAGCATAATTATAAACAGAGTAGGAGTAAGGCTACGAAAGATCTCCTGCTGTGTCTTAAGTTCCAAGTAAATTGAAGCTCACGTATTAAAGAAAATGATCAACTGATAAAATGGAGCTGGAGGAGGGGTGCCTGGGTGGCACAGTCGGTTAAGCATCTGGCTCTTGACTTCATTTCAGGTCATGATCTCACGGTTTGTGGGTTTGAGCCCTGTGTTGGGCTCTGCGCTGGCATTGTGGAGCTTGCTTGGGATTCTGTGTGTCCCTCTCTCTCTGCCCCTACCTTGCTCGTGCTCTCGCTCTCTCTCTCAAAGTGAATAAAAAAATGGAGTTAGAGGAGGGACTTGATATACCTACTGTCCTCTGCACAAACTACACTAGCTAATTAATTAAGCTCTAAATTCCTAAAGAAGAAGAGATCATATTTTTACTGAAATATGTGAAAACTAGAGGAAGGGACTGAGGTAGCAATATTTAGAAGCATAAGACAAAAGATTATCGGTCCAGGATTCCTGTCCTGTTTCTACCAGTGAGTGTCCAAAATTCACTTACTTTTTCTAGACCCTACTTTCTCCATTTATAAAATAATGAGAAAATTGAACCAGGTGATGTGAAAGGAGCCAAATATAAGTTTAATATTAAACAGCTCTAACTTGATTAGTAAAATAGTTCAAACATTCTTGAAATAATAAATGTAAATATAAATTTGCTTTTATATGAAACAATGTCCCCCCAAAGTAATTAACTCACCCTTATGTAATTACAGCCTTGTGTTAGCCATCTTCATTTTTGCTGAAATGTTTTCTGCTACACATTGTGAAGCTCTTTGGAGGTATATGTATGAGTTGGGATGCATGCATGTGTTTGTGCACATATGTGTGCACATATGTGTATGCATATGGATATATGAGTATATGTGGAGTTGTGCATGTGTGTTTGGAGGCATACAGAGCTGCATTTCACTGTGTTTAATTTTTCTTTAGATTTTGTCATGGCTTTCTCAACTTGAGTTAAGACACAATTCAGAAGTATAAACTTCTTAAGTTTTTTAGTGGCCCTTTGTATTAAAAAGTTTTTAATGTTTATTTATTTGAAAGAGAGAGCACATGTGCACAAGTGTGTGCACATGAGCGGACAAAGGGCAGAGAGAGAGGGAGAGAGAGAGAGAATCCCAAGCACTGTCAGTCCAGAGTTCCACTTGGGGCTCAATATCATGACCTCATGATCAGTAAGATCATGACCTGAGCCTAAATCAAGACTCAGACACTTAACTGAGCCACCCAGGTGCCCCTATAATCAAATATTTTGAAGAAAAAACTATGATTCATTTTTTCATAAAAATGTATATCATATCATATTTTGTACAATAATGTTGTTAAACAGTGACTATCTCATTTGGGGCCTATGTATAAGATGTGTTATTTCTTCATTTCTGTATATTATCAGGAAACACAGGGGAAAGGGGGGATTTTATCATCTCTCTTCCCCCAGTAGCTACAGAGCAATCACATATTCTTTATTTATATTTTTAGCACCTGTTTTGTCAAAAATACATTTCATCTTTCTTCCATAGCTTTTGTCATGTGAACGAAAAGTTGTGGCAGAAAACAGAAAGCCAATGAAAGGCTAAAAACTCTTAAAATGATGTAGAGTCTATAACTAGCTTTGGGAAACAGGTTAAAAATGGTGACATTATTCTTTATTTCTTGTGCTTTTTATAATCCAGGTTGAATAAAGTAGCAGTTTAATTTTCTTGCAAAAGCATTGTTTATCTCAGGGATTTGAAAGACAAATACCAATAATTATCTCTTTTTCTCCCTACCCCCATAATTATGGATACCCAGCTAAACCATCTGATCTTGAGTTCACCAGATTTCCTTAAACCATAATGGTCAGTGTGTAGATTTTCACAGCTTTAATATCAATATCAATGTTCTTGATCAGTGAATCTGTATTAAAGTTTAGAAGTTGTATTAGAGATCCACTACCTATCACAACTGATACAGCTAGAGATGAGTCCTAACTTAAGTTGTCAGAACAGAAGGAATGGGGAGATTAGGGAGCAGGTCCAAATATGTGCAATCACTTCATGACTGAATATGAGCATACGATTCCTTGATCTGCAAACCTGAATATAAGCTGTCAGTGTAGGATCAACTTGGATCAACACTAAATATGGATAACAATAGAAAAAGAAGAAATTGGAAAATGAGACAAAAATAAGGACTGTAAAATCTCCAAAAATGTAATGGTTATGGTAATAACTTCCCTATTTTGGGGACTGTATTCTTAGCTATCGACAAGAGTAAGGATGAAGTTTAGATGCCCTTGAGGGAAGGAGACCATTGAACCTAATCATACTGGAATCTGGCATGGAAATTTTAGGAACAGACAGAAAACTGTCTCATTATGAAACAAAGTCGGACAAAGTACCTTATGTACAGGTAGGACCTTATGCACATACTGAAAAAGAGACCCCATGTTGATGTTAAACATATCAGTAAAGTCTTTGCAAAATATTCCTCATGCAAGGAATCCAGCCACTCCTTATCTCTTGCTAGTTACTATACCAAAAGGTCAGGAGCCCCTCCCCCAAAGCCATAAAAATATCTTACTTCTTAGACCAATGTTTCAGTCTTCAAGTAATATATGTAATGTGGCATCTAGGGGAGGTTAAAAAAAAGCTAAAATTAAAACACAAGGCAGAAGTCAGAATTTTCTTCATTTATGAGATATAGAAATTATAAACGAAAAAGGTCTGTTAGCTGTTCTAATAGATCTTGTTTCTGACAGGAAAATGATGCCCTTGGTTATCCTTACTTCAAACTGAACCATTTGCAAAATATATTATTATTGAAAAAAATAAATTATCCCTATGACCATTAAGATTTTCTTAAAATGGGATTTGGCTTTTACAGAAAATTGTATTACATTTCATCCTTAGTAAGCACTTTATTTCTATGCTTGATATGTATTTGAATTGCCACATTGGTGGGAAGCCATATTTTAGGATGGTTGGAAAAAACTTTACTCTTGTGTCAAGTGGCTAAGGCTAATCTTTGTGAGAGCTTAAACTGAGGTTTTGATGAAAAGAATATTTAAATACTTTTGAGGTGAGTCCTTTTGCAATTTAATGATAAAAGAACAAAAAGGACTGAAGGATTGTTTAACTTATTTAGCTCACCTGTTTGTTTGTTTGTTGTTTTTTTACTTTTCTATCTTCTCCCCCACCCTCCATAATATCCCCACTGGAATCTTCTCTGGGGCGTTTCAGTGACATCTTGAATTCTCATTCATCTTAGGATGTCTTTGTCTTCTTTTGTGGCTGGGCTATGAAGAGTTAGATGTGTACATGACATTTTGATAGGGCTCTTTTGACCTATATAGCTTCTTTGACAAAAGCATTTTGATGCTAGAAGCTTTCTGACATGCCACTTTGATGTGCAATTTTGATGCAAGGTTGTTTTTGACATGGCTTAAAAAAGGCACTATTAAGCTTTCAGCCTTTATTATTATCAGTCTCACCCTATCCCTGAACTAACCTCACCCTACAATAAGGATGAGAGATGGGGTGGGCTCTGTTCAGAGAGCAGTGTTAGGGCTGGACAGAATCTTAAGCAGAGGGTTAGAGACCCTGGGGATGAGGCCCGGTCTGGCACAAACTGCTGGCGTCTGGGAGTCAAAACTTGACCGCCATGCACACATGACAACATCCACCAATTGTTATGATAAGCCCGTGCTCATTCTCTCAGGACTCACCCATATCCATGATTGCTTTATATTAAATTCTCTGATTTTTTCCCTATAAACTTGAAGACCTATTTAAAACAGTGGGATCACTTATTATTATTGTCTTCAAATGGCCTAGAGCACCCAGTTTTTTTATTACATTTCTCTCTCTCCAAATACTTATTACATATAATATTATAAAACTTCTGTAAACTGAAAATTTGGGAAACAAAATTGATGCTCCCTTAGAAACTTACACACATTGCAATCCTAGCATATATCTTTATTTTGTCTTGTAATAAAGGTAATATCTGGGGCACCTGGGTGGCTCATTTGGTTAAGTGACTGACTTGGGCTCAGGTCATGATCTCACGTTTTGTGAGTTCAAGCCCCGTGTCGGGTCTGTGCTGACAGCTCAGAGCCTGGAGCCTGCTTCAGAATCTGTGTCTCCCTCTATCTCTGCCCCATGCCCACTCATGCTCTGTCTCTGTCTCTGTCTCTGTCTCTCTCTCTCTCTGTCTCAGAAATAAATAAATGTTAAAAAAACAAATAAAGGTAACATCTAATCGTAGACATTTGCGAATAAGGTATGAAGTAAAAGGCCTTGGGAATTGAGGAACAAGAAACGAGATCTAAATCCAATGCTTTAACAAGGCCATTCTTTCCTGCTATATTAAATCGACTATCAAAATAGCTATGTCAAAATGTATTCTGTTTCAAGATGATCAAGCAAAAAATGATTGCTTTTAAAGACGTGAGCTTTGGGAAAGGTAAATACTACTGAATTTCTCCACCTATTCCCATTTTTCTATATCAGCTTTATTAAATCTTGTGCCTTGATCTTGGTTGAAGTATGAGGGCTGGTTGGCTGTTCTTCACACCAAGATACCATCAACAGCATCATGGTTCAGAAGAGGGATTGCAAATTGTGGTTAGTGCAGCAGCGCTCTGCCTAGCAAAGGGCTACTACATTACCTGATGAGACCCTTGTGAGGGAGACAGCTCTGTTTCCTAGTAATTTCTGGCTCCCATCGCTCGTATCCGGCTGTGGGCAAGAGATGAAACAGGAAGTAGTTGAAAAGATTTTGTGGAAAGACATGGGGACCACATACAATTTAAAGAACTTCTATTTCCCTGAGATGGGATTGAGACATTGCCTCCTCCCAGGAATCCTGGGGTGCGTCCTGCTGTCAGTAAAGTCTACATAGGATATAAACACCAGAGTATTCTCTTCCTCCCCGGATCCTTATTTACACCAGGGTGGCTACAAGTACAAAGAAACAGTGTCGTGTTGGGAGAGATCTGTAATGGGAAGTCTTTGACAATAAAAGTTACGTTTTATTTTTTTAAATTTGTAGTTTCATGTTTATTCTTGAGAGAGAGAGAGAGAGAGTAGGGGCTAAGGGCAGAGAAAGAGGGAGACACAGAATCTGAAGCAGCCTCCAGGTTCTGAGCTGTCAGCACAGAGCTTATGTGGGGCTCAAACTCACAAACCGCGAGATCATGACCTGAGCTGAAGTTGGACCCTTAACCAACTGAATCGCCCAAGAGCCCCAAGTTACCTTTTATTTTTAAAGTGAGTTGCTGAATAGATTAGTCACTGTGCATGATACTTTGGGGACTTCTTGATTACAAGTAGTAGAACCTGAACTCATCATTTCTTCTTTGGGGATAGCTAGCCTCTTCTTGACTTATTTTATTTGATTTTACTTTTCCCTTATTGGCTAGAGGTTAAAGATTGTGAAAGAAATAGAAAGCTATTTTTAACATCTTTGCATTCTGGCAGACCTTAATCTGGCATTATTGTCCCCGAACACATGAAAACATATCCACACACAGAAGCCATACTCACTCAGACCCACTCCTGCCTCACTCTATGAACTTGACTCACTATATATTGAAACACAGACCATGAAGGTATCTAATTTGTGACAGGTTTATTTGTTTGAAAGTAGTTGTATATGGGTAGGATATAAATTATGATTTTATAAATAAATGAAGAAAAAGACCTAAAACAGAATGAAAGCCTCATATATGATAAGATGCCCTTTATATGGCCTGAAACACCAATTCACCCATCAAAATTGTGTTCAGCTCTGAGGTAAAAATGATATGGAAAGAAGAGAGGTAAATCTAACCTAGGCTGGTGAGTGTCTCAATGAAAACAACCTAGATGTAATAAACATGGTTGTGTTACTAAATAATTTGTTCTTTTTAGTCTAGAAATCTGATTCTCAAGGCTTTAGCATTTATATTTCTATAAAAGTGGAGCGCCTGTATACAAAGTTCTATTTTGTTTCCTCCCACAAGCATAAGGAAGTCAACCTAAAAGAAGGGATTAGTGGAAAATGCAGGGCAGGGGGACACCTCTAGCTGAGGTCAGCTGTTATGTTTGGCACATAGTAACTGAGGGCAAGGGTAGAAGATGGTCTTCCAGGTAAACTAAGACATAGGGAGTCTTCTGGTCAGGGCAGAGGTGGCACTTCATTCCTTCAGTTGAAAAAGTATCAGCACAGCCAGAAACAGATTTTGCTAAAAACTACCCCCAAGATGAAGCATAATCTCCTTCTTTATTTTTTTTTAATGTTTACTTATTTTGAGAGAGAGAGAGTATGTGCGTGAGTGGGGGGAGAGGCAGAGAGAGAAGGAGAGAGAGAATCCCAAGCAGGCTCCCTGCTGTCAGCACAGGGCCTGGTGAGTACCTTGATCTCATGAACCATGAGATCATGACCTGACCCCAAACCAGGAGTCAAACGCTTAACCACCTGAGCCACCCAGGCACCCCTCCTTTCCTTTATTTATAAATCTGAGGCTAGCTGTGTTTCTTTTTTTTTTTTTTTTTTTTTTAAATTTTTTTTTTCAACGTTTATTTATTTTTGGGACAGAGAGAGACAGAGCATGAATGGGGGAGGGGCAGAGAGAGAGGGAGACACAGAATCGGAAACAGGTTCCAGGCTCTGAGCCATCAGCCTAGAGCCTGACGCGGGCTCGAACTCCCGGACCGCGAGATCGTGACCTGGCTGAAGTCGGACGCTTAACCGACTGCGCCACCCAGGCGCCCCATAGCTGTGGTTCTTAAACATCATAATTTTTACATATGTATTTTATGTGTGTATGAAGTGTTTCATAATCTTCTTTATCGTGATTAACCTAGGACAGATATCCAAGAACTGGCCCAACACTTCCATCTTTATTACCCAACCATTTACAATTTCAGGACTACTAATTCCAGAAATTTGTTTACAACTTTGGTGGTTATCTAAGGGGAATTTTATTGTGTGGTTTATAGATGAGGTGATATCACCTGACAGGAAATCATTGAGAATTCTCACTGGCAGCATACTTTTCTTGTGATGGAGAGTTTTATTTGTAGATTATTTTATAGTTGCCAAATGTTCCCTTATATGCTTCTTAATTTTCACAACCACTTTGTGAGGGAGGGAAACTATAGCAGCTCTGAAAACAACTTGGTCAGGTAGTGGCTTTCGCACACTGTGCTTGGAACAGAGATGACATAGTGACCCTCTCCTTTTTCCTGACCTCTGGGTAAAGTCCCAGACATTATGCCTGGTTTCCTTTTAGATGTGGTTTAGTGCTTGTCACAAGTAGAATGGGAGACCTGGAAATAAGCACGCGCCTTCCACACCACTCTCACCTCATTGCCCTGATAATGTTCCAAGAGGCAGAGCTCAGAAATGGTTGGAGGAGTTTGGGAACCAGAGTAATATCTGGAAAAGGAGTCTTAGGGGCAGTGACCTTGGGCTCAAAAGCCCAACACAGTTTTATTATTGTTCTTAATATTGCTTTTTCCCTCTCAATTTCTCTCTGCCCAGCTCCCAGCTTAAGTACCCAACAAAGAGGCTGATTTTCCTCTCTCTTTATGAGGATGACAAGAGAATTGAGCTGCCCTTGAGTACGTGCCTCACCATTTTTATGTGCTGTAATTTGAACATTCACTATAAAGCCACTCAAAATAGCTCCAGATGCCACAGGTTACTCATCTCTGCAATGCAATTTGAAAAAGCTTACAGTTCAGTTGCTAAAATATTTATGTCACATAGATATGGTTTACAATGCATGGCCCCTTTATGTGCTTTAAACCTTGTTTATTACCAATTGTTTAAATCCTTTAAAGGAAATGATTATGTATTTTCATACTTACTGGTTTCACTAGTATTCATGAAGGAAATCAGAATAAGACACCTCAGATTATAGAGCAAAAACTATAATTTTTGTCTATAAATGAATTTTGTATATTTGTGTACTGTAAAGTTTTATCTTATTTTTAAAATACAGTATCATTGTGTAGAACCCTCACATTTCATAAATACTAGCTTGTGCCTTAATTCCTCTTAGATCTCTGTGACCATGCTAATATATCTGACTGGGTCATAATATAGTGGTTATTTCCATCTGATTGAAAGCTGTAAAATGCTTAGAACCAGAAGCTGTATTCAGAAAACCCATGGTTGTCATGGCAGCCATGAAATCCTTCGGTGTTTCACAGTGAGTATTGATCCAACAGGCAAATATAAGCTGTTTTCAAAATTTGGTGACCTTATTGTCCCGGGTAACTTAAAAAGTTCCCATTAGTAGAAATATGTGTCTTTGAAAAAACACAGAAGCAAAATAATAGAAATGTGTTACTAAAAATAATGTATTTATTTCTTAGATACTAAACTTCTATATTCTATTTTTCTCATGATTAGGGAAGAGAAGGATATTTGTATCAATTATGCTTTCAAACACAGACCATAATACCTAGAGCATTTAATTCAGTAATTTTCAATTATCCCTTTTACACATTTCTTCCTACCAAAAAAAATTGTGTAAAAGAACGTAATAGCTATGATTTTGGAAGTACCATTATCACCATCATTTTATACGTGGAGGAATCAAGGCTAAGAGAGGTTAAGATGGTTCTCTAAGTTTCTTTTTAAGCATAAATATAGAATCACTGAAATTAGGGCAAAGACTTCAGGTGGCAAGATACTTTCCCCTATATATCTTCTTTCTCTTCTTTACTTTTAGCAAACTTACCAGTTTCATAGATTTTAAAGTAGCTCAATCTGATTTTAAGGGAAACTAAAAGTAGTACATCATCCCAAGCTATTATACACATCTGTGATATTGCCCCCATGTATTTTATTTCCACGTATATTTTAAAATAGGGGCACCTGGGTGGCTCAGTCAGTTGTGTCCAACTTCAGCTCAGGTCATGATCTCATGGTTCGTGTGTTTGAGCCCCGCGTTGGGCTCTGTGCTGACATCTCAGAGCCTGCAGCCTGCTTCAGATTCTGTCTCCGGCTGTCTCTGCCCCTCCTCCACTTGTGCTCTGTCTCTAAAATAAGTAAACATTAAAAATTTTTTAAATATAGTACCATTTTTCTCGTGTGAATGATGAAAAAAAAACCTAAAAGAAATATTGATCAACCAATTTAGGTAATATGAATTGGAAAACCTTTTTTTGTTTTAAACTATCAACCAAAGCTTTATAAAGCTTTTGCTTGCTTTATACCTTAATAAATTTCATGAGCATATTGAATAGCCTCCCAAAGGGTTTATAATGGAAATGCTAACATAAACCAGACTCTAGTCCAGGTAAATATCATTTCCTATTTAACTTCCTAGGCTGTTAAAAAAGAAGTGACATTTTAGGTATGAGGTAGTCAATCTTCGGTACTTCTCATCACCTTATTATACTGCAGGGTGATTACGTGGTTTCCATGAATGGCAAGGCCATCCTTAAAGATAAAAAATATATATAGTAAAGAAAATCAGGAAGCCTCAAGGAATAATTGTGGAGATAGTTAGGCTATTCTTTATGCAGGTGTAAGATTGGGGGACAATTGCTTACCTATGAACGTAAGACCCTTTCTATATCCAGCTGATGAAGCCCTGTGCATCCTTCCAAACTTTAGCCTCCCGTTTTAAGTCACTGATCAGTTTTGAGTTCTGGAACTGTAAGGTAGGAACCAAGGCCATCCTGCTGTCAGGACAGGGAACAGAGATGAAGTCTTTTATTCATCTAAGGTGACACATTTGCAGTTAAACCAAATCATGTATAAAATGTTAATCTGTAGTATAGGGGATTGTGAGCACTTGATTTAATACTGGCTGTTGAGAAGCCCTGAGAACTGTTTGGAAATAGTGATCAAGACCCTATATTCCTTTTCCCTGTTCTGTACCCAGTGTAACCAACATGAGCACAGCCAAGTAACACAGGAAATGCAATATAGTGCTACTCAGAAACTCATCTGCTCTTGGAGGCCCAACATGGTTGTAGCACCAAAGTATGTGCTACCAAAGGTTTATTTTAAATATCCAGACCAAGACTTTCAATTTAGCATTCTCAATCAAAGCTCCGTATTCTACGATACCTTATATATTTGTATTGCTGGTATTTTCCATACTGTTTCCTTGTTCTCCCCTGTAAACCTAAGTGACAGTTAATGATCTCCTTCCCTGTAGTCCTTCCATCAAGTGCTGCCAGAGAAATATGCCTATCATCTCTATCTGTTCATATTTCTGTCCTCTTCAAAATCCTTGGTTGAATGGCACGTAGAAACACCTAATATCTGTTCAACAAATAAAGGTATCCTCAAGTCTAACAGCAAAGATTCTTAGCTGGGAGATGAAAAGAAGTGTCTCATTCCTAAGAAATTAGAGAGAGGGATTGGCAGTATATAACATAAGGAAACATGTTCAATAACATTCATTATTTTCTTCATGCAAACTACTGAAAAAAGTCATTTTTTGCCTCATAGGGATATGTAGAAGATGGCCAAACAAAAAGCAAAACAAAACAAAAAACAAATGACAGAGGAAACATGATTTTTTTCCTTTTTTCTTGTTTTTCTTAATTTTAATTTTATTTTGATAAAAATGTTTAGTACCATTTACCCTCTTAGTAAATTTTTAAGTGTACAATAAGTATTGCTGACTGTCTTTACAGTGTTGTACAACAGATCTCTAGAACTTAATCATCCTGCTTAACTAAAACTTTATACCTGTGATTGATAACTTTCCTTTCTCCTTTCCCTCTCAACTTTTGGCGACCACCATTCTACTCATTAATTTTATGAATTTGACCACTTTAGACATCTCGTGTAAATGGAATCATGTAGTCTATGTCTTTGTGTGACTGGCTTATTTCACTTAGCATAATGTCTTTAAGATTCATTCATGTTGTAGAATATTGTATATTGTATATATTGTAGAATTTCTTCTGATTGGCTTTTTTTTTTTTGAGTGAGAGAGAGAGAGAGAGAGAGAAAGCCAGGAAGGAGCAGGGAGATAATAGCAAGCAGGGTCCTATACTATCAGTGCAGAGCCCAGTGCGAGGCCCCAATGCCGAATGAGACACCCAGGTGTCCCCTCAGGATGGCTATGTTAAAAACAAACAAAAGACAGGAAGTGTTGGTGAAGATGTGGGAAAACTGGAACCCTGTACACAGTTGGTAGGAATGCAAAATATACCACCACTATTGAAAAGAGTATGGAGGGGTACCCGGTGGCTCAGTTGGTTGAGGGACCAACTCTTGGTTTCGGTTCAGGTCTTGATCCCAGGCTGTGAACTGAGCATGGAGGCTGCTTAAAATTTCTCTCTCTCTCTCTCTCTCTCTCTCTCTCTCTCTCTCTCTCTGCCCCTCTCCTGCTTGCACTGTCTCTAAAATAACATTTAAAAAATTTAAAAAAAGGTATAAAGGTCCTCAAAAAATTAAAAGTAGGACTACAAGCAGTCCCATTTCTGAGTATTTATCCAAAAGAATTAAAATCAGGATTTCAAAGACGTATCAGCCCTCCCCTGTTCATTGCAGCACAATTCACAGTAGCTAAAGATGTGGAAACAATCTAAAAGTCCATTGACAGATGACAGATAAAGAAAATGTGGTATATGCATACTATGTAATATTTTTTCTTAAAAAACGAAGAACATGCTTTTTAGAAGGTTAAGATAATTAGGACTTTTAGTTAAAAAATCAAAAAAAAATTTTTTTTTTTTGCTTTGCATTTAAAGACTTCAATACTGCCCCCTGTGAACAATACAGGCTCACGCCACAGCTCCACCTACATATACTGCTCTTTCTTCCTCTCCTAACTGGATGCACTATGAAGAGAGTCACAATTTCCTGCAACATACAGGCCCTCTAACAATTTCATCATGAAGCTTTTCCTAAGTCTCTCGAGCAATTTTAAGAGCACTGTCTTCTATTCTCCCAATTTAGCATGGCCAAGAATAATCAATGAAATTATATCCAGAGTATGGTGGGCTCAATATTAATTAAATTAGGATAAAATATAAGGTTAGTTGTGGTAATAATTGAAACATTTTAGCACCCCTTTACTATACACATCAAAATCAGGTGTTGGCGTTTTTAAAGATGTAATGAAAGTGACTTTAGTTTGATTAGCTAGACTTTCCATATGAAATGTATCAAGTTGTGTTTACTTTGGATACTGTTTATAGGCGATACATAATAAAAATAGATATGTGATTAATAGAATATCCTGAAATATTCATAAGTTATTCTCAGCCAGGTGTATCAGACATTGACAATTCTTTTTTAGTGAAGTTTAACTCAGTGTTTTTAGGTATTTTGAAAAATGGCAAAATTTTAGTGTAACATTCTAATTTAAAACCATATTTTTGCTTACAGGAACATATTTGAAACTGAACATTAATACATTTCACATCTTGAATTTACTGTTGAAAAATCTTAAATGCATTATATCACCTATCACCTTACCCATCACCTCTTCTTTGAATATTAGTTGACTCTTCTCACTTACTAATTTGTCAAATAATATCTCCCTTGGAAGATTGTTCTAACAGCATAAAAAGAGCTTTGTAAGAATTCTTGAAAATAGATGAATGATCAGTTTTTCTGTGGTTAAAATTATGATACTTTGGGAGTATATAATTTGTTCCGAGAGTGATCATTTGTTGTGAAAATACGGATTTAATCACAAAGTATATTACTGTAATTTATTGCTAAAAATCCCACTTAAATATACAAGCCGAATAAATAAAATATAAAAATTGTAGGAAAATAGCTCTGTGTGTATATACATTTTTGTACAACAAGACCTAGTCAAATTTGTGAACTGTATGTTTTGATCACTTAAAAATATTAAGTGTTTTTGAAAATAGAAATGTTCAATATTTATATAAGCATTTGCTTTATCTATGACTTTTGTGTTTTTTCTTAGATTAGCCTTCTACTCAGTGATTGTAAGCACATTTACTGATATTCTTCTAATACATTTACGAGTTTGGGGGAGATGCATCTGGACTTTATTTGGGGGGATGTCATGTAGTTATGGAATGACCTTTTCCTACTTGTTTATTTGTTTGCTTATAAAACAAATGTCAGTTACAAACTTCATACCTCAAACTTCTTATGAAAAATATCCATCTTTTCTTCCCACTGAATTAGTATGCACTATACTTAGATTTTTTATTGTCAGGAAAAAATGATTTTTAAAAAGCAGTTAAAATATAACAGAAAAGAGCTTAACTTTATAAAATAAAAAAATGCTCTTATTAATAAAAAGATGTGCCACCCAGTACAAAACTAGGCAAATGATATGAACAAGAAGTTTTTATAAGAAGTATGAACATGCATACCAATACACATGAAACAAAATCTCTCTTTACTCTTAACCCAATGAAAGAAAATAACATAAACAGCAAGATAATTTTTTTCTTTCCTTTAGAACAGAAAAGATCAACAAGTTTAATTTTAAACACTGTTTAGGTAAGTATGTACAAAAACAAACATTTTTTGTACATGTTGCTGAAGAAATGAGTTGATAGAGACTCTTTGAAAACAACTTTGGGGGCACCCTGAGTGGCTCAGTTGGTAAAATGCCTCTTAATTTTGGCTCAGGTCGTGATCCATGGTTCACGAGTTGAAACACCGTGTTGGACTCTGTGCTAGGATTTTCTCTCTCCCCTTCTCTCTGTGCCCTCCCCTACATAGGTGCTTGCGGTCTCTCTCTCTCTTTCTCTCTCTCTTTCTCAAAACTTTAAAAAACGATTATAGAAAACAACTTCCATAATATCAGTCACTTAATTGACAATTTGGTAATAATATATGTCTTGGCAAATCTATCTTAAAATATACCTGCAGTCCAGAAAATGCAAACTAATCTGTAGTATCAGAAAGCAGGTCACTAGTTGCCTAGGGAAGGGACTGAGGGGTAGAAGGGTAGCATTAACTAGGGAAAATTTGGGAGGCTGATGTATATATTCACCATTTTGATTGTCGTAGTGGTATGAAAGGTATACACATACGTCAAAAGTTCCCAAATTGTACACTTTATGTGCAACTTTTTTCATGTCAGTTATGCCTCAATAAATGTTAGTGAAGAGAGGTATGCTCAACTATGAAAAAAATATTAGCCAAATTTTTTTCCTTGCATCACTGTTTGAAATGGCCACAACCTGTAAGCAATACTCTGCATGCATTGTATCTAAAACGAAAATAACATCCACCAGAAATGCTCATAAATGATCTGGGATGTAAAAGGAATTTTTAAAAATAATAAGCACAACTTTTCAACAGAAAAAGATAAGACTTGAGGCAAATGGGCGAGAAATCTTTAGATAATTTTTCCTTGTTTTGAAATAGCAAAATTTTAATGTAGCATTTTAATTTAAAACTATATTTTTGCTTATAGAAACATATTTGAAATTGAACATTAATAAATTTCACATCTTAAATTTACTATTGAAAAATCTTAAATGTATTATATCACCTATCACTTACCTATTATTTTAATTTAAAAAATAAATAAGGAAAAGTGAACATTTTAACAGGTAAGAGGCAAACACTATGAACTATTACAGTCACAGAGGCCATCATATCAAATAACAGCAGCTTCATTATCACAGAGTAACTATACCATTAGAGTATGCTCTTCAATAAGAAAGGATTTTTATTTTTGCAGAGCATACAGCAAAATGTTGATCTCATATTTCTGGAAAAAAATGATAGCTCAGTGGGCATTTAGTATGACTGTGGTTTCAATGTCAGTTCAGTTAAAGCCTGTGCATTACTATTCAGTCAGTGCTGAGCTATTCACTCAGTGACCCTTATGGGCCAGAGAGGTTTTCTATTAGTTCAGTTCTCAAAGACGTAGTTTGCTGACTCGGATCAGAATCATGCATGTACAGCTCTGGGAAAGGAGCCCAGGAATTTTATAAATAACTTTATGGGTTTGCTTTCCTGAGCCCTCTGCAATTTCCCCCATACTTTCTGGTTCCCTAGGGCTTCCCTTTTGGTCCTTTTGCCAGAAAGCTGGGGCTTTAGTTACCCCTCTCTGGTACCTACTTCTCTAGCTTTGCCAACATCTGAGGCTAAGAAAAAATTGCAAGGAGAAATTGAAAAGGTAATTCAGCTCTTTCTTTTGGGACTGCAATTGTACTGATTGGGCAGGGAGAATCTACTCTAATAATTTTGGTTCCTGTGGGGTCCCAATGCAGTGCTACAGGACTGTTTGCAACCAGGACCAGAGAACCTCTGCTAGAGCTCTCTGTTTACACCCCCGTCCCTGCTTCCAGGTTTGGGGCTACATAGGGCTACAGGCTGGGCACACTGCAGAAAAACAAAAGTGATAGATAGACTCACTACTGATCCCTTGGTATTTCAAATTGCCATCTACTTCACCGATCTACCTGCTACTATTTAATTTAGAGTCCTCAAATAGCAATTTCATGCCTTTTGCCCAGATTTTATACCTGTGTTCAGAGGGAAAGACATGATGGAGTTTGCTTACTCTGTTAACTGGAACTTAAACTCAAGCAAATGCTTTCAGTTAATAAACTTACTAAAATCCTTGGTATCATCAGTACAAGAGTGTCCTTTCACTGTTGCTTTGAGTGAAGTATACAACTGAAGTCAATGAAAATTTACATATTATTAGACTCTTACTTTATGTAAAAAATATATGCACATTAATATTGCACTTTAAATTAGACTTACGAATATCAATTTATTTCTTAAGCTTTTTCTTGGTTGACCTCAGAAGTGGCACAGAATTAATTGTCCCTTTAAGTATGCTTGCTTGCTGTTCATTAATGACAATATGCAGTTCATATCAAGCTTTATTTATTGAAGTATAATCAACATATAACATATTAGTTTGAGGTATACAAGATGATGATTTCATATGTGTATACATTGTGAACTGATCCCCACAAGAAGTCTAGTTACCATCTGCCACCATTCAAAGTTAACTTTTAGTATTTGCTACCTTAGCAGCTTTAAAATATATTCTACAGGGGCGCCTGGGTGGCTCAGTCGGTTAAGCATCTGACTTTGGCTCAGCTCATGATTTCGCGATTCATGGGTTCAAGCCCCACATGGGGTTCTGTGCTGACAGCTCAGAGCCTGGAGCCTGTTTCAGATTCTATGTCTCCCTCTCTCTCTGCCCCTCCCCTGCTCATGCTCTGTCTCTCTCTGTCTCGAAAATAAATAAAAACATTAAAAAATAAATACATAAATAAATAAATAAAATATATTCTACAATATTAAAGACTGTGGTCACCATGCTGTATATTATGCCCCCATGACTTATTTATTTTATAACTGGAAGTTTGTATCTCTTTACTCCCTTCACCCATTTCACCCACTCCCCAAACCCCCTTCCTGGCTGGCAACCACCATTCTCTTCTCTGTATTTAGGATTTTGGTTTTGTTTTGTTTGTTCGCTTTTTTGGATTCCAAATATAAGTGAAATCATATTGTATTTGTCTTTCTCCATCTGACTATTTCACTTCCATAATTCCCTCAAGGTCTATCCATGTTGTTATACATGGCAAGATTTCGTTCTTTTTTATAGCTGAATAATAGTCCATTATATATATATGGAATCTGTTCCATTATACACACACACACACACACACACACACACACACACCCCTCACATCTTTATCCATACCTTGATGGATACTCAGGTTGTTTTTGTATCTTGGCTATTGTAGATAATGCAGCAATAAACATAGGGGTGCACATATCTTTTCATATCTTTTTGAATTAGAGGTTGGTTTTTGTTTTGTTTTGCTGTTGTTTGCTATTTTTCTTCTTTTTTATAAATACTCAGAAGCAGAATTGGTGGGTCATATGGTAGGTAGTTCTATTTTTAATTTTTTTAGGAACCTCTGTATTGTTTTCCACAGTGGCTGCACCAATTTACATTCCTGCCAACTGTGCATGAGAGTTCCTTTTTCTTCATTTCCTCACCAATAGTTATTGTTTCTTGTATTTTTGGTATTAGTCATTCTGACTGATAGGTGATATCTCAGTGTAGTTTTGATTTGCCTTTCTTTTGATTAGTGATGTTGGACATCTTTTCAAGTACCTGTTGGCCATCTGTGTGTCTTTGGGAAAATGTCTATGCATATCTTCTGCCCATTTTAAAATCAGATTTCTTGGTTTTTGGTTTTTTTTTTTTTTTTTTTTTTTTGCTATTGAGGTTTTTACGAGTTCTTTATTTTTTTTTTTTGATATTAGAACCTCTTGGCAAGACTTATTTTAGATTTAAAAATTGTTTTTGCATTTTAGAAGCTTTTAATTTTTTTTATTTTGTTTTTTTTTCGTTTTGTTTTGCTTTGTTTTGTTTTTAGAGAGAGGGAGAGAGCATGAGCTGGGGAGAGAAGCAGAGGGAGAGAAAGAATCTCAAGCAGGCTCCATGGTCAGTGTGAAGCCCAAAGTGGGGCTTAATCCTACAGCCCTAGACTCATGACCTGAACCAAAATCAAGAGTCAGATGCTCAACCAACAGATCCACCCAGACACCCGTTTTTAAGAACTTTTACAACAGACACTCTTCCTCTAGATGTCAGACAGTCTGTCATTTTCTTTACATATTTCTTTTAAACACACCTGTACTGAATGTGAAACAGGGGCCAAAGGGAGTTCTAAGGATACAGAATGAATCAGCTAGAAAAGCTTTGAATATATACATGAATGTTGTAGTATCCCTGGATAGGGAGATGTCTTACTGATTGATAGGCACACGTCAATCTATACAGTAGTGTTGTGCTATGCTTAGGGAGAAAGCTCAACAAATTTCGAGACTGTGGAACACTGACTGGACCCAGGGGAGATGGAGTATCTCGACAATCTGGCTTAATTTAAGTTCACTTTAAGATCAAAATATTCACCTTTATGCCTGTATAACAAAAAGAATAGTTTTCATGAGTAACTGAGGCTAAGGAGATTTCACCTGTTTTCTATCATCCAACAAAGAACAGGGCTTGACCACTTCTCATCACCTCCACCACTATCTCCCTGGTTTATGTCAATGCCATCCATTTATTACCCCATCTTTGCAACAACCTTCCAACTGATCTCTCTGCTGTGCACACAACTGCCAACGATCCAATTCCCACAGCAGAAAGAATCATCCTTTTAGAACTAAAGTCACATTCTGTCTATATTCTCAAAACCCTCTAATGGCGTTCCTTTTCCACCTGAATAAAAGCTGAACCCCAAGTCTTTACAGTGACCAACAGTGTCCTACATGATTTGGAAAAAAGATGTCTCTAATATACTCCCTACTAATATTTTCCTACTCTCCTTTCTTCAGCCATACTGTCCTCTCTACACATGTTTGAACATGGTAGATGTACTTCTGTCTCAGGGCTTTTGTACTTGCTGGTGCCTTTGTTGGAATTCTTGTCCCCTCCACCCACATAGTTCATTTCCTCCTCTCCTTCAAGTCTTGACTCAAAGGCCGTCTTTCATTGAGGCCTTCCCTGGCTACCCTGTTTGAAATAACAACTCTCCACCTCCCTGACCTACACTATCCCTTTCCCTGCTTTATTTTTTCCATCGTTCTCATTATCATCAAATATATTATTTCATTTTTACTTAGCTTGTATATTGATGTATTATCTGTTTTCTTCTCCTACATAGTATGCTACATGATGTCACAAAATAATTATTTTCTTTACTGCTGCTATATCCCCAGAGCCTGGAAAGGTACATAGCATGTAATAAATAGTTTATAAATACTTACTGGGTTAATAGGTATATTCTTTAATAGATGCTTATAGATATAAAAGTGTGGTACTTGCTAAACTTAGAAACCAGAGAGTACATCACTGATTCTGAAAGCTTTCTGATAATGATAGATTTCTAATCAAGAATATCCAACAAAGTTCTTTGGATAAGAAAGTAAAGACCTACGTTTTCTGGAACTTCTTTTGCAATACCAGGGAATTTGATTATAATTGTATAGAGTTGTTGCAACACCACTAGGGTCCATCTTTGAAATATTTTTCATATCGCTTCTCGGCCTTTTGGCTAAGATCAAGTGTGAAATATTTCTCATACACATCCTTGTTTTTCTAGTCTTGTAGTAATTGTCCTAGTTTCTCTTAGCTGCTTTATTATCGTGATTTCATAACTGGCTTTCCTATGTGTCTTATCCCCAAATCCAGCATACACGTTGCTTTTTAAATAATCTTTATAAAGAATGGCTACAGTTTTGTCAGCCCCCTGCTTCTGTGCTATTTCATAGCATTCATGGCCCTTCCTGATCTGTCATTTTTACTTTAACTAGTAGAAATTATTCCCCATTAAATATCTTTTTCTTCTGTGCAATTAGAATCTTTTCTCCAAACCTACCTGGTATTTTCTGTCTTCTGAGCTTTTGTTCAGCATTCTTCTTGTGTTCCTCAGTTTGCAATCCCACCCAAATGGTTCTTAATCTGGAATGTGTGAATGAAATTGAAACCTGTGCTGATGTCACTCTAGGGGAGCAGCACATCTACAGCTGCCTTCATGTTACCCAAGGATTGTCTAGCAGGAGTGACCGCATAATATGCTCTTTCTACTTAAGCTGCCCACTCTGGATTGTTTTCCATCTTCAGCCTCCAGGATATTTTTAGATACCTCCATCCCCAGTCCATGAGGACATGAGAGATAAGTGATGGAGATCTTCTTCCTCACCAGTATTTGGAATTAGTAATTAGTTGGTGCTAATATGAACTAGCTCAAGATTTCCTCATAGCCAAGATCATAGAAAAATCCACACTCATTACACACAGATTAATGGTTCAAAAGTTTGTAAACTTTGTGACTTCCCTGGCTTGGGACTGGGGGCTAGGAGTATCCCTTTAACAAATTATTGGATAACTCCAAAATAAAGAGAAGATTATAAAATAAAGATCCTGTTACAAAGGTATATTCAGAAATGTGTTTTGCCTACAAAGTGGAACAATTGACTTCATCTGAAAGATTGAGGAAAGGCTTTATCAAGAATTTTACTTCCTTTTTTCTTTTGTTCTTCCTTTTCATTTTTCTGTCATTGTCTCTGTTTCTGTCTCTCTCATCCTTTCTTGTGTGTGCTTATCTTACTGAAAAATTGGGAGCAGGGTGCATAAGCAGAAAGGATGGTTTTAAAAAATGATAAGTCAACTTGCACGAAATAATTCATGTGATAAACCAGGAGCAAGAAACTATGGGTCTATGTGTAGAGGGCAGAATGTGAAATGAAGAAAGAAGTTAAAAAAGAGGTTGTGACTTAATCTGAAGGTTGGAATGAGAATTGCATTTATCATTGTTACAAAAATGAGAATTTGGAAACAACTTTCAAATCATTACAGGATGAAATAACCTATATAAAGCACATATGGTCAAATATATATGGCTTAATTATCAGTCATGCTGTCAGTGGCAAGGGTGTCCACGAAAGACCTGACACCTAAGAGTGGCACAGTTATTTAAAATGATGATTGAGGGGCGCCTGGGTGGCGCAGTCGGTTAAGCGTCCGACTTCAGCCAGGTCACGATCTCGCGGTCCGTGAGTTCGAGCCCCGCGTAGGGCTCTGGGCTGATGGCTCGGAGCCTGGAGCCTGTTTCCGATTCTGTGTCTCCCTCTCTCTCTGCCCCTCCCCCGTTCATGCTCTGCCTCTCTCTGTCCCAAAAATAAATAAACGTTGAAAAAAAAATTTTTAAAAAAATAAATAAAATGATGATTGAAATAAGGGGGATAAAAGGAAGTGGAGCAAAGTGTGTAATGTAGGAAAATCTCCAGATTTAAGTTTCTGTTGGGTCTCTGTTTTCTCTCTTTGCAAAATAAATGTTAGGATTCCAAGGCGGTTGCCTGGTTCACAAGGCTGCCATCAAGATTAAATGAGAAAATACTTGTGAGAAGCATTTCCAAAAACTCATACATTTTCTACAGATTAAGGTATTACTAGCAACTTTTTAAAAGGCAGGGCACTTGTCATATCACAAGGTATTAGAGAGATAATGTATTTATTCTCAAAATTAAATTTAACGCCATGCACAGTTACCCAGTTTTTAGTTTGTTAAAATGATTTCTAAGCTTGGAAGAATTTGGGGAAAATCCCTGAAAGGCTAAAATGTAGGGATATTCCGTAACCTCAGGTCTCCTAAAGGATACTAATATCCTCTGTTCCCAGACCGGTCCCCTGTAGTGAAGTCAGTGGAGAAGGGTTAGCATGACCGTGGAACTTTATAATCCAGACCTGGGATAATTATTATTAAGGGATGACGTAATGTTCTTTTCTTTTAGTGGATTATGTATTGTTGCCAGTTCTTCTTTGCATTTCTATTTCTGGATGCTTTGCTCTCTTGCTTTGTTTGTTTCCCTATTTATCTACATTATTGGAATAATAATAATATAGTCAGAAATATAAAAGAAATTGAATCAAATAAAAACAGTAAATATATAAAATTTATAAAATTGAAACATAATAAAATAGAACCAAAGAAGCACCTTTTCTGCATTTCCTTTATTGTTATATTTCCTTAATTTTAGCCCTTTTAAAATAATTTCTTATTATTTTATTTGATTTCTTTTTGTTTATACTTAAAAAAGAATCTCGGGGAACCTGCGTATCTCAGTAGGTTAAGCATCTACCTTTGGGTCAGGTCACGATCTTGTGGTTCGTGGGTTCAGGCCCCACATGGAGCTCTGCACTGACAGCTCAGAGCCTGGAGCCTGCTTCAGATTCCGTGTCTCTGCTCTCTGCCCCTCCCTCACTCACACTCTGTGTGTGTTTCTCTCTCAAAAATAAATGCACATTAAAATTTTTTAAAAAAATGAATCTTAAGTTTGAGGACTTCTCTTCTTTATCTTTAATATGTCTTTAAGGTTGTGGGCATTTTTTGAACGTGTAGTTTTCTATATAAGTTTTGATTAAATATTTTATCTTCATTGTTTTCTAGATAATGTGTAATTTCAGCTTTTTAATTTATTCTTTGAACAAAATATATTTATGTTTCCTAATTTTCAAAGAGAGTGTTTTAAGTTAACATTTGTCTTTTATTTCTAAACTTTTGGAGTATACTTGTGAACTGTGGCTTTACTTTTTAAATTTTTAGTACTTATTTGTGCTAAGTACATAGTGTTTTGTTAAATCTTGGTATATTTTCGTGGCAAACCAAAAATATACGTTCTTTATTTTATTGATTTATTAAATAGTTTGGTGATTTTATTTATTTGGTGATATTTATTTATTTAATTTATTTAATTTATCTTCTATATCTGTGCTTATTTTTAGTAGCTAGTTCTGTTAGATTTTGGGATAGTTATTAAAATATTCCCACTATTTTATATTCATCATGTTCTAATTGCATTTATAATAGTTTTTGGATTAATATTACTATTAATATGCTGTTGTTTATTTGTTACACTGTTTATATTCTTCATAAATTAAGCATTTTGATGGGGTGTCTGGGTAGCTCCATCAGTTAAATGCAACCAGTTCTGGATTTCCGCTCAATTGATGATCTCACCATGGTAAGATTGAGCCCTATCTCCGTGCAGGGCGTAGAGCCTGCTTAAGATTCTCTCTGCCCCTCCTCCATTCTCATGCACCCACGTGTACACGCGTGCTCTCTCAAAAAACCAAAAAACAAAAAAAAAAACATTTTGCCATTGTATAATTTCCCTTTTTGCTGTGTCACATGTTTTTATCTATTCTTGTGTTTTGTTCTGTTTTGGGGGTTTTGTTTTTGTTGTTGTTGTTGTTGTTGTTGTTGTTAAGTATTATCTCTCCTCCATCCCTTTTTATTTTTGTGAATTTATTTCGAGATTCTGCCCGCAAAATCTTTCCTTTCATGACTTCCATCTCAGATTCTCAATCTCCCAAGTATATAAATCAGGTCTCAAACATGGCCATCTTCTCCTTCAATTCATCTCTAGAATAATTTAATTCTAAAACAGTGTTCTTGATTTTCAAAAAGATTTGTTTTTATATCGTAATTGAGCAAATGCCCTTGTTATTCTTTCTTTGTTCAAGGTGTTAACCGTCTGTTCATATAGTTACATTCTATTTGGAGTGGCCTTTATGATTTGTCTGCCTCTTCGCTTTCCTACTTTGGCTTCGTCACTGGGGTTCATGCCTAACTGCTGCCATAGTTTATGCAGGAAGGATCTTTTACATAAAGGCAGGGCCAGCATCTCTCCCTGGCAGCCAGCTGCCTACAGACCTGAAAATTACCATTTTTCCATCAGGACGTCAGCTGCAAAAGCTGTCCCCCTCTATCCCTCACAATTCAGGTTGAATCTGCTGACCGTTTCAGCTTCCACACCTCTCTTGTAGCCAGATCATCCCAAAGAGACTCACGGATATTTAGCTTCTTTTCAATTTAGGGCAAAATTGCAACTTGTAATCAGTTTTGCAAAGAAAAAAAATCCAGGCCAAAGCCTGGCTTTTGTTCTGATCCCAGAGTTTGCACACCAGGACTGGGCTATGTCCACCTGGAAAAAGGGGTACATGATTTTCTACACACAAATGACACCATCTGGCTACCAAGCTGTTTGCCCAGAGGGCATGCTTTATTTCTAAGCATCCATCCGAAGTGGGCACCTTTCCCTAGTTTCCCAAAGGCAGAGTGTGGGGTGAGTGGAGGCTTTCCCCCTGGGGTCCACAAATTCTCATATACAATTCACTCACTCTCATTTGTTGATTCTCTCTCTCTCTCTCTCTCTCTCTCTCTGTCTATCTCAAACTCACACTAATCATTACTTCAGAATTCTCAACAGCAAGTCTCCTGCGTCATTTCAAGGTCTGGGAACAGGAGGAACAGCTCTTGTCGTCCTGGATTCTGGGAGGGCAAAAATTCTCACCTGAACCCTCTATACCACTGCCTTTAGACCCAGAGACAGCTTATCTCTGTAGAAGTAATTAATCACTAAACTGGAGTTGGAGGGGTATGAGCAATGTAGACTCATTGTGGTGTCACTTACCCCGAATCCCATGGAATCTCTCTAGATATTAAATTCCCAAAGGCTGTTTAAGTGTCAGATATGGCAGTATAAACTAAATAGCATTACCTGCCTAAGGGCCAGATCCCCACTCACTTCTCCAGCTCCATCTGGCATATCTCTTCCACTTGCTTTCTGCCAGTCCAGCCACTTTGACTGCCTTTCTATGCCTCAAATGGGCTGTGCTTCCTCAAGTTCCTGGACTTTTTGTTCATGTTAATTCCTACTCTTACGGCACATCTCAGGCCAGGAAGACGCCTGGCAGACAGCTTTCCTGAAGATCCCAGCCAAGTGAGGTCTTATGGAGGAGGCTGTCATCTTCATTGCTCTTATCGGAGCATCCATATGAACACTTATCCCCTGCACTAGATTGGACGTTATATGCAGGTGAGCCTGCTGTAGTTCCCCTTGTGTCTGCAGCACCTGGAACAGTGGGAGCCAATGGTTTTTGTTGTGTAAATAAAACCAGGAGAGAACACAGACACTGCGTAAAAGTTTTCCTGAGAAATCACAAGTCTCCGTCATCTGAGTGCAAAATTTGCTAATAAACTGTTGAGCAGAGAAATCTCATACTAGATTTTCTCACATTGAAGAATGGGATCCCCCATCATTAATTTGTGAAAATTTTTAAATATACAGAAAGTCAAAAGCATTTTATAGTGCTCATCCACATATTCGTCACATAGACACCATTAACATTTCACTAGGCTTGCTTTGTTGTAACTCTATCCATCCCTCAGTCTATTCATCAATTCATGGTATTTTATATACTAAGTAAGTGGCAGACTTGAGTATATTTCCCCTTAAAATCACTCACATGTATATCATTATTGAAAGCTTAATACTTATTTATAGATAGTTTCACTCTTCTAAAGCTAAATTTTATAGGCAAGTACATAAATTGTAGCTGTAAGTTTATGAAATTTTTGATGAATGTATATACATGTGTAACCCAAATCTGTATCGACACATATACATTATCATGATCTCAGAGAGGTCCTTCATGCAGTGTAGCTGGGTCATTTGTGTATATATCTCACTGGGCTTTCCACAAAGCTGTCGTGAAATTTAAATGAGATGAGGTAAAATATAAAGACAATAATACAACTAAGTAACACTATCATGGAACAAAACATTTAAGTAAACACAAATCTTAAATAAATGGGAGAATAGGCACCTCATAACTTCCTTTTAAAGTTATCTCCTGCTCTATAATCATCAGAGTTCCTATTATTTTAAGGATTTCACTTTAACATAAAAAAAAAAAAAGGTCTCTGTACTCATTTCCTATGTGAATCAGGCTGGTAGTCTTGCCTTTGTTTCAGAGGCTTCCGGGTATAGTAGAAGAAACATAGGTTTTGGTGCATAAGGTATTTTATTTTATTCAGTGACTTTAATAAATTATCTAACTCTTTGAGATTTAATTTTACAATTTGTAAAATGTAGAAGGTAAAAATAGCCACTGATAGAATTTGGGGAGAGGGGCGCCTGGGTGGCGCAGTCGGTTAAGCGTCCGACTTCAGCCAGGTTACGATCTCGCGGTCCATGAGTTCGAGCCTCGCGTCAGGCTCTGGGCTGATGGCTCAGAGCCTGGAGCCTGTTTCCGATTCTGTGTCTCCCTCTCTCTCTGACCCTCCCCCGTTCATGCTCTGTCTCTCTCTGTCCCCCCCCCCAAAAAAAAAAAAAGAATTTGGGGAGTGAGGAGAGAAGAAAATGTTGATAATTATATGAAATAACATAAAGTCTTGGAATCGAGTTCCCTTTACCCCTCCCTATCCTTGAGCTTTTTGGTTTGAGTGATGCATATATTAAAAGATGATAAAACAAAATTAATTTATAGTTGAGCAATGGCAGAAGGAGACAAATGAAGACATTTTTGAAGTTTTTTTTTTTTAAATATAAGCACCAAAATCTGTATTTTTTCTGCTATATTCTGAAGGCTTTTAGAAGGAGGTAAGACTAAAAGTCTGATTTATATATTTCGAGTCTTTCAAGAGACCCTTAGGGGCGCCTGATTGGCTCAGTCAGTTGAGCATCTGCCTTTGGCTCAGGTCATGATCTAGCAATTCATGGTTTTGAGCTCCACATCGGGCTCTGCGCTGACAGCTCAGAGCCTGGACCCTGCTTTGGATTCTGCGCCTCCCTCTCTCTCTCTCTGCCTCTCCCCAGCTCACACTCTGTCTCTGTCTCTAAAAAATGAATAAACATTAATTTTTTTTAAAAAAGAGCCACTTAAAGTGTACTACATAAGCAGCTTTACCTACAGCACTATCAAATGTTCCTGAAAATAAGTGTTTTGAATCTCAAAAAAATTTAAGCTGTCAATTATTTCACAATGCTATAGTAGTGAAAACATGAGTGGCTGGAGAGCAAGATGGCTTAGAGATGATTCTTCTTCATATGTGGGCTCTTGTCTCTATGAAATATATAAACGTGGGCATGTTACTGCCTTCAGGTGCCTCGGTTTCCTCATCTGTGAAATAGAAGCAATAATATTTCCTATCTCAATGGATTATTGTATAGATTTAATGTGTTTATGCATGTAAAGTTCTTAGAACATCACTGAGCATATAGTAAATTCTCAATAA